>NW_020448353.1:78463-207001 GCF_003343035.1 Apteryx rowi
CGGGCCGGGCGGCCGGAGGGGAGGTGCGCGCCCCCCAGAGCGGAAAGTGGCGCGGCGCGGAGCGGGCGGGCTCGCCTCCAGCCCTCCGGGCCGGTTTCCTGCCCACGCGTGGGGGTGCCCGCGCCCGGAGAAGATGCGGGGGGGTGGTTTTGGCTGCTGCCGGAGGAGCAGCAGCGAGCCCCCCCTGGAGTGCTCGCTGCCTCTGCTGGAGCCCAGCCCGAAACAGGTACGGGGGCGCGTCCTCCCCACTCCCCCCGGGCAGCCGCTTACACCGTGTGCAGTAACCCCCGTCCTCTGCCGTGTTGCACGTCGCGCCTGGTCCGCTCTCACATGTCTTGAGGGGATGCCGGAGGGCCGCTGCCGTCTGCAGCAGCCCCGCAGCCGCTGAATGGGGAGACTTAATTCGTTTTGTTTTCCTTAAGCCTGCAGAGACATTTGGAGAGAGAAAGGGTTGTGCAGAATGAGAGGGGCTCTGGTTTGCTTTCAGCTGGTGACTGTTTTCTCAGAGGCAGTGTGGCTCGTGGGCAGGATTTTATTGAGACAATGATGCTGGAGCAGCCCTTTAAATCAAGATGCTTCTGGTAAGGGCTGCCCCGCAGGCTGGCTGAGTTTGCACTAGCAGATAAGCACGATAGCACACACAGTCCTGGTAGCAGCACTGCTCATCTTATCTCTAGCTGGAGCAGTATGGGGATGCGGTGGATTTAGAGTACCATGCTTTGCAACCTTTCTTGGAGTTTATCCTTGCTTCAGCTGTTACTAGTGTGAGATAGCAGCCAACTAATGCTGAAGGAAAAGCCTTCAACTGGAATCACATTACTGGAATCACATACCTTCTGTATGTATATGAGTGTGTGTATAATATATTGAGTGTGTGTGTGGTGTCTCTCTCTACAGATTTTTTTTTACAGTATTTATATCTCTGCATATAATGATGTTTACATGGTCATGTGCACGGTATGCTATCTTAAACTACTGCTGCAGTTGTTGTGGTTGCCTGATATTCCATCTGTCAGTCACCTTATGGAAAATAAAAAACGGTTGTCACACTGCAGGTTTTTTTGGTATGTTTCTTTGGTCTTTTTTAGGTGAAATAAAAATAGCTATTCTGTACAGTGTAGATTATTTTTCTCTCTCTCTTTTTTCCTTCCCAAAAGCTGGTGTCATTCACACTTTTGGTTAAATTGGATGCTTAGAAGTTTTTATGGTTAAAAACATAGCAACATTTCAGATATATGATATGTCTTTTTTAGGAATACATAGCTGCTGTACATCAAACATTCTGATTTGTAGTAACAAATCTTTATTCATATAATGCAATACTTTGCTCAGTTTCTGCTCTCCAAGCCTGCAGACTCCACTGTGGTTTTAATTAATAATAGTTGTTATAAGTAAATGAGTGAGTACAATGCAATATAGAATCATATTTGATTCATTTGGCTTTGGGGGAAATAACTATTTCTTATTTAGAAGTACTTCCAAGACTATCAGTGTCTGCAAGTGGAGGTTTGATTTTGTGCAGGTAGTCATATGTTTATTACTTGCCTCACATGCTGGGATTTTGAAGGCAGAGTTGCCGGCATGAGTGGATTTATGTCATCTATTGGATAGGCCACTCTAAAAGTGCACCCCACCCTGAACTGGCGGGACCTCGCCTAAGCCTGCCTCTGCCTGTCCTCGCCCTGTGCGGTGATGAGGTGAGGTGTTGCCTGGGCTGCACAAGTCGCACAAGCAGCCGATGCTGCGCAGCTCCGGGGACTGCGCCGGAGCACCCTGCCTGGCGTTGCGTCTGGCAGGAGAGGGCTCTCATGTCCCCTAAGGATAAAATGCAGGTGGGTGCTAGACTTGTGAAATAAGCTCTTTGGAAATGTGTGGGTTTTTTTCTTTTCAGCTATCTAACTTCATGGCTTAACTGATATGATTTTGGAATAGTTCATCGATTGTTTTGCTCTGTGCCTTTTCAGTCCCTAATACAACAGGGTCTTCATCCAAGACAGTGACTCCTCTATGCTGCACTACTAGTTAAAATGATACCTCTAACAGCAAAAGGAAATGAAAGCTGTGGAATTACAGAGGTGGCTGATGATATATCAACTTACACTTACTCTAAAAATAACGATTAGATAATCATGTCCCAGATGGTGTGCCGTATACCTTACACGAAGCTAGAGCTCTATCCTTGTCCTCTGTCAGATGGAAAAGGTGTGGGTTAAAAGTGTGTATTGTAAGTTCCCAAAAGAGCAAGTGGATAGCAAGTGTGTTTGTATCTTGACTCAGAGAGCCAATGTTAACAGTAACTTCTTTTTCTGCCCTTCTGTCCACTCCATGCATCTGAGGGCTGATGGAGTTTTCCCCTTCATTTTTGAAGAGGAAGTTTTTATTCTTGTTGCTATTTTGGCAAATGAAAATTTAAGTTTCTTTCAGTGTTCTGTGAAATAATGCTGCTAATATCATACTGTGAAACATTTTGAAAGCATAATCAGTGTATTCCACTGTCTGCCATGTAGCTGGATTAAGGTTTTCCTTCTAAAGTCTTTTACCTTGCTGTTTGTCAAAAAGAGGTATTTGAAATAAATATTACAGGCTGGAAAAAGGAATAATGAGAAATTAAATTTCCAGATTGAGTGATTTACGTATGGACTGTGGGAAGAACCCTCCTAGGTTTGTTCTTATTCATTCACTGTCATGCACAGTTAGACGTGCTGCTAACATTAGTCTTTGAGTTTTGTTGAAAGAATAATCTTTTTATGCCCTTAAACTAACCAGGATGTGGTTTGTAGCCAATCTTGTTCTAGTGATGAAATACATAGACGTCTTCAAGGATTTTTCAGTGTATCTGGACTTTTCTGCTTCCTTTCTTGGTCCCAAGCCCTTGATGTGTAGTTGCTTCTGCATGGAGACTGAAAGGATGCCAAGCTGATGCTTAATGTTTGAGCTTGAATTAGTTAGAGTGGCCTCTTATGGGGTTAGGTGACACAAACCCTGCTCCTGACTGTGACTCTTGAGAAACTTGTCTCATTAGAAACTAGCAAAATGTTGAAAATACACCTTATTATGATATCCTCGTCATCTTTATATTCCTCTCAAATTCACACCAAAAATGTAAGGTTTAGTTTTCTTTTGATTTATTTTTTCTCAAATTTATAAATGAAAAAGAAGGGAAAAAAGTCAATTTAACACAACAATGTAAGCTTTCATGTCTTTATCTTTCAGCAAAATCTGCTGTACAGTTCCACCTAGTGATGGAGAGCTCGTGTACCTGAGGGCCAAACTTTAGAGCTTGCAGTTACTTGGTTACAGCACTACTTCACTAGCAGAGACAATGCTAACTAGTATAGATGGTAATTCATTATTACTTGTCACACCAACAGTCCTACCAAAGCCAATCTGACTTCAGGTTGAGTTTATTTTGAGTATTAGGTGTCTTTATGTATTTATAAATCATATACATGCAGGTCACCATTTATAATAATAAAATAAGCATAGAAAATTGGCCCATTGCACCCAAAATACCAAGCAATGATGTGTAACAGAGAGAATAGGAAAAGACCTTTTTTTTTTCTTGTTGTGGGTTGTGCATACCTGTTGTCATTGTTTTACAAAGTGATGGTGGGTTTCCTTCATTCATTTTTTTTAATTATTATTTTAAGCAAAACCATGTTTGTCCACTAGCATGCAAGAGGACTAATATGTTCTGAGACACTTCATTATATCATGTAATAGCACTTGAATTAATGTTTCTCCCTTTCCGAGTGCTAATTCACTAGTGGAAATGGAATCTAGGTAGGAGAAACTGGTATGATTAAAGATGCTTTGGGGGCAATGTGCCGCAGGAGATAAAAATGCAGATTCAACACAATGTGGGTTGCGTCTCCTTGGGGGAGATGCAGCGTATCCTGGGAGCCCTCCCTGGACACTGGGCTGCCCCTGCTTGAAGGCTAGCAAGAGGTTTAAGGGCACCTTCTGTGCTGAAAAGTAACCATTTAAAAATGGCACTTCCTGCCTTGTTCAAAGCTCTTTGTTCTAACAACAGTATTTTGCAGTAACTCCTTGTTTCCTTTAGTTCTACATGAGCAATGCAGTTAAAGCATGAGTCAGAGTCCACTAGGTACTCTGGTACTCTGGTATCTTTGCCACGATTGCTTCAGCTGGTAAATCCAGTGATGGCAACAGAGCTGAAGGCTTGCTAACAGGACATAACTTAGGAGGGAAAATGCTGCTTTTCACCATGATGCGTATGAGCAATACCTTTGGCTCTTGCCCCCAAGCTGAATTTGCAAGGCTGGACGTTAGGAAAGATGGTTCTTCAATTGCTGCAAGCTGTGCACATACAGGATGAAAGCGCTGTTCCAGTTACAAGCACGAAATCATGAACACAAAATCCCACAGGGCTGTTATTTACTTTTCTGAGTTCAACCGGACTTTTAAGAAGGAGCTTCAGGTTGCAGCACAGACCATGCTGACTCTGATGGAGCCTCCTGAGGCCCTTTTCCTTCAGGAAACTAGCAGTTTGCATTGGTGCAACTGTTACCACTCAGGTAGTTTATTTATTTATCGTCTCCGCTTCCATTTGAGTTTAGGGCCAAGGAGACGTTTGTAAAAATCAGAACTTATATGTAACATAATATGCTATTATAAATACATATATTGGATCTGGCTCTCAGATTGCAGGTTCCTGTGTAGTTACATCCTGTTGGGTTTTGTGCTAAAGTTGATTTATTATCTGAAATTTAACAAGCTTGTTATGAACCAGCCTAATGGGGATAATTCTTACCTTGCTGTGATGCTTTATTAAAGCCATAAAGAGAGGTCAGCAGGAGGCATGACTTTTTTCAAACAAGCCCTTCATAAAGCCATAAATTGGTAAGTCTTTAAAAGTGCAGGTTTTCAAGCTTCAGTTAAGGAGATTTTGATACTAGGTTACTCTCCAGGGCAAAATTCCCTCTTTGCAAAAATCTCTCAGAAGACCGTCCTCACAATAGGTCTAAAATGCAACTTGAGTAAGGCACTGGCTTTGCCTGACTTCCCCAACAGAGCTGAAATTTACCTGTTTAATTACAGCTGCTTGCCCATAAATAACAAAATTGCAATTKCTAATAATAAAGTCATAACTGAGAACTGCCAGAAGTTCAAAATGGACAATTATGTTACTAGTAAAACAACTGACACTGTCAATCACATAACATTTCATATGAAAGTCCTGTTCCCTCTTTATATTTTGGTGTAAATAAAAACAGTAACCCTTTCTCACCATTGCACCCATTCTTATCTAAAATCTTTCCTATCTCTTTTAATTCACAGACCTCAAGTTTTTCACAATCTAGACTCTTCCACTGTGGTGATCCCATCATGTTGATACCATGATTGCTGGTGGTTATCTTAAAACCTCAGTTCCTTGAATCCAGTGGGATTTCTAAGACACTTTGCTAACTCTGAAAAAAAGTATGTTTGTATTCTGTAAGGCTGTGGGAGAAAAACATGAGCAACTTTGAAAAAACAGATGAAAAGAAAATCTTTTTTGTAGAGAGAGACACAGAAGAAAAAGAAGTGATGGTCAGCTAGCACTTTGATTCCTTGTGATTTTTTTTCCCAAGATTTAAGATGGGTAGTACTGTTTCCTGCTATTGACTATCCCTATTTTCAAAGATATTAATGCTAAATTTGTTTCTTCCTTCTTCTATTGTGTCTACTTTTCAGTTATCAATTTTACTGCTCCTTTGCTCAATTCATGTGCAGTAACGACATGTTCTGCACTGCTCAGCACTGAAGATACAGAAAGAATAAGTAAGAATTATCAGGAAAAATAGAAATATGGGGTATTAGGCAACTGAACATCTGAAATAACTCTTGAGAACATCAATGTTGATACAACAGAGTAAATCAAAGTTAATGCTTGTGGTGATTAATGACAATGTTGGAAGGGCATGGCTGAAAGTAAACATTAACCAAATGAGTCTTAAGGAGCATTATGAAAGTAAAAAATGGCCAAGTTGGAGGAAAAGAAATGAATGGCTGCAGGATAATCTTTTTTGTACAAGGGATTTTGCACTGCTGGCTTGCAAGTTGGAGACCCCAGGATGAAGCAATTCCACTGTTAATGAATTAGGGGCCAGAGTCAGTAGCAAGATAATCAAAGTTATTTATATCACTGAACTGGGGACAAGCTTGAATCTGCCAGTCAGTCTATCAGATGTCAGTCTGTCCTGTCAAAATGATAAGGTGATGTATTCAGTCCTCAGGCATAGGTGTGCTAACATAGAAAAGGGCTAATGTTGCAAAAATTAATATCATCTGGTGTGCTGCACAGAATCATACTAGCCAGAAGCTGTGAGGCTTATCCTGTCCATACATGTAATCATTTTATTCTCTTCTAAATTTTATTCTTTATTAAAATTTTCATTAGTTTATCTCAGCCCTACAGCTTTTTCCTGCGGTTCCTTAGGAGATCACTGTTCTCCAAAACTGGATGATCTCAAAGGATATTTAGGAGATCAAATGACCTGCATGAAGGCTTTGCTTCTCTGGAAAGCCCCTGCATCTCCTTAGCAGTGCCCTAACAAAGCAGGTTCTCTCCTAGCCTGTCTATGCTATCTTGCCTGCAAGACAGGAGTGTTTACTTTCCCAACAGGGACAATGCCAGTCACACAGCATAAGCTTTTGGAAGGCACAAGTGATAAAAAGTGCTACAAAAATTCTTGCTGCATTTGCTTATGTGTGTTTTATTACACAGCATCGTCCAAGATCGTTCTGACACATCTGAATGTGCATTAACTGATCTGCTGCTTTTCCACCAAGTGTTAGATCCCAAGTAGTAAAGAAAGGCCCCACAAGTGAAATATTAGAGCAGCTTCATTTATTCTTCTTAGTCCAAGCTAAGCTACTGTCTGTCCTAATCCAGAGGCCCAGGTTTGACTTTTCCCTTGGCCTAAGTGATGAATCTTTCTTTACAGAGTCTCAAGCAAGTGGAGCTTTGTCCATATCTCCCCTGCCCAATAGGACGCATGAGATGCAGCAAAACTTGGTGGCTTCAAAGAGCAAATGCCACGGCGCATGATAACTAACCTTGGGCCTTGGAAGCACCCAATGAATTGGAGGAGAGCCTTGCCACTCTTCTCCCCTCTTGCTTCTCATTTCAAATCTCTACAGCATCAGTTCATATCTTTACCTTTTTTGACACAAGAAAATAGGTTTGGAAACTTCACTGGCAAGAGTTTAGTTACAGCATTTAATTCTTAAGTTCTTTGCCTTGTCAGGAATTGTCTGTGATCTTTATTAATTTGCTTGCTGTTTAGAATTGCTTAAGTAACTTTATGTCTTCATCTTTGACATTGAAAAGAGAGCTATGCCAGGCCTCTGTGTGCCTTGAAGTTTGTTCTGAAGCATCCTACAGACAAATGAATTTGCCAGCCAGAAGCCTTCAGCGACTAAATGGACACACGAATGTGCTGTGGCCAGCTGGCGTAAGGAAGAGAGACATTCCAAAAGAGCTTCCAAACGTCCAYGGCTCCCACCCCCACCTCATCCAACAAATAGCTTTTGCAGCATGCCTGGAAGTACATCAGATTGAGGCTATTTTGGAGCAAGGGCAAGGAATACGTTCCAGACTCCTGGGGCTTTTATTGAGAATACGCAGCTGCCAGCGCCCTTCCCTTTGTAAGTGAGAGATCCAGCCCAAACCCTTCCACTGGCCACAGCTGTGGCAGAGTTTGATTTTATGGATTTCTCTGCACTGTTTGCTTTGAGTGTTGTGTTGAGCATTCACTATTCAGAACATGATATTTGGGCTGAATGAACTGGTCCCTTTTTTCCTTTTCCACAATAAAGAAGACTATGCTTTGGCTGCATCTGTAGAGCCCAGTTTCACAGGGAAGTGGGATGTGTCCCACTCATGATAGAGGTACAAATTAGCTCAAGAAATTCCAGACTGGAGTTTGTCTTTATTTTTGTTTTCTTATTGTCTAGTAAAGTGAAGGCAATCTGCCTGCATTCAGATAATCCCATGCTTTGTCTGGGTTGTGAAGGCTGCCTCTAGATCTGTGGTCATTTAATCACATGGACTACTGTGACCAGGATGAGAGTCTGGCTCCTGCAGTTAACAGCAAATTCTCAACTGATTTCAAGAGGCTAACCTCAGAGTTTGAGTGGGGTCAAATTTATTCTGGCAGGGAAGGTAGGAGAGCTGTTGCATACCTACTGCTACAGTGTCCTCTACCTGATTTTGATATTGTGGCTGCATCTGACCTTGATTATGTGCTCTAAGGTTAGGGTTACATTTCAGAAACGCACTCTAAAAATACTAGATGTGTGGTGCACAGCCCTTTCGCCTTGTGTGAGCACAGTCAATGCGTTGTCGTGCTTGATCTCCATTTTCTGTGGCTGTTCCTTACAATTATTCCTTCTCTCTTTCTAACCATTCCTATGAGAGGGCCAGAATCACGGAAGTGGGCTCAGTTGTGTTAGGAGGTGGTGTCACATCTCCCTAAAGCATTAATTGAGAGGAGAGTTGATAGACAATGCTAAGGCCAAATGCTTAAAACAATCACAATCTCCACAGCCGTCTAATATTTGAATGCTTTGCTAAATAGAGGAGGGAGATGGGCTCTTAACTACAAACTAACATCCCCATTCAGATTTAAATACAAACACATATCAAACAAAATAGGTCAGTTTGATACCCAACACAATAACCATATGACTACCTTTTTCCTCCCTTGTTTTAAATATTTTTCTCTGTTACTAAGTTTAAGTCAAGTTTCTGAACACTAAATGGATAAATGAGAGCCCCTGAAGCTACTTTTAAGCACCTAAATGAGTAGCGTGTTTTTCAAATTCCTGAGCATTTGGCATTTCACATTGGTTTTACTGGGAATTGTTGGTTGACCAGATATTTTGTTTGGGCTTTTCTACACCAGAAAGTTTTACTAGTATAATTCTTAAAATCATTTTATTTAAAAAGTTTATTCAATACATATAGCTAGCTAGCTAGATTTACACCATAATGGTCTGACTCAATTCCTGGTTCATTTTTGTTAAGTGTAAGAAAATATACCAGAGGAAGAGTAATGTAAGCCTGTTGAGTGAACAGCCACCTAGAAATGTGTTTATAATAGACCAGCATACATTTTCCACAGAGATAGGTCTATCTTAGGTACCTAAATATGGACTTGGAAGCTCAAGGGCAGGTTTCTGGATAGCGTCTTTTTTTTTTTTTTTTAATCACTGGAATACTATTTTGGTTTCTGTGTTTATACGGTCCCTTCAGACAGCAGAAGCACAAGTTTGTTCTTTTACTCCAAATGGGTTTTCTTAAAGACCAAAGCTGAGCAAAGAGGTACAGATCTCTCTGTAAATGTTGGCCTTGTCTTCCTTCCTTGGTGTCTGGGCTGAAATCTTTCCCTGATGTTTGTTGTGGGGCTGGTTTGTTGAGACAGGTGGCAGAACTGCAGGATGACGGATTCCCCCTGGTAATTACAGACACAATCTATCTTTTCTAGTTCACATCCTCCTCATCCCCTCAGGGAATAACCAGATTCGAATAAACAGGGGTTGGGGAAAAGCAGGGCTTCAAAAAACAGGGGGTGAACACTCAGACATTTGTTTCCTTCAGGGTGTTAATGATCCAGCTTTCAAGTACAGTGGGGCAATTCCTGCTATGTTGTGCACTTTCAGCTCTGTCGGCATTTTGCAGATAACATTTGTGCCATTGGAGTGGCACTGCAAGCTCCAAGGCTCCCTGTAATAGATGCAGCTGGACCTTGACACCGTAAGGCTCTCTGAAAAACGAGACACAAGGAACGAACAGATGCTACAAGATAACTATAGCATCTCTTATGATAGACTAAGAAGTCAAATTTTCCTAAAGAACGGTATGCTCTAAGAGTTTGTACCCTGATGCTGCAATTTGAGTTTTTACCCTATTTTTCTTCACTTTTAGTTAGTCTGGGACTTCTGGCCTGCACAGAACCTCATCCGCCCCTGGGTAAAGCAGTTTTAAGCCACTGCATCTATCTGATTCTGGCTACAGTACATGTGAAAGGTTGCAGATCTGAAAAAAAATCCACGTATTTGCAAACTGCCTCTTTGGCAAGTGATAGAGATACCATTAGGATTGTTTAGGTTACAGATAAACTCTCTTCTTTTTTCCCCCCTACTTCTCTCCTTCCCCAAAGGCATAAGCCACCACATACCATGGCACTGCTAGACCTTTTGGTCAGTGGGCCCAGGGTCTGCTGTTGCGGACATGGATGTCCCTCACATAGGTATCTCTGGGAAGAGTTCTGGTGGGATCCATCCTGAGCAGACTCCAGCTGACAAAGATGATGGAGCCCCTCTCTCTGAGACCATGACATCCAGCCTATTCGAAGCCTCGCCCCTGCTCACTCTGTGCAGGGGAGCCCACGCAAACTTCAGCAGGCAACAGAGTTGCTCTGCTGTGGAGCTTGGCTGGGAAGACATCTTTAGCTCCTCTCTTTCATCATTATTAGTGGCACTGCAGCTGGCACGACATGCAGCTGGCTTGGTGCATGTTTGCACTTACTGCCATAGTGTCAGTACATCTCCCATCACTATTCCAAATGGGATTTACGTGTCCCTGTGGACAGCCTATGTGGCTTCATGACCACCAATGGACTGCCTGGGGTGCAGTGTATCAGGGAGAAGCTCAAGGATCTACTGGAGAAGGAGCCTAAGCTATGAAAAGCACCACCCTATCTGGTAAATATATGCCTCCTCTGGAGGGCTTTAGGAAGATTATTGCCTCTCAGATGTCAGCCCCAGCATAGCCAGAGTAACTGGGAGGTCGAGGTGGCTGGGAGGGGGGAAAGCTGCAGGGCTGGGCTCAGGCTGGGGGCAGAAGGAGCCATGTGTGGCATTAGGGGAGCCAGGGTAGGGAATATAACTTGTTCTAATAGTCTTTTGTCAGTGACTGCTCCTGTTCTTTGGATACAGGAGAGTTGCTTGAGATTTGAACTCACAACCTCTTCAGATTGAATTCCAGTTGTACTGAATTCCCCTTTTATTGTTTGACCTTTGCAATAGGCAATAATGGATCAATGAAGAGTTAAAAGAGGAGCTCCTCGTACACAATGTCCTGAGCTTAACACTCTCATTGCGTATGCTAAGAATGAGCTTTTAGCTATTTGACTTCTAAATATCATTTTATTTTAGCACCATAAATTCAAATGGATAGGATCAAGACTGCCATAAATTTTAAATTGTTTTTGATTAGTTTTTTAAGGTTTAGTAACAGCAAGGCTTCAGTGTCAGATCTTGCACACTTTATGTAGTTAACAGGACATTTGCACAGAGAAGAAATTAGCTTTGTGTAACAAACCCAAGAGCAACACTTAATTTGCATGTATAGTCACTGGTAAAGACAGCAACATTCCCTGCATTTAAAGTGTCTGTCTTCTGATTTAAAAGTCTCTCTATTTTTGAACCACTTTCCATGCTCAGGCCACTTGTCCCTATAGCCTCGCTTTCTCTCTTTCTACCCGATGAGCTTCCCCAGCTCTATTCCCCATACCTCTGATATTATGAAAAACTTTCTCTCTCCTCTAAAATTACCTGCATCGACCCCTTATTTTCCTTTTTCCTTTCCTGAAAGATTTATACTAGACCTCAGGTTTCTGCATGTAGTTGTAAATGGGAGGGATTACTTTCACTCTGTAATCTCAGTTCTGTACTGGTAGGGCAAAATTCATACTCTCTAGATAAGACGTCTTTGATTTTAAGATTCCTTTCCCATATGTTTAACAGTAATAAATCACAGCTATGTGATCTATGTCCATTAAAAACTTCCATCTATTCTTGTCTAATCAATTAATATTTTCCGGCCATCATACAATGACAGTGCTGTAAAAATTCCTGGTTTTCGGCTTCATTGGTTATACATTTTTCTGTGATTTTATTTCTTTTTCACCCCTTATGATTGAGATGTTATTGAATCCAACATAACAAAAGCAAAATATAAATTGGGCCTGGCAATTTTCATTACATTCCTTTTCCAGATGGATTCTGAAAGGTTTGGGAAGACCTTAATCCAGAATTTATGAACAAAGCCTACAGAATTTAATAGTGATAGAACCAGTAGAGTTTTATAAACCTAAGAATAAAGGTCATGTCTTTTATGTTGGGATTTTTTGAAACTGCCTATGGAATTTGAGAGAAGGGATCAAATTTTCTATTAAATTCTACACATGGTATATAAAAATCTATAGAAAGTTATCACTTTATATTAAATTCTGAAGTTTTTACAGAAAGGAAAATGAGGAATGAGCTATCACAAGATTTATGACAAAAGAAAGTGTACTAATGAAACACAGTCTTGAGAAATGTTTCTGTAGAAAGGCAGAAACATATTTTTATGCTGAGTTAATGCCAAAGTCACCCTCTTCCCTTTCAAAGCATGTATGTAACAAGTGCTGGGTTGTTTTTTGCTTCTGGAATGAACCATCATTAATCATTCATTGTTTGATAGCTTCTTGATTAAACTTAATGTTGACACAATTTCTTTTCAATGTAGCTGATGGAAAATGTCTGCAACACAGCAGAAATTAACATTTGTCATCCAACTTGTTCCTTACCTCTCCTCTCAACAGTCTACTGGTTTGTGCCACTATGCTGTTTTTTAATCTCCTTAGACTGTATATTCCTAAGGGCAAGGTCTGTTTTTTAGTGTGTGGATATACAGTGCTTTACTCAAATTTCCTGGTATTTTTAAGATGCTATTGCAATAATCAGCGACAGTAATAACATTTTGTCAGTTAAAATTTAAATTTTTCGTTGAATTTTTTGATTTTTTTTTCTTTTTGCAGATATATCTGGAGTCTTTAAACCTTTCCAATTTTTGTGCTTTACATAGTGTGCAAAGGTACAACACACTAGGCATTAGTATGCTGAGCCACATACAAAGAGATATAGGCTTATATGTACATAGACATCTCTCTACGTAATCTTTTTCTCAGCAGCTGGAATAGCGCCAGTTCTAACTGCTGTTTTATTTGCTATATAAATATGTGTGCTTTGTTTCACTTTCTTCCCTGACTTCAGCAAGGAAAGGTCTGGCTAATTTCTAGTCAACGTGTTTATGTGGGCTTTGAAATCTCATTAAGGGCTGCAGCCATCTGTGGGAACAGGTGCGAAGTGGAAGCCAATATTCGACACCCTTCAGTTCAGAAAAGCTGGGGCGAGACCACGATGCAAAGGTCAATTATCTCTCGAAGGGGCAGCTGAGACGGAAAGTGGCGGCGGGAGGAGGAGGAGGGGCAGGATGGGAGGATAAGGCGACACATCTGCAGGAGATCTCCCAGGCAGATCCCTCCCGAAGTACTGGGTCCCAGCTGCGGGGTGCCCTGTGCCTGGGGGCAGCTCGCCCTTCCCTCTGCTGGCCTTCTCCTGGCCTTCARTTCCGATGGGCTGAGAGGTAAAGTGAATGCTTTGCTTGGAAAATTTCAGGTGCTTCAGGCATGTGAAGTCAGCCAGCAGTGTGCTGCCACCTCTCCCTGCCACATATTGCACCTATGGGTGCAGGTTCAGGGAGGGAAGCCATTTGGTGAGCTGGCAGCTGCCTACGTCCGAATGTCTGTGTCGTTCTGGGGAGGGTGATGTACATGTACAGGCATATCTGTGCTATTGCCTCATCTGGAGCCTTTCTGGAGTAAAGCTTGACCCTGTTCAAGGTGATGGCAGGCCAAAAGGAAGGCATTAGCTTGGTAAACTGCTAGGAAAGGCTCTGAGGAGCGATGTTCTTTGTAAGCGATTAAGTCGTAGTTACTGAGAATGTGTTTCTGTGTCTCCTCAGAAATCAGGCTTCAAGGAAAAGTGGTGTTTGCAGTGAGATGACATTCAAACCCTGTTTCTGATAGTCCTACTTGAGGTGGGCTTGAGCTGCGATGTGAGATGGGAGCACCCCCAGTTTTATGGTCTTCTGAATGTAGCTCTAGATGCAGAAGTTGAGGTCTCCCCACTGGCGCTTCCTTCTGCTGTCAAAACCTGATTTCCTTTAGCATAGTATTGGTATCCTTTCTCTCTTAGGGAGGAACATGTGTAGTATGGAGGATGCTCTTTGGCCAGATTCCTGACACATTAAAGTCATGTTCCTCAGTGAATAGAAAAGAAAATGTGACTAATAAATTGCTTGCTTGCTATGAAAATAATTCTAGAAAAACTAAGCCATATAAGCTGTTCATATTGAGTTCAAATGTTAGTTCTCTCTAGAAAAAAAAGTGGTAATTCTGTCTAATTCAGTTTCCATACTTGGCTCATTATAAGGCTTGGAAAAAAAATAGAGAATTATTTTCCAAAGACAGCTACACCTTTTTACTCCTTATGCCTTGCACTGTCCAGTGAGATCCAAGACGGTGGCAAATCAGTCCTATCATGCCCTGGTGTAATCCTATTAGTAAGTGCTATAAGCTGAATAAAGCAATTTGCCTTAAGAAAGACAGGATGAATAGACCATGTTTGATATGTCTCTTTTGGGGTGTGTATATACATTTTTAATATTTATGTTTTGTTTCATCAAATAATATGACCCAGGACAAGACCATAAGGAATRGAGGGCCTGGAAGGTGTCCCTCCAGTGCTGGCACGGGTAGCTCAGATGCAGGTGTGCCAGAATTTGACAGATTTGGGTGCAGAGTTTTTGAGCGGTGCCACCTTTTGCTGTTATTCTTTGAAAAATAGTAGTTGACAAAACACCATGAAAAGTGTCAACATGACAGCTGTGCAGGACGAAGATCTTGCACCTGCCCCTACAGCCCAGGCTTGGGGCACAGTGAGAGGGCAAAACTCTTGGGCATGTCCCCCGTGCACCCTCTGCACTGTACGCCTCTCCATGGCACGACAGTCTTGGGGGTCTGCTGGGAAGATACTTACTTTGGGGGATGTTGTCTGGTGTGGGACAGAGCACATCAAGGAGTCTTTATGTGGATTTGATCATTGCTTGCTCAGAATCAAACCTGTCAAGCTTAACCAGCTCCAAGGGTAGATCGCCGAATTAAGACAGCAAATTGAGTTTAGACCACAGTTACTACCTCACTGTTTACCTACTTCTTCTATTTGAGCTAGTCATGCTAAAGGGCTACATTTTCCTTTCTCAAACTTCACTGGCCTTGAGCCAGCCCAAGTGAATGCTTTGGCCAATAATACAAAACAGGGTCTGTATTATAATTCAGGGTTCTGATTTCAGTGCAGGATGATTAAAGTGAAATTGGGCTGGAAGGAGGAGAGTCTGTAAAGCAGAAATACTTTTTGTGATTAGAAAGAACATTCCAAAGATAATTCCTTGTGCACTTCTTTTGCTATAGGGTTCTTTCCTTCCCAATTTAGTTCTCTGTGAACATTTCCAAAGGTAAGGGAAAAACAGTGGAAGAAATGCATTTCCCAGAGCTTAAATAGTACCTTTCAATAACGTGTAGTGCAAAGGAATGCTCTCAGCCAATAATTCCTCCATAGCTGTCTTTTTTTTAAGTACCTTGCTTCTCAGCACAGGCAAATATTTAAATCCATGCCACAGGCCTTAGATTGCATGCCAAAAGATACACAGGGAAAAATAACAGAGAGAGACTTTTGTAACACACAGAAAAACACATCTCCCTCCTGCTTGTTTGCATGACTGAACATTGTGTGGAATAGTATTTATTTGCTAGGAGGCCCTAAACAATGTCAGTATAGATGGCAATAGAATAGGAGCACTTAAATGTATGGCAACACTTGACCAATAAATGTGCGCAGGGGCCTTGGGAGAATGTCAGCTTTTCAGCTGGCAGCTAATATAAAGAGGTATAGTTTATGCATCGCAGTTCCCCAAAGGTCACATGTAATGGCCAAAGACATAAATTAGAAGCCTTAGCTAATAAAAAAGACTGTTTAGCTAAGGCAGTGTTTCAGTTTTAAGGGTTGAAAAATGCTTCCGGTTTCATTCACCATGAAAGGAATTTTGGGGGGGGTGGGGAAGGGCAGTTAGTGATGGATAATGATATAGATATATGGAGGAGAATGTGAAAAATGTTTACATTGTAATAGGAGAATGGACTAGAGGAATAACTTATTGTTCTTTAACTGCCTGCACTCACATAAAAGGAAGGTTTAGGTTTTATCAAATTGAGGAGCACCAGTCCAATTTTCCTCGCAGTTTAGGAAAATATTGCTGAATATTTCATGGAGCATGAGTATTGGAGGAAAAAATGAGAAGGACTTGGTGTTGTACAGTCAAGTTAATCTCTAGCTGGATATCTCACGCCAGATGGAAGTTTTGCTGTAGATGTCCCTGTGGCTGCAATTTTCAATCTAATATTGATGATAACACTGTTATACATGACAATGGCTTAGCCAGTCCTAAGAAGGATCGAGTGCTGGACACCCAGTTAAAGACCATTTGCAGTCATCTCCCAAGTCCACCCTCTCTCTTCACACAGAAGTGGGAACAAATTTCAGTTTTCACATCTACTGATGTGAGTAATTGAACCTTTCTTCCCTCCACCCCTCCAAAAAAAGCTGTGTAACAGAAGTTTACACTTAACATTTCTGGTATCACTAATTTGTTGATTGGATGCTTTTTTGTGCTATCATCATATAAAAGAAATATAAAAGTTAAATTGTGCACTTAAAAAAAAAAAAAATCCTCCCTCGATCTCTATGTGCAACACTTGGGAGGAGGGGAAAGAGCTTTGTGCTCTTATGACTTACTTTTTAAGACTTCCTTCATTTTGAGCTCCAACAAACCAAACAGTTATGCAGCCTGGAGAGTATCATGTTTTAGCAAGAGTCTGGTGTTCTGGAAATGCTACCCAGCCATGAGGCACTGCAAAGCAATTTAAATGCTACTCACTGGTCTCCTTTTATGGAGATCAGGCAGTACAAGATGTAACATATAAAAAAAAGAAAAAAAAGAAAAAAAAAATCCCAGCAAAGACTTGTCAACATGAAGTAGCATTTGAGAAATTGGTGACTTTGATGCAACCAAGTGTCTTCTTTAAATACTTGCATGCCTACACTCATTAGCTTGAAGCCTTTTTAACCTTTTGATTATATGAGGCATGGATACATACATGTGGACTTACTAAAGACACTGTGTGAATACAGTGAAGGAGGGAAGATTCAGTTTGAATTAGAAGACCGAATCAAAAATATAACTTTGGGAAGGATAATACAAAACGAAACTAAATCCCTAATACATTAGAGAAAGGAAAGCACATGAAAAAATCTGGTTTCTCAGCAAGATAACCTGAATGCCATTTTTGTTGGCTTGTACACCTCCAAGGCAAAAACTGATTCTTCCTTGGTGTTTTAGTCAGGAGGAGATACTTTGTACATATCTGTAAGGAAATAAAAAGATATAGTTGGTTTTGTTCTCTGGATAGGTTCATCACATCTCTGCAATAGTCGGCACTACAAATCTGTTTCGTCTTTTTCCAGAGATGTTTCTTTGAGTGTGTTTGAAAAGCCTTTGGGGGGTTGTGTAAGGCAGGCACAGACAGTGTTAAGACAATTACATGAATATTGTTTTCTAGATATCGAATGTTATGTGGTTTACCTCTGGCCTTTTCCATTTCTCCCATATCCCATTCTTTCATACATTCCTCGTGGCTTATTTGTGCCCCGCTTTCATCTTCTGTGGTTCAGTCACAACCCACAAGATGGGGAAAGGCTTCTCTTTTGGGACGTCTCAGATATATTAGGGAAGTCTTTGGCTTCCCTTTCCCACAAACCAGAGATGCCAATGTGGCAGAAGCCTTTCATACCCACTTAAAAAAAGGACCGGGGAGGGGTGTGTGTGTGTGTGTGTGAGCGAGCCTTGTCCATTTTCTTCCCCTAGTTTAAATATCTACCGAAACGCGTAATATTACAGGGCCTTGTATGAATACCTGGCTAAAAGACTACACAGAGTTCTCTGACATTTAGAATGGTGGTGTTTTAAGCCTTATTACTGTGAGACCTTATAGCTCCTAATTGGGCAGCTACAAGGCCAGGGAAGACACTGCAAATTTCAAATACAGATCAAAGTAGGAAAGAAAATGTGCTTCTATTAGCAAAGCTCACTAGCCATGAGCAAAATGATCATTTCTCTCTGTGTTCTGATTTTGATATGGTGAGATGTAAAACTGAATAAGTGCATACTTCACACAGTAGTCAAAGGTTTGGAAACTGAAATGAAAATAAAGAATTTCACAAAATAAAATAATCAGATTTACTTTAAACAGTCATTGCAAAATTAAGAAAAAATGGTGATTAAGGGATTCCTGAATCTTGGTCATTCTGATTAGTGCAGCTAGTCAGTGATTCCAGTCCTTCCACAATACTGGAAGATAAAAAGGGCATCAGATTGGCTTCAGACTTGCATGCATTTCTCTGACAGTGCCAGTGAAGGCTTCCTCAGTGTGTGTAAATGGCTGTATTTGGAAAGATGGGACCATAAATAGTGAGTGTCCACTTTCTTGTTCTTAAATCTTCTTCTAACTAATAGATCTGTATCTTGCTATGCATTCTTGCCCTTTTGAAGTGCAGTGCATTTGATTAGTCTTGCCACTTATTAGTTACTACCATTTTATCTCACAGAGTAGGATAATCTCCATCATAATTAGCTGCTCCAATGTCTCACCCTAAATGATCCCCTACAGTGTTTTATCATCTTTAATTGGCAAAATGCTTTAGATCTGCCTCAGAAGAAAGGGAATGTGGCGCAAGGATTCTTGGTCTGTCAGCACAAGACCAGCCAGGGCAATCTTCTGCTCTGCACGGCAGGGCCCTGGAGCATTTTTCCTGCGAGCATAACACCTCGGTGTGGAGAGAAGGCTTTGGAATATTTGCACTGCCTTTTTTTTTTTTTTTTCCCCAGATCCTGTTTGCTCAGTAATAGGAAGTTTAAGAAAATACAGATATCAAAGCATATTCCACCAAAGGAAAACAAATTTATTTTTCCTAGAATACCTGGAATTCAGTTATTCTATTTGTAGCTTCTGTAATCATAGCAAATAAGCTCTGATGATCCTTGTTATAACCAAGGAATAGTTGTCCACATTAACTAAGGCAACAAGTAAAACAGTTAAGGGGCTGGCAGGGTGGTAGCTGTGGCACCCTCACAAGCAGGAGGATAGCAGAAATGTTGGTTGGGGTGCAGCCGACCCGGAGAGCTGATGCTGCATTTGCAAGCAGAGGGGCTGGTGCTGGCTCTGGCTGAGCACTGAAGCCTCTTAACAGCTCTGGAGAATGGGTGGCATCGCTCACAGGGAGCCCCAGGGAGAGCACAGTGATTTCCAAATATCCCAGAGCCAGATTTCTGTTGGTTGTTGCTTGTCCGGAATAGGCCTTTTTCATATAAGCATTTCTATTGCATGTCACCCCTTCCTAAACCCTTTCTTGTTTCTAATTATGTTAAACTCCACTTTCTTTCTATAAAGCATTGCTGTCAAAGCAGCACAAACATCATTCTTCATCTGAAAAACCACTCTTCTCCCCTTAGCCTTTGTCTTGTTCCGTAATATCTTCTCTGTACTCTTCCCTGCATATCCTGATTTTTGTTGTTTGCTGTAGGCTTTTGCTCTTCAGTCATGTTTCAACTGTTATATTTGGTAGAGTTCCTCRCATCTTTTCTGCCAGACGTCCTCATGGAGCTCTTTCAGAAAGTTTAATTCTCTTGAATAAAATTTGTTCCTATCATAAAGTTTATTTTCCCCCTTGCAAACTTCTTTTTCTTCTTGTACTCAGCTATAGTATCTTTAGGATCAGAAGCACATGAGAGAGGGCTGTATATATTATTAGTGTATGCAACTGGGCCATGCCAAGCTATATATGGCATTCCTGCTTAATCTAGTCTGCTGTTGGAGATGGTTCATAATGATGTGAGTGATTATTTGAACAAATGCAGTTTAGATTGTCATGAAGGTGCCTTCTGTCTTTTCGGGCAGGCTGCGAGCCCTGACCAATATCGGACCCACTGGGGAGGGGGATCACAGGTGAATGGGGGAAGCAGGACCTGTTTCCCAAAGGTAGGTTCCTCAACAAAAAGTGGTAGGCATTATSAAAAAGACTCTTCTTTTCTGCCAGCAAGATGCCACTGAGAATTCATGGTTTGGCAAAACTGATAAGGGATGTCAGGATTTGAGGCAAGCTGAGTGAAGATTAAAGAAGTCCAGGGATATTGTGGAGGACACATGAGTTCTTGCCCTTTTAATATCTTAGGAAAATGCTGGTACTTATTGACATCAGTTTATCTATAAAGCGTAGTGCTAATCCACATTTTTATATAAATTACTTCACTGCACTTGATCAAGTGAAAAAACTTTCACTGTATGGCTTTCGCTGCAGTTTTACTGTGGCATACCAGCTTTCCCCAAAGGATCTGAAAATCTGGCTCTTAAGTAATACACTGAGGAACTGCTTTGATTATTTACATTACTCCTTGCTCAGTGGAAGTGGAATGTGAGAGACTCAAAAGAAGTTCTTTGGAATTAAATGCTCAGCAGTGAATTACTGACCTATTTTAACTTTATAATTAAATAAAATGCATTTCCTATGAAATACAAATTCAATCACCCAAGAATTGCTTAATGTGAAAATAACTTTATTTTTTTTCTTTTTCTTTAATACTCACTTTCTTTTTCTTTCCTACTCATTAAGACCTTAAAATCACAAATAGGGAAAGGGAGATACCGATACTGTTCCCATTGCAGTAAAATGGTCTCACTGATGTGTGCTCCCCTTGAGATGACGCTCTCAGTTCGAGCTGTGTCCTGAGATTCAGTCTGGGTCTCTGCATAAAGATTGGCTAAACAACCAGTCTACAGAATGAACCTAACATATTGTGAAACTTGTGGTAGGAAGCCAAACAGAACAGTAAGCACGTGTAAGCGTCTCCAAAATTACGTGCTGCTGAGAATGCTTCAGGCAAGGGAAATGAAATAAGAGATGCATATTCTATATGCATACGAGGAAAGCTTTTCCTCTTGGCTTTTTCCTGTATATAGCATGAGCAGAATGATTGTTTCATGAATGAGCATTCAACTGTTGTGAGCAATATCGTTTTGAGAGAGATTTCCCAGGGACTCAGCAATTCCTCGGCTTCCCTTTGCGTCCTCTTTGCATCAGGTCCTGGAGAGGACTCATTTTGGAGGGGTAGAAGCCCATGTGTGGAGGCAGCACTACCCTGGAGCATGTGTCTTTCATCTCCAAAGCCATGCTACAGAGCTGTGGGGGAAGTGCACCAGCTGTTTTGTCTGTGATTCAAGCCCACATGATGATAACATGCTGTTGTACACCTCTAAATCAGCATGCCAAATATATCTCTTAGTGACAGAGGAATAAACACAAAGGCATCTTTAATTTATGGAAGATTTGACATGAGGTACCATCAGATAGTGGGATGCCATTATCTTAATATTTACCAGGAGTAAAATCCTGGCTCTGTTGAAGTCAAGCAGTACTAGATGTAGACACCAGCCCAGTTTTTAAAACAATTGTGAAACTGGGGTTATGACTTAGTCACTCATAGGCATTTTGAGCTCTGTTCAAAATTCCTTTTGAAGGGAACTGTAGCTTTTATGAACAGCACATGCAGATCAGGCACCTGGTCAGAGCTTTCTGGAGGAAGCATGCTACTAAACTGCTAGAAGAAGGAAGTAAATGAYTTCCTCATTTAAAATGCATGAAAAAATGATGTTAAAGTCTGGAGGAAATTGAGAAATCTTTTAAATACAGCTCACCCAAATATATTAACAGAGGGTTGGGTTTTTGGGGAAAAAAAAGTTATAAGAAGAAAAAAAGGGGGGAGAAAAAGCTTTTTTTCTTTTAATATACCCAATGTATATACCCATTTTTTTATTGTTACAAAGAGTAAACAATTAATGAAGATGTCATTAACATATTTTCTTTAAAAATAATGATGAGAAATGTTCATAGTTGTGTAGTTATTTGTTTATAAAAGTTCAAAAAATAGAAAAAGGTTGTGATACTTGTCACAGGAAAACTGTTTGACAAAGCTGACACTTTTTTTTGTATTGAATTGACCAAATTTGTCGTCAGAGAGAAGCCTGATTCCTTTTGGAAAAGTGTTTTAATTACAAGTTCTGCCCTGTAGCAAATATTTTTCTGCTGGAGAAAGAGTTCTTTCATCTTCCATAGGCCTAAATCTGAGGAAAAGCTTTTAACTGAGACAGTGGTGGTTATATCTTTCTGGTGCCTGCCATAAAAATATTTAGATTTATGGGAATGAAATGAAAATCCAAGCTGTGATATTGCATGCAAGGCTGCAGCTTAACTGAGGCATATGTAATGGGAACAGTTGAAGTCCTGGAGAAAAGATTCTTCAAAGATGAAGAATGAGCTTGTGGTAAATGTGCTGGGAATAATATAAAGCGGGTTTGTACCCTGGTGCTTCAGAGACTTCTTGTGTGTTCTTAGAGAAGATGCTCATTTACTTTGTGCTTTAGATCATCTTCTGTGAAATGGGAATAATGATTCTTCTTTCCTGCATCCTCTTCCTATCCTGTCCAATTATTTTCCAATATATGCTTTTAATTAATTTCATGCACTTGAAGAATCTATTTCTTTCACTCCCTTTAATTTAAAGAATAGTCTGGAGAGAAGCTATGACACTTTCAGTCTACAGACATGGTCGCAAATATTAAGAAAGACTGCAGATTTTAGGTTGATTTTTTTTTTTTTTTTGCTTAACAAATGCATTATGCTTAAACATGCATGAAGAGATTTGGTTGTACCCCATTATATTGTAGCCATCATTCTTGTTGATTTGGGTTTAGTGTGCAAGTCCCTAGACTCTCAATGAGAGCTTTTGCTGGGCGTTTCATGGTACCTATTCCCCTAGTTCCGTACTTTGCAAAGATGGCAGATCACTCATGGCAGCATTATGGAAGGCTGGGGGAGAAGCAAAGGGGAAAAGGGTCATTTTGGTGGACAGCATATCTGACGTGGTTTACTGAGAAATAACCATCATTCCCACCTGCTGCCAGGCTGTGCTAGGGTGTCTTTTCTGAGCTTGCTGCAAGTATTGGAAACATGTCTCTTTCTCTTACCCAGGTCACCTCCTTCGTATGATTGGCATTAAAATAGTTTTTACAGTGCTGGAAAGGCAGTATTTGGCAGGCTGGTGGATCATTTCACATACTGATTTAGTCATGGGCCTGGGCAGGCCCTTGAAGTCTGTCTGTTTTAAACAAAAGCCTAGCCAGCACCTATAACCACAATACAAGGGAGGGCGCTTGCTGAATGGCTGCGGTGCCCGCACACGGACTGCCTACACTGAGAGCTGGACTCACGCAGAGCCCCCACCAGTAGGAGTAGCGTGGGGCCAGTGCTAACGGCCGTCTCTAATCACCCAGCACCTGTAGCAGACGGCTGCTCGCGTCTCCGCACACCCCGCTGGCGATGCTGTGTTTGGTGACTTGTGGGGGCCACGTAAACTGAACGTGTGTCACGGGAGTAATTGTCCCTAGGAGGCTGCCAGGTCACGTTGAGCTTCGGCATGCACGTCAGTGTGCTCGGCAGGTGATACATAACATCTTGTGGGCCTGATGCTCCAAGTGAGTTTTCCAGTTAAGTCATTAGAGCCCCTCAAAATAGATAAGCACCACGTTTGATGATGATAAGCATTAATGGTCCAGGTCTAAGTCATATCTGCCTTGCTTAATGCATAGCTTTAAGATTTTGCTTTGAAAGCATCATACATGTCAACTTTTTTGTTTGTTTACGTGTGAGATGACTGGGAACTAAATCAATATGTTGGCTCTCGGTGTTTTGACTTTTCAAGTTGCTTTCAGGTACTTCCTCTTCTGTTCTCCTATAATATTTACAAGTAGGTTTTGGGCAGAACACTCTAAGTCTATTTTGGTTTAAAAAAAAAAAAGTGGATTGTTTGTGAAGACAGAGAGAAAGGGAGGCAGATGTTTTTGAAAGGGCAGTAGGGAGGATATATCTGAGGTATTAAAAACAAAAGAAAAAAGCCCATGCCTGTCTCTCTTCAGCATCCGTTAAGCCCAAAGAAGAGGAGATAAAACATTGAAATTTCACTTGAATAAAATCCCAGATTCAATCAGGATTGTGCCTTTCAGTGATTCAATAGCAGTTCATTTTAATTTTTCTGTTATAATGTTTCAACTTCAAAGAGTTTTAGCCACATATTCTTTTTCAGAATAACTTAATGTTTTTTCTAAGTGTCCATATAGGTTAGTGATATTCAGATTCAAACAGAGTGGAATTTTCACTGTTTTAAAAAACACGGAAAATACTCATTTGTTTTAATGTGCAAGTGGTACAATAGCATATGCTATTTTAATATGCATATGGAATGCCACAGATCTCCAGAAGGGACCTGCCACATTTCATATAGTGCTTTAAACTGCATTCAGTATGGGATAAGGAATTGTGCTTTGCTGTGCTTTATGAAACATTTTTCAATTGGTGAGTACTTTTTGTCTTTCTTAATTATGAAATACACAGAAAAAGCCAAGGTTGTAATCTCAGTTTAGCTCGTTGACATCTTAGGCTGTTTGGCTGGACATTCAGCCCTCTCTCTGTAGTCTACAAGTCTGACTTTCTCCAGTGGAGTTTATAAACAACCATAACATTGGTCAAAAGATTTATTCTTCCAGTTTATTCCTCTTGAAGTGGAGAGATGCGATCTCTAGCAATGGCACCTTGTATGGCATACAACCCTCTCTCCACTTTGAGTATTTATGACTGGTGAGTAATAAGAAATGGCATTTCATAGCCTGAAATATCCATTAGGAGGATGATCTTATTGAATGACTTGTCAGGAACTTGTATAATGCAGCTAGACAGAAAATATAATAATTACACAAGGATGCCAAATGGTGAGAACAGGCTGCTCTACTGTCAGAACAAGCTGAGAAACCTTTGGAAGAAGCTGCTAATTGTAGTTTGGTTTGAAGCAAATTTGCTGAAATAGACCAAAGTGAGACATGCGTCTATAAAGCGTAGTGAGGGCCTTCCCTAAAGTCTAATCTTGTACCTTGAGCCTGTTGAATAGCCAAAATACATTTGAGAGCTAATTAAGTGCTTTTAGAGATTTTTATCTCTATTTCTGCTTTGCTGTCTTGCCTTTGGTGTTTGTAAAGGTTTTCCCCTCTTTCTTAATTGCACTGCCTGTATGTTTGCTAACTGCAGAGTAGATCAACTTAGAATATTGGCTGGAGAAACCAATAACTTGATGCTGCTGAGGGAATTATTCCAAACCACTTCTTCACTTTTGCCCATAGAAAATTCAGTCTTTTTGTGGTGGGTCCTGTACTATCACCTTTGCCTGAGAAGTGGAAAGTGAACAGTTCAGCTGTGGTATTTAGAAAGATATTTTGAGAATAGAGGAGTCTTTAAGAAACCTGAAAGTTACACTGTTGTTATGCTGCCTCATGGGACCACAGAGAAGGGTGGAAGGAAGTGGGGCTGCTTGCTGGTTTGACAAGATCCTTCATTTTATATCACAATGTGTCATAATATAGAGGGTCACAGCCTCAAATGGGCACTAAGGAGCTTGCGGAGTCCCAGCTTTTACACCCTTGGTGCTGCTGTTGTGGCCAGCTGTAGCCAGGATAACCATCCAAAGATTTTTTCCAAGTCTCTGTGTACATGGTTTCCAGAGGATGTCTGCGCAATGTCATTGAAAGAAAGAAGACTGGTTGTAGCCGGCATTACAAGAAGAAAAGAAAAATAGCTGAAACACTCAAAGCAAACTGTCCCATTTACAAAATTGAATGCTTTGAGCTCTTTCTAAACATTAGAAAGAGGAGTGGTCAAAAGTATTCCATGCTGACATAACTCTGCTGTTCTGGTAATCAGTAGTAAAAGTCCTATGGACTTCACCTGGATCAGAGGTAGGTCAGTACTAAATGCTTGTGGAAAACTTGTCCTGAAGCCATTGTTAATGAAAAATAGATGAAAGCAGGGAAGACTGAGTACACATGTTTATTATGAGAAGTTTATTTGCTTTGCTGCACCATTAACTAGAGAAGGTTAAAAAAAAATGCACTGGTTTAAAGCAGTAAAAGTATTCGTGAATCTTGACTTCTCAGTTGGTTTTGTGGTATGAGGTTCCAACTGCAAAAATCTCAGTGCAGAATTTTGGACAAGCCTGACAGGTTGGACTTAACCTTCAGTCGTCTTATAAAATCCAACCAGTAAAACTTGCTGGGTGGGGGTGAACCTACTGCTGAATCTCTTGCAGCTCAGGGAAAATATTTACTGGACACAGTGCCCAGCCCAAGAGAGCAGACTGAGACAGTGGGCAGCAGCAAGGCAATTCTTGTGAGCCAATGCATCACCGTAAAGTAATGCAGTATAACTAACATGAAATAAAACAGTTGCTAAGCAGAAATGTTTCACTTCAGGCCCTATCTGTCTAAAGCAAACTACTTTATTCCAAGCTACCTAGCATGGGAAAAAAACTGACAAAGCTAAAATTTTGCAAAAGTGTGCATTTTCTACTAGGAAATTTCTGACCTGCCCTCTCTCTTCTCAGTATTCCTACCTGTATGAAAATTCTCTCCTGGATACATTAGGATACTGAGAACTCACAGGGAGATTTTGTAACACCTCAGAAGGGGTCTCTGAAGTGGTTTAAGTCTCAACCCTGTGGTCTGAAGAACTTGCAAGAAATTCAGTTTGCATTAGGCCTCTTGTCCAGCAGCAGCTGTGCCAGAACCAGTCCGGGCTCTTTGACATCCCCTTTGKCTCTAGTTTCCCAGTAGTGCACTAAGTGACTCCCGGGATCTTTGACGAAGGTTAGGATATGTAGTCACAAAAGTACATTTTCTTCTAGTGCGTGACAGATGGCACCACACCTGAGCTTGCCATGCTTCCCTATAGGCTGTTGTTTATTAAGTAAACATTGGAAACAGGATGTGAAAGCTTAGGTTCATCTGACTCCATACAGCTTGGCTAAGTTTTTAACCTCCATGTGACATGTTTTTACAAGTTTCTGAAAAACTCCCTGGTTTACACTACAGGGAAAAATAAGTTAAATATCGTAAAATATGTAACTAGAAATGGACTTAATTTCTAATAAACATGCAAGAAGGAGAAGCAGGAGGTCAAGAGTTCTGATCAGGTTTCTGGTTTATCACTGACACTAGTAGAAGTAATCAGATGGGAAAATTGCACAAGATTTGGAGCATGATTCTCTTTTCAGTGCAGTCAGTGGTGGTTTTATCACTAATTTCTTTAGATAAGATTCCTGGCCCCTAGCCCTTTCAGTTTTGTTGTATAGAAGCTTAAACATGCTTTTAATCATTTTAATTATCCCTTTCTTAATTAGCTTTAATGTTCTTCCTATTTATTTGTACTGAAGAAACTACAGCTGTTCTTTCAAGTGCTTAAGTGCTGTCTGGATGGGTGGTCTTATTTTTCTTAAAAGACAGAAGTGTTGAGAAAACCTGTCAAGCCCTGACATTAATTAGCCATTTACGGCTTCTTATTAAATGTCTGATTGTCACTTAGCGTAGCCTATATGGCTGAAAAAGCTTTAGTTCGGGTTGTAAAGGAGATTCTGATTGTATGAGACTTACGTTATCCTCCCTAAAATTATTTCTTTCTGCAGACAACTGAATGGAAGACTTAGCTGTATTTTACAGCAAAAATTTCTAATTTTTTTCCATTATTTAAGTCAACTAAGCCAAATAACCCTAGGCAGAAAACCAAATTATTGTAAAGGGTATGGCTTACTGCACAGGCTTTCAGTGAAGCAAAGAGATGCTCAGTTTCAGAATAAAGATTTATAGTTAGTAACTAATTGGACAAATTCAGTGAAGAAGCTATTTAATATAAATATAGTGGTCAGCCCATTAAACATGAAAATTTAAGGGTGAGATTCTGCTGCCATCAATGGCAATCCAGAATGTACTAAAATCAGTGGAAATGGAAATGCTTCGCACTTGCACAAAATCAGAATTATTCCCAAAGTCCCCATTGCAACTATAAAAGCTGGACATATTTTACTGTTATGTATTCATATTATTATTCTTATGTATTTCTTTGTTCTCAAAAAGACTTAGAGTTTCACTGAAAAATCATTGTGATGTTCAACATATCTATACATAGGGAAAAAACAGCCCTTTCCATACTGGTCAACACAGATGTAATCTCACTTAAATTATTTGTATTTAGAAAGTAGGAAATATGAAGCACTTGTTCACCACTCCCTGGCCTTTGGAGCTCTGGGTTCCTGATGATGTGGTAAAGAAAGATTTTTTTTTTTTTTTTTTTTTAATATGTTTAAGTCCCTGAAATGGACTTTTACCCACTTTTTTTTTTTAATGAAATGTCATTCTCATGATAAAGAGAGAATAGTGTCATCTAAGGATCGACTCAGTAAGCATGTTTAAGRTATGCTTAATGTGCATTCTCCACAAAACCCCAAAGCAGACATTCATCTCATCTGAAAATAAGACGTGTCCTTTATCCTTTCCCTCCTTCAAGTAATAACATAAGGGTTAGCCTGCATCTGCAGGGTGTGGGGATGCAATTCAATTCCTTCATTGGTTTGGGTGGTGCATTAATCCCAGGACCCACAGAATGAGTAGCTGATTGGAGACTCTAATGCAGATGTATTTTGTTCTTGTTTTCTAGGGGTCTTTGCAGCTGTCTGACAGAATCCCTGATACAGGAACCAGGGCATAACTTAGAAGCCTATTTCCTTCCTTGTTATATAAGTATTTGTACATATTTTCTGTTACAAACCTACCTTAACTGATCTATTTCATCTTGTAATAGCCCTCTGTCCAGTAATGTGACAATAAAAATAAAGGGTGATAATAAAAAGGGATCTTACAGTCCTTGGTGACTTAGCTCCCAGGCTTTGAGCTTGTTTTGAGGTTTTCAGGAATGACCAGCTTGTTCTTCTCATAAGAACCTCTAAGAAAGTCAAAATAAGGCACAGAGTACATGGGCACACAGCAGCAAATGTTGACCAAGCTGTCTCACTTGACTTTGCTACACAAGGCAAAAATATTTTTTTTTAAATGAGCTTGGCTTAAAGGCGACCATGTCTTTCCCTCTGGGTATCTACCTAAGGTAGAAATGTAAACCAAGTTAGGGAAGTTTAACCAATAAATTGCCTGGCAGCATTTGTTTGTCCCGGTCAAGCCCATATCACCTTCCAGAGTTTACATAGGGATGAGACATACAATGGCAATATGATGGTTGAACCGAAGTATTGCCTTTCAGCTGAGCTGGGGTAACTGACTTTGCAAGCTCTTCGATCAATGGCAAGTGCAAAGCAAACACATTAGCTTAAATCTCAGTGTCTACAGGGCTAAAAGCTCAGGCATGGATGCAGACTTCTGCCAGTAGTAAATCATTAAGCAGTAGTAATACAATAGTGTAACTAAACCCATAGGCTAGTTGGATGGAGGTAAAAAAACACAGTGTTTCTATTTTTCTGTTTAGCTCTGTATGGCCAGATATATATTTTAATGGGGAAACTTATTTCTTTCTTTAATGAAGATATAATATTAATAAAGATAAAAAACCAAGCTATTTACTGAAAGCAGGAAATGGGAGCTAATTCATAAAAGTAATGAAGGTAACAAAAATAGCTCCATTTGTCAGAAGTGATTTCAGACCCTTCAGTACTATCGCAATGGGCTTTCTATAGGCTCTGTTTTTTTGTATCTTTGCATCACCCTTGTCCTGGAGGGGAGCCCCGTTGTGCTTGCTCAGAACAAACCTGAGCACGAAGCCTACTCTTGTCCCACGGACCTACTATCCACATGTCTGACAAGTGACAACAGAGGGCTATAGACAGACAGGGGAACAAGAAGAAAGGGGCATATCTATGTTGTCATTTTGGTGTACCCTTGTCTCCCATGTTGGATCCCGGTCCCTTGATCATCCTTACATTATAGGTGTTGTTCTCTATCCACGCTAACCTCTGGGATGAGCCAAATAGTTCTTCTGGTGGGAAACCCAGCACAGACTAGAGGCTGATGCATGCCAGAGGTCTGTCCCTGCTCATGGTGCACAAGTACTGAAGGACATCCTAAGTGCATTTCACAAAGGCATTTTGTTTGACAGCAGCAATGGCTTAGCCTGTGCCTCAGGCCCTCATTCCCAGTCCTGTGCTGCCCTTCCCACAGCTGCGTGTCAGGGTGCCTGGTGAACCAGATCAAGGATCTTACTGGTTGAGTTGTAAATAAACTAACTTTCCCCATGGTCATTTTTAACTGGACTGGCTTGGTATGTGAGTCCTCCCAAAGCTGTGAGGGTGACAGAAATGGGAGCAAGTAGTGGTGGGTCTCGAGCCAGTATGGCCATGCAAAGAACTGCTCCTCAAGTGCTGGCTTTGGTAAGCACGTTAAGAGGAAACAAGCATTAAGTTTTCATAGGCCTCATGAAAAGCAGTCTGTTTTAATTCCTTTCACTAAACTTTGTGATGTCTTTCTAATCTTTCCTTCCGTGATGGTAATACTTGTCCATAAAGGATTCTGAGTGCTTCTCTGGCGCCATCAGGGTGTATTCGGGGCTTTCAGCATTGTGCAGAACCCTACTGTTTTGAGGAAATTGCAGTGACTTTAGGGGGATCTGGGCACAAGCTTCTTGCAGCTGTACATGCAGTTTTGAAATGTGAATATTCTGTCTGGGTATAGTACAAATAATCCCATTATTTGCCTAGCCTTATCCCTAAGAATGTTCCTTCCTACAGAAAAATGGATGAAAGATCTTGGCCATAGCCTTGAGCTAAAATTGCCAAAAATCCCTGAGCAGATCACTTAGTGGAACAGGCCAAATGTTTTTCTCTCTTTTCCTCTCCCGCCTCAGGAGATTGTGTGTTTTGCCAGGCTTTTAAGTATGGCAAGCTATACTTTACTGACTGACAACTAATTTAAGGAACTGGAAGGGCAAACACCATGGTGTTTCCTCAGGGATTCTAACTGTTTATCTTCCATAAAACTACTTGTTGAGAAAGTGTAGCAGTGGGAAAAGTGGCAGTCTATTTTATCATAAACAGCTTCGCTTTACTTTTAAATTGCAGCAACAAAAGTTACCTTACAAGAGCTGCCCTGTTTTTAGCAATGCCTATCATCCCATTCTGTGTTTAAAAGGAAAACCAAATTATAGGCAGAAAGGGTCAACGTTATTTTCAGACTTGTTTGTGCCTAGTATTTTCCTCGCCAAAGAAGACTCAATGGGAATCTCTTTTTAAGTGCAAGCTTCCCAAAACAAAGAAAAAAAAATAGCCACCAAACAAAATTTCCAGCTGCACAAAAGTATGGGTTTTTTTACATGACAGGATTAGGTTTGCCATGCCAAATATTACTATGGTCTTTTATTTTAAATGTTCTTTGAGAAATATTTTGCAGCAACTTGGGTTGTATTAATTCAAGTATAAAAAATAAATGTAGATGGAGAAATGTAGTGGTTTATGTATGTTAGTGGAAAAATACAGTTTCCTATGCAGTCATTCTGACTGAACTTTAATCTACTAACTAAATCCATCTTAATTTATCACTGAAATAAAAATAAAGCTTGCTGCCACATTCATACTTCTCTAGTCCATCCTTTATCCTTTGCCTTCTCTCTTTCGTTAATTTTTACTGTAAGCTTTTGGAGGCTAGCCACTTTGCAGGGTTTGTACAGTGCCCAGCATAATGCAACTGCATTCTGGCTTGCTGCTTAGACATTGTTTTAATGCATAGGATTAATAATATCTGGTTACGGGAAAAATGACTTCTGGCAAAATGTGCAGTATTTAGATTTGTTGTTGTTCTGTTCAAGTACTTATATATCCATTGCATTATCTGTAGCTCAACACTAACAGAGGGATAAACTCCACCTTCATGTTCTTTAATAATGTTAACCTGGTAGCAAGACATTTGTAGGCATGAGAGGAGGATTGTACAAACTGAGTCTCCTAGAGCCAGCAGCTATGCTGTAGATAACTTCACTTTCCATTCTTGTTAACATAGTCTGTGCTGGCAAGATCATTGCAGGTATTATCAGCTTCTGGTCTTTCTTGTAGAAAAATTATGAAAGCATGAATTCCAATTTCAGCTTCAGGGGGAAAATGTGCATTGAAAAAAAAAAAAGCTATATGTGGTTGATGCTTAATGCAGCACTGCATAGCTGGTATGCTAAACAACAAGTGGTCGGGGAGGGGTTCTGGATATTGCCTTTCACAGGATAGATAACCTGTGGGAACTGTTACCTTTCTCCTTACCATATGAAGAAGAAAGCCACTCCTAGCCATTCACTACCGCAGAGCCTTGACTTCAAGTCATAGCAGACTGTATTTTTCCCTCCCTAACTTCTATAGGGTAAAATGGAGGATTTACATCTTCTTCCCTCTCTCTATTTTTTTAATCCAACTTCCAAACCTAATCCCAGTCTGGACCACAGGGCAGGCCCAGAAGGACATTCAGCTGTATGATGCAGGACACCATGTGGCACAGTTTAGTGATCTTGTTCTCACTGCTGGAGAATCCCCAATCTCACTTACGATGAAAAGGGTAGATGGTTTCACTTAGAAAAAATAATATACATATGTGAGGAGAAAGGCAAGAGCAGACATTGCTTTGAGTGCTTAAACCCTCACTACTTCTTGTTTTCTTTAGGAGATTAAAAACTGTTTACAGTTTCTTGCAAATTAGGAACAGCTGCCTGTAAACATAAGGTGCTGTGTTGGTCTTAAAAAAAACCCTGCAAGATATAAGAAAGGGAACAATGAATTTTCCCAGGGCAGGAAAATGCCTCAGTTTGACCACTGTTCTTATATGCTGTGTTTCTATTATGGTACATGCTCTTTAGTTGCTTCCTTTGAGAGCTGACCTTGCAGAGCTTTTGTATAGATGAACACAAGTATGTCATTTATTATTAAAACTTTCTGTGGTTAAGACTCAAGCCTTTGGGATACCTGTGCTTTTGTGTACTAAAAAGGCAAAAGTGACAGCTTTAGTTTTGGCTGAAGAATGCAACAAAATAACACTGATTCTTTCATCGGGCTCCAAGGTATTCTTGAAAAAGTACTTCATTCTTTTGTGAATCGTTATAATCTAGGATATTTTCCCCTCTCTAAAATCATTACCATGTTTCACCATATGAAACTTTTATAACTTGTTTTTGCTCATTCTGGTTCTGGGAGCAAGGAGGGTACTCTTTGGGGGTACTGTATGTGTGTGGTCTGAAGCATGTAGCAGTACATCTTAGGTCTTTGTGAAGAACAAAAGGTCTGCAAGTAAATTTTGTTGACGACAGTATTGCAATACAGGTTTGGCATGGCCATATATCTGCACAATGAGACTCTCCCCATGACCTGCTGGAAACAGTGCTCCAACAGAAGACCAGATGACATGGTGGTTTTTATAAATCAGAAGGTCTCATGTATTGTGTAGATCTATCTCGAATGTTGGCAGATGGGTTCTGTAAGCCTCTGTCATCTGCTTTTTATCTTTTGCACAGGAAAGAATTTCATCTCAGATGAAGATACAGCAGCAGAGGACTTCTTATTATGTGTATTGCAGTAGAGACAACAGTCAAAGTTGCTATCAGCTGGGCTCCAAGAAAACTTTTGGTATGGCACAGATACAGTGCTAGCCTTCTGCAGATCAGATATCTCCCCTCATCCCCCCTTCTCCGACACACACTACAACTACCACTTCTCTGTGTCTAAGAACAAAAAAAGGGGTGGGAAGGAAGGAAGGAAGGAAGGAGAAAATCACACAGGTTATATTCTCTTCCTTTGGGTTATTCTCTTCCTGTGCCCTTTGCTTGTGCTTATCTTCCTCTGTCCTGGATGCCATATCGTTCTGTACATAGTCACCCTCCAACTGACTAATGCATCGTTCAGTCCTACTACATTTGCATGCCTTCATCACCAGAGTGCCAGAAATCTCTCACTTCTCATTCCAAACTGCCAAGATAGAAAAGCTCAGTAAATTTTCATGGCTATTCAGGGCAGCTTGTAGCATGAGTACTGAAATGAAAAATCATCATAAGATGTTACTTTCCCAGATATTTCTCAGGTGTTGGGGTGCTCTGATAGGAGCATATTTTGTTTACAAGACATTCAACTCCTGCTTTTGGGTTTTGTGGGCTTTTTTTAAGAGCAAACGCTCAGCCAAACCAAGCCATAAACAATCTGCACATAGTGAATGATGTCCCATCTGTTTTATGATGGTTTAATTAATGTTCATAGTCTAACTGCATATGTCTCATGCTTACGTTTTATGGAAAACAGAACTCTGTCCTTTGATTTCCAGACCTGAATAGGTGAAGTAGGAGAACTGGATTGATGCTGTCTTCACAAATATGAGGGTAATTCAGTGTGGAGAGAATACTTTGCATATCCTGTCTTACTAGTGCTCCCTGAAGGAGCATTTTGTGCAACCTGTAATAGGAAAAAATGTGACTGAGAGGGAACTGCTCTCCACAGGTCAGCCTCTGCCTCCAGGCAGGAATACCTGGGTCCCATTTCTGGCAGATGTTGGTCTGATGTGTTTCTAAGGACTTCCAGTGGCCTCCCTTCCCCAGGCAATCTAGTCCAGCACTGCATATCCTTAGCAGAAGAAAAATTGTCCTAATGACTGACTACAATTTATACTTCTGCTGTTTAAACCCATTATTTCTTGTTGTCATCCACTAGGGACATGAAAAATGGATTATCCCCCCCCCCCTTTTTTAGCAGTTGTGTATGCATTTGAAAATGCATGTGTGTCCCCCTTCGCTCCCCCCACCCCCCATGCTATAAACTGTACACACTGTAGAAAACAACAGAAACTAAGTTTTTGGGGACCACTGAAGGCATATAACCATGCAAATTAGGTTTCACTTGACACTGGTGACCACAATACTAGAGAACATCTTCTCCTGTTTGATGTATTTACAGAGCATCAGTTCATGACTATGTGCACAAATTGTTACCTGCGCTAATGGTAGGAGGATTGAGGTCTTAAGGAATAAGAAACTAGCTAAAAAAGAAAGCCTTTGAACCTCCTTCCCCTCATCCTCTCTCCAGCTCACTTGGGCCAAATGGATATATAAAGTACTTTTAGATCCATAAAGTTGGATCTTGAAGGATTTGCAAGAATAATTAATCCTTGCCCTTATACACTATTTTTCATTTGAAATTTTCAAAATGTTGAGGAAACTTAACTATGCTTACCCTGTGAAAGATACTTCAGTGTTGTGCCATTTTCACAAAAAAGGATTGAGAATAGACAGGTTCAAGCCAAAATTGGAGGTGATTAAAATTAGCCATCTTAACAAGTGGTCCAATTTTCAGAAGTTCTAAGCCCTCCTTAATGTTTTTAATGAAGTTAATACTTCTGAACATCCCTGAAATTGCAGACCACTCACTTAGTTACCTTGTGTGCATTTAGAAGGCAAAGTCTATATACCTGTAGTGACTTTTCATGACATGAGAAGCAGTTATTGATAATGCTGAGATTTATGTAAACTCAGCTCTCAGGGTGTTTACTTTTCTTTATAATTGCACTTATAACACATTAAACCACATTATTCCTTGATATCAGGTGTTAGATTTGAGTTGTACAAGTTTTACAAGTATCTGCTCATGACGACTAATAAAAATGAATCGGCCAATTATTGAAAAGTAAACAGAGAATATGTAAATACGTCTTTGTCATCTTTCATAATCAATCCTTTTATTTACTATAATTGTTTTACTACTTTTATTCTAAATATGTTTTCAGAAGATACTGTAAAAAGAGATGCAGCAAGGCAATTTTCTGCAGATTGAGTTACTTTATTACCTTCTTTGATTCTTTTCACTTAGTTTAAATACAGAAATGTAAAATGGCATGCAGAAAAATATAGTCTGTATTAGCCATTGGAATGAATATAAGTCTTAGGTGGTTGACCCCAATCCATCTTTGATGACAACTGAACAAAGCGTTACAAACTCACTTCCATATGGTGCTTACTGTTTGCACTCAGCCAGATATCTAAACACTCTGAGAATCTGATCATTCAGCATTGCAGGGAAACTTCAGTGAGCATTTCGGGGAACAAGGAATGCAGGATGTGACCCCCTAATGTGAAGCCTGCCAGACTAAATTAGATGCATTAAGGAATGCACTTTTAGGGGGAGGTTTGTGTATGGGCATTTGCAACTAACTCTTTTTCTTCTCTGATCTCAGTGTCCTTGCTGTAAAATGGTATAATTTCTCAACAGAATTATTCACTATAGTTTATACCCATTGGGCAAAAAGAAACCCTTGAATTCTTTACAGATCTACATGATTTCCTTGTTTTAGCTCTAGATGTAGTCTGGCTACAAAAATATGTATGTTTTAAAAGAGTAATTACTTCCCCTATAATCAAGATTTTTAATCAGTCTTTTTACCTTTAAGATAAAATATTCCATACAAAGTTATCAGGTAAAACTTTGACAAAGCCCTGTTTTGTAAGGTCATGCAGTTATGTTTTAAATTAAACACTTAATAAATATAGGTCAATTTCAGTGGAATTTCGGTTTGGGAACTACAGTTCTGGCTTTGGACTTTTCTTTTTAATTTCAGCATTTTTAATTCTTATTTTGGAGAGACTTTCCATGTTCATTGACATTGCTATTTGGGATTAAAAAATCAAAGCCAAAAGAGAATGTGTGCTTCTGTTGAAAAGAAATACTCTGAGAGCCCTTTCCCCAAGAGGTTTATGTAAAAAATGTGTTTTTTTTGTGAAGATTTTGGAACATGATAGTTTCTGTTTTGATTTGGAATCCAAGCAATTTAGAAACAATGGACAGCCTACATGAAGTGGAAATCTTGCTCTTCACATGCTTGGTTAGGCATATACTTGCAGCATATGAAAAAGCCTAAGGGTTTTGCTAGTTCAGAGTGTCCAAGTAGAGGAAATAAGGACATAGTAAAATTTACATTTGATATTAAGTATGTCCTAAAAATTGTGATGGAATAGTTGGGAAGCAAGTAACTGAAGAAAATGTTGGCATTGCTCCTCTGGTAGTGGTGATTAAATGCCCTGGGCGTCAATTATGCAGTCAGATTAGTTCTGTGATTTTTGCAGTATCAGAATTATGGGGTACATGTTTGTATGACTTTAAAGCATATCCCAATTAATTTTTCAAATTTTCCTGCAAAACTTGTTCATTTACATATTAACTGCACTAGGAACCTATTAAAGTTGAAACTGTTAAAATACATGAACTGCTTTCAACTCAGTCCATCCATGTTTAAGCCAGCCTGCTCGTCTCTCGTAATGTCCTTATGTCAACTAACTTTGAGTTTTTGTCTCTGTAGTGGAAGTTTTTGACCTTGCACTTGGCAGGCAAGAGGTCTGGGTCTGAGAGAGTTCAGGAGCACAGGGATTATAGGAACAGACAATACAGCCACACTGGGTTGCACAACTCAGAGGGACTTAGAGGCAAAACTACAAAGATGGGAAAAGACAAGAGGGAAAAACAGAGAGGAGCGAAAGTTTTATTCCTTGAGCCAGAGAATGGGCATTCACATCATAACAATTAATTTTCATAGGTACGGTGTTGTCAGTGTGTTAGGGCTTGGGGCCCCACAGCCGGCTGACCAAGGTTATGAGGGTGCACCCCATGGTCAGGCGTGGAGCAGTCTCTCTTCCCTTCGCCTTGCTGTCCAGGGAAGTGAAAGACAGAGGTTTCGACTTAGCAGCAAGGCAGGATTCACTTGTAGACAGCAAAGTGTGGAGTGGGCAAAGCCCTTCCTGGCCTCTTGAGCTGTCTGTAACTCTGGAGAGGTGATGGGTGGCAAGAGAGAGCAACACCAACAGTTTTGCTGCTATAGTCTGGAGTGACTGAAGGCAGGGCAATGGTGCCTTGCAAAGGTTAAGGTTGCAGCCTTGGCAGTTAATCAAACTCCATTGTTTGTGGCTCTTCTGCTGTCCACATCAAGCAGCCTGCCTGACAGTTTTGCAAAAAGAGACGCATGAGTACACACACAGATTCAATTACCATGATTGCTCACACTGGAGCTTACTTCAAGAGCACCATCGCACACACCTAGGAGCGTGTGCTGGCAGTTTGGGGCCTATAGACTAATGCACACACTCCACAACTCTTTATCCAAGGAGAGCTACTTTTGTTTTACTTTGAAATCTCACTTTTGTCTCCTTCCTCTTGTATATTTATTCTTGTGCATTTGTATAATTGAATTAGTTGTTAGCGGCTCTGGATCCATGTGTCTTATCACCCATTCATTGACAGCCCACGGGAGACCATAAATGCTAAATACCTACTACATTTTTCTTTAAGAATATCAGGATAAACATGTCAACCGCAGGATTTTCTTTTTTCTTTGGTGTAAACAAGCAAAAGTCCTTGGAAAGGGTGTTTTGGGTGGAGTGGGGAGAAAGACTTGCAAGGGGTTGTCTTGCACAAAGTCTATTGGGTTTGGTGTGTGAGCAGCTTCTATAACCTGTCCCTGGTTCTGCTGCTGCAGAGCAGCTCTTTGCATGCTGTTTTTTTTTCCAAAAGCAGCCTGCGGAGCCCTGCCAGGTTTGGTGGTGAGCAATGCAGGCCAGTGGAGATGAAGCCCAAGTCACCTGCCTGCTCTCGGTATGCTGAAAGCCCCAGAAGGTTCGCGCAGAGGGGCCGGCGAACAGTTCAAATGTGCTATCACTGGGCAAATGAAAACATTACAGCAGCTGAGGACTATTTCCTGGTATTTCACTGCTGTTTTTCAGCAAGAGGAGGGGGGGAGAGAAAAGGGTCTGGAAAATATTAAATTGGCCCCAGAGGGCATATTAGAAAAAATCTGGAATTTTGCAGACATTAACTGTCTGTCGCATGGCTGCGTGTTTTTGTTGGAAATCCAGCAAAGTTATGTAACATGTTTGGGCTTTTTAAACTTTTATTTCTTTTTCAAAGTTTTAGGGTACCACCAGAGCTTTTGGCTGATATTTTCACTATTACAACAAAGTAAGCTTTAAGTGTTTGCTCTTACTTCTGATGAATGGCTAAGCTGATTTAAGAACAAACACAAAACCTGAACAGTCCTCATTCAGATCTGGATTTATGCAGAGGTTTGCCTTTCTCTTTTTGATGTGTGACTCTCACTGTAAAGTGGCTTTTGACAGGAGGCGATACTGTTAGTTTATATACTTTCAGGGTGAGGCTGTCTTTGGGGTAGAGAATTATTGAGTGCAAAACACTAATAAGAACATAACTAGATGGGGAGCAGTTTAAACGGTTTAGCAGATCCCCTTTTTCTTTCCAATCTTTCCAGGCACATATATCATAATTTTAAAACATGTCTTTTCATTTTGTTTCCCAGACATAGTGAGGTTGTTAAGTCTGCCACATCTGTCTGTCCTTTTTCGACCTCCCACATTTTTGGCTTTGGGTAAAAGAGCAGTGTTCCCCCCCCAATGGGAGGGGAGGCTGGAAAAGGGGATGTTCTTGCAGTTGAACAGCAGAGTAGGAGAGATGACATCTTTTCTGAAGCCTTTTAAAACTGGTCCTTTTGGGGAAAATTTTTTTTGGTTAGGTTTTATTTTGGAGGTATCAAAAGGAGAGGTTAATGGAAGTGGTGAATAGAGAAAAGAGAATGGGAAGGGCGTGTTTCTTTTTAACATGGAACGTTTGTCTAGTTCTTTTTATCAAAACAGTCCACAGGAATTAGTTTATTTGCATTTGCTCGTTGCAGTTCATGACCCAGGGTAGTCACAGGTCTTGGAGAAGTGGGAGATGCAGCTCTTTGTTCCTAATGGGAATTACTTTCATGCAGCTTTTTATAAACAAAGCTCAGACCAGTTTTAAGAAATATCTCAATAACAGTGTTACTTAGTAGAGGAATAGAGGAATTAGAGGAATTATGACAAGGTAAAGTGGCTGTCTTTCTTAAGGGACTTCCAGTTTATAGGCCCTAATGCACACTTCAGCCATCTCAGGATGAGATTCAGGCTTGTTTTATGCCACCTCTCTATACCTGGAAAAGGATATGTTGGCATAGAGGCTGGCGGGGAGCCAGGCTGTACTCAGATCAGGAGCCTGATTAGGACAGCCAGGGCATCGGTCACCCAGGGCTGAGCTCCCTGCTGCTATGGGCATAAAACGCTGCTGGTACCAGAACCAGTCTGTTTAAAGCATAACGACATTTGTTGAGATAAGCTAGTATTTAACGATAATTGTACTTAGTCTGGAATTCAGTCTGGAAATATTAAACCTGATAAAACCTAATTTCCCCTTGACTCTGCATGTTCACATTCCTGCTCAGGAAAAAGGGGGTTTTGGACAATGATTAACACCAGCGCTGCTCCTGCGTGGTTACCAGACCCGTGGCTGGTGCCTGACACTGGTGCCTGAGGCTATCGTTCCACCAACGTCCGAGGGACCTAGCAGGGCTCAGCTCATCCAAAGTAGCATTTCTTCTGCTGCGGAAGAGAGCACCTCGTTTCTTCAGTCTGTAGAAACAGATGCTACTTCTAAACTCCTTACTGCAAAGCTGTACTGTTCGTGCAGGCCTTGAAAAATGTGAAGTGTTATGAAGAGTTCATTCTTTCTATTTTTGCTTGTCTCTTAAATTGTGCCATTTAATGCACAATGCATTATATGCAATGTGTTGTTGTTCATGCAAAAAGTTGTTGACTGAGCTCTGTTTGTTCAAAGCACTCATAGACTGATCTCTCCTATTTAATACTTATTTTGTATCTTTTGTATACTTATTTTGATTTCTCCTATTTAATACTCTCAATCCAGGGAGAATGAGAGGACTGCCATTTTTCTTCTTCTTCTTCTAAAAAAAGTAATTTTAATCAAGTCCAAATAATGTGAATAATAAGAAACAGTCCCTTAACACACTGCTTAGGTTAATGGGAAATTTTTGGCAGTCAGACACTGGAATAACAAAACTGGTCAGTACTGAGGAAGGCTAAGTATTTGAAGAACGGAAGGCTGAGAATTGCACAATGCTGACAATATGTGCAAAATTTAGGAGCTGCTCCTGTTCCCACTGCAATAATGATAAAAATTCCCTGGGCTTTTGGGCTTTTAAATAAATTTGGAGTAGCTGCTGTGCAAACCATTTTTTCTCTGTAGATCCTCCAAGACAGAAGCAGAGCCATGAAATAAATATCATTTTTGTGTTGCGCAGTAAAAATAATGGCACCAGAGGAAAATGTTCATCTTGCCTGACTAATCCCTCTCCCACCAAATAACTGGCTATAATTTCATTAATGACTCCAGACCCGTGCATTTCCTGGAGAGTTAATGGCAGACTTGATGCTAATAACCCTCGCTTTGCCTCAGGCCATGGTCATTATTCTTTAGGAAGTGACCTATGTCCCAGCAACAATTACTTAGTTAATTTGAATCCACTACACATTAGTGCATTGTTTGTTATTTTTTTCCCCACACTCTTTGGTCCTCCCCAACCTCCCTCTGGTTTTGCTTGTGAGAAGGTTGAAACACACCTTTTCTAACTGCTAGGAATGGTGGAGGAAGTAGGAGGGGAGACTGAATAGTTAAGAAAACTCCAGAGTTTCTTCCATTCATATTTACTTAAATAATGATATGTCATTAATGCTTGCCTGCCCTTCCTTTAAATAAAAACAGGTTTAGTATTTTTTTTAAAAAGACACCCTTTTCATTGCAGGTACTGCACTGGATCAGGTTTGTGATGATGAGTTCCTTGAATTCCTGATTATTGGGCATTGAGAGCATTCACCTTGCCAAGGACAGGCACACCATCTCGTAGAACTCAAATGCAATTCTCTTGTAATCATGAACCAAATAACCACTGAATATTTTTGTGTACAGATGCTAGAGTTAAGGACTCATCCAGAGGAAAACACAGATTTTGAGTCCCAAAATGCTCTCAATTGCTCCTGTTAAATTAAGTTGTACTAAAGCTCTGTGGTGTCTTTTGCAAGATTAGAGGACAAGCTGCCCAGCAGCACTGAAGAATCTGTCTGCTAAAAGAAGTGGTGGCACTAGTCAAGATAGACATAACCTTAACGTTATCTACCAGAAGCATGATCTTCTGCCCCCTTCTAATGCCTGGACAAGCTGGATACTTGATTCTACTTTGCTTTTGAGCAAAAATTACTTCCCCCCCCACCCCGAGGACAGGCAGCAGAGACCTAAGAAACCTTCACTTGAGTAGTTCAGCTTTGCAAACCATTTCATATATACCAGGCCATGTTCAGAAGTTGTCAGTAATTAAAGTTAGGATTAAAGCAGTAAAACAATGGAAATGATAATTTCAATATGGTAGAGCAGTGCAAATTCTTTCTCAAGGAGTTGATACTTCTGCAGTTATACCATTTAGTTTCTGCAGAGGGATTTCAAACCTATAAATAGCCACTCCTACACTGTCAAACTATGAATACTGACTTCAGTTCTCTCCTCTTCCTATATAAGATTGTTTATTTGTGGAGCAGTCAGCAAGCACCAGATGAACTAACTCCACTTGGAGGGGATGAGTCAATACAACTGCTTTTGACTAGCTCATAAAAGTCACCTTCACCTTCCCATTCCTGTATTATAGCTCCAGTGGGTTTGGGATGTTTCAAATATAGCTCGTTACTCATGATTTGTGACTTCTCAATGAAAAGCTTACATGACAATATCAGACCTTGGCATTACCTAAGAAGAGCACTTCTTGTGCAATGACTCTTTCTCCTTTAGTCTACTCCTTGTCCTGCAGAAATAACCCATTTTTGCATTCAGGCTCTGTGAACACAGCCTTGGAGCAATAGCGGAGGGTGGGGGTGGGGGGAAGACAGGTAGATTTATGCAGTGAAAAGAAGCTGTCAGCCAAGAAACCACCCCCATGTAGGCTACTGAGTGCATACCTGAATTGCCTCATGCACCACAAAAGCACTGCTTGGTGTTAGGAGTGCTGGAGCTCAACACTTACTTACATTATATGTATCTGAGGATGTTTACTCTAACAACACAAGTCATTTTGTGAAGCAAAATGACTTAAGTCTCTTTAAGTAGAGTGCTTCGTATAATGGGGGCCACGCACTCAATTAGAGCATCTAAGTGATACAAATAAATAACAATAGTGTTAAAAATAATTTAACTGATTTTCCTTTTTAGCTCTGTGAAAGACAGGTTGTTTTGAACTAAATCCTAACATGCCAGGTGTTATCGCCATGCAAAAGTTTAGAAATGACTTCTAATCTTTCCTGCCTGTTGTGGGAGAACAAAAGCCATTGGCCCAGTTCCTCCAAATCTCTTTTAAGATGCTGCTGCCAGGACATTGAAATTCAAATGTTTGGAAACAGATAACAAACTCCCACTGCTGTTCAGTTCCAGGCATCTTTTTACAGCAAGGGAGTCAAATAAGTGTGACTTGAACTTCCCCTGAGAGGCAGGGGAAGCACTGATTTATGTGTTGTCCTTGTTTGTGGAGGAGGAAGCTTGGAACCACAAGGAGAAAACAGTTGAAAGCTTTTTGCCTATGATCCCTAGTTATAGCAGCTTATAGCAGGAGTATCAAGTGTAACCCCTGTGGGTCCTGGTGGGTTTTGGTGGAAGCTACGGAGCACAGGGGGCAACACAGCCGTGTCCCTGCTAGGGCGGGAGGCCTATGAAAGACGGCACACAGTGTGGCCGTGCACGTCCACGGACGGCACAGGCCTGTGGCGAGGAGGGCAACGGAGCCCCTGGTCCTGCGCCCTCATTGCACCACTGCCCTTCCTGCCCGGCAGCAGCGCGGGGCCCTCCGTGCCCAGCAGAGGGGCCATGCTGCCCCCCCCCCCCAAAAAAAAACAAATTTTTTTTTTTTTTACCCCCACGTTGTGGCTGTGGTGAGAAAACGCGTGTTGCTCTGAGGTGCTGTAGCGCTGAGTCCCGCAGCTAAGTCTGAAGGACGCTCACCAGCTTTCCCTGGGTACAAAAGTTTGTTCAACTTCAAATAAATTTTTTTTTAAAACCCATTTGATTTCAGTCACCAGCTCCCCTTGACTTTATGAGTCCGTGCAAAACGAGGGAAATAAATTGCCCTGGTAACAGCCTTTCAGGCGCAAAGGCAAATAAGAGTACCCAAAATCTCGCTGGAGCACCAGCTGAGAGCACCCCAGCCTAGTGCCCCCCTTCCAAGCATCCCTGTTTTGGGTTTGCTAACAAAACCTCGGGGCCTTTGAAAGCTCAGTTCAGCCATGGATTTAAATTAACGCTTAATTTCAAGCATGTGTTTAAATGTTTTTGCTGCCTTGGGTCCTGTGCACTGCAGTCGCTTCCCCCCCCCCCCCCGCATGCTTAAATAAGCATCCTCTTTCATTTCAAGTCCCTTCTTAAAACACACTAATTCTGTTGGAACCTTTTAGGATTAGTTTCCCAGAAATTCGTGAATAATATGCCCCACAAGTGGTAAACTGTGGACGCATGTGCTAAAGAATCGTTGCTGCTTTTGGGCTCCCTTTGACCATCTCTATCTGTGAAACCATCTCCATCAGTCCTGTGTCTAGCATTTCAAACCAAGCAGCTTCAAATAACCATTTTATTGTAAAAAGCTGTCAAGGAGATCTCAGAGTGTGTGTTTCCCTTCCAGAATTGCTCTCCTTTGAGGTGTAAGATGGCCAATGTTCTGTCCTAGACAAGTGACTCTTTTAGAGGGCTGAAATTTCGCCTTCTATCGAGATTAGAAGAAGGAGCTTTATTCTGTTTGAAAGCAGATATCTCTCTAGTGATCTCTTGCCAAAGCGATGTGGCATTAGCCTATGACCTTAGCCGCAATATTAAACCTGAAAAACATAATGTTAGGATGAAGAGAAAAATTACTGTTACAAATTTTTTTGCAGAGATTTGCTGAAATACCAGTTTTCTAGTAGCTCTTAGCCCCAGCACCATGAATAAATGATCATAAACTCCTTTCTCTGTGAAGCTTATGGGGACAGGGAGAAGGGAAAACCAAGCACCAAGATAAGGAAAGCTGGTACTTTCCTTAGCATTTGTTCATAGGGATACCTAATTTCCAGTGGGGAACACCTTTAAATAGGGGTGTGTGTGTGCGTGTTTGTGTGTGTGTTTGAAACAAATGAATAACAGGGACTGCTGGGGGTAAGCAGAGCTTCACCACCCTCAGGAGCAGATTAGATTTAAATGAAGTACCCAATTCTGTGAAAAGAATGGTGTGCATTCTTCTCTTATTTGCATTAGTATAAATCAAGAGTTTCTTCTCTGAAACCAATTATATTTCATCAGTTTACAATTAGTGTGAGTGATAGGGGAAGCTGGGCCAGTAATTCTCAAAATATTGGTTATAAAATGAGTTTAAATGATGGAGCAGTCTACAAAGCTGGCATGGGCTCCAATTTGTGCTGCTATTATGGAACAGAAAACATGTGGGCAGGATGTATTAACATCAGTGGCTTTCTTTTACATCTGGAACATGAAAAAGAAGGCAACAAGTAACAGCTTAAAATATGAGCTTTCTATATTGTTGAATTCCTATTGATCTTTCTTTTCTAGCAGGAAGCTATCTAATTATACAACAGGCCATCTGAATTTCTACCACTATGTGGTTGAAATAATAGTAATATTAGACATTAACATCTGCCTCAAAGTATGCCAAAAAGCCTTAGACCAACACTGAGGAGGAAAATAGCCTACATTTGACTCTAGAAAGGTATTTTAAATAGTGGATTTTTTTKKGGGGGGGAGGGTATTTTCTAGGGTTTTTTTTTAGATTTTCTAGGGTTTTTTTTAGATTTTTCTAGTATGTTTACACTAGACAATTATTCTCTCTTGAAATCAGTGGAGTTAACTTACCCTAGAGTTGGCACTAGTGACATAGGTTTGAGGTGACATATTTTTTTGGTTAGGCCTCCTCTTCTGGTGGCTTCTCAACCTTCTGCGAGGGGCTTCTGAGACAGAGTGACTGTTGAATTCCCAGCTCRATCTGGACTGGAGCCAGAGCAGAATGCAAGTGCTGCCCCTGGTTCCAGTTCTGTAGGCAGCCTTTTCTGAGCAGATCCCTGTGTTACCTGAAAACTCATTGTCTTAATCTTTACCTTTAAACCGGCTCTCTGAATTTCTTTGTGTATGATGCTGTTAGGGACTTTGGTGAAGTCAGACTCCCTAGTGCCTCAGTTCTTGGGATAGTTTTTCTCCTTGGGAAGTGAGTGTTGGAAATGGGACTTGTCTGCATGTAGTTTCTGGTAATTTCAGTTCAAGGACTGGTGTTTGTAGAGCTAATAACAATTTATGATAAAGAGTACCTGTGTTTTGCTTTGCTGATTTCTCTTGAAAAAGAAATAAGGTACGTGGTTCTCCTGTCTTATATCAGCAAGAAAAAAGCAATAGTGGAAACTGAAGTGTAGAGCTAAGCCACTTTTTCAGGATTGTTCATCAAGTACCTAAAAGACTGGGTTTCCTGATCCTCGACATAGTGCTTTTCCATTGAAGTATGATGCTTTTTAAGTAATGAGTTGTCACTTGTAAGAGGACAAGTCAGAATGGATCTCCATGTTGCTTGCTTTATATGGTAGGTGTCCATATTATATCTTAATATCCCTGATTCTAGGTGAAAGTGTGCAAAATGTGAGGATGCTACTCTGCTTCAGAGAGTAGTCACCAAGATTGCACAGTTTCCTGCAGGGAGAAGATGGACCATTAATATTCTGGCTTCCACCATTGACGACTTACTTGCACAGATGGGAAGAACAGGAAGAAACCTAGTTCTTCCCAGGAGGAAATACTTTTAATGGTTTTGGATTGACAGCTAAGCACACAGCAGCACTGTGGGCACAGACTGCCCACAGGCTCGGTAGTCTTTAGTATCATTTCCTTGTATTGTGTTATGCAGCAGAAAATTCAGTGTAGAACAACAAGAATCATTAAGAATTTTTTTTTTGCCGGGGTTATGTCTTCTGTGCAGATTGCAGGCCACGATGATGGCAACTATAAAAGACAGCCAATGGAGGCATTATTAGTCAAAGCCTTTTAAATCAGCTGATGGATCCAGTGGGCCAATCACCCTTTTGTTAATAATGTGTTCTTTGATCAAATTAATACATGTTGGAACAAAGTGACATTGTTCTTATCATATGTAGATAGAATTATCTGTAGATGGGAAATCCCTTAGCCTGTGTCTTGCTTCCACTCTCTTACTGTTACTTAAACTGTCACGTCAACTCTGGTAATAATGTCCTTGGTGCTGACGTTATTTAGTATGCATCTTAGGAAAAAGGAGGAAAGCCTAATATGGACTAAGTAACAGTAGGCAACTAGAATTTTTTCCAGCATCTGGTTCTTTAAATGCAAGTTGCCTATCTTCATATTTTTAAAGACCAAGAAAAACAAAACAAAGAAGGGGTTTTCAGAAACCTCAAGCAACTTTATTTAGTATAGCATTTAGGTTTCCAAATGGTTTCAGACAGGTGGAATAAACTGAAATGTAAAGGCTGTTACTGGAAGGAGTTACCTCTTTGCTTTATTATCCTGTCTTTGCCTTCTGTCTGACAGTTGTGATTTGTCCTGCGGCAAATAGGCTGGATACTTCCCATTCATCTTAATCCAGTTTTGTAGTAGTTTATAGGAGGAGGGAAGTAATGTTTTCTAGAAAAATAAATGCAGTTTCAAAACTTAACTAACAATTATTTCCTTAGAGGAAATTATAAGCAAAGAAGGAATTAACACACTGTCTTTCCTCCAAAAGAATATTATGTGAATGTTAGGAAAAGAAAAATGCTCAAATTGCTCAGTTACTGCCCTCAGCTGACGTCCTGTAAGATGAACAGCTCTCCCATGAAACTTACAATGGAAAACTATTTGTTTGGAGGTTGTAGGTTCCTCTGAGCATTGCTGTGGCTTTATAATTTCAGAATTGTTTCTTCCCACAGGTTATGTATGCTAAATTGTGTTCACCCAGAAGAAAATTTGTAGGTGGTTCTGTGGGGCTTTTAGGTAAATAGTCAGGTTTCCTGGGTTGTAGACAGTCTCTCATTATCCAGGAAATCAATAGAATAAAAGTATCAAAGAGAATAGTGAGGGGGAAAAAAATGTATGTGTTGAATATAAGTAGGTGCGATCTGCTTCAGCTCTAGTTAGTTTAAAAAAAGGGAGGTTAAATACTTTCAGTCACCCTGGAATTTCATAAAGCTGCTGCTTTGCACAGGTTCAGATAATGGTACATGTCATGTGATCAGTGATGGACTTGCATAACCATGCAAAGCAATGGTTAAATTATCATCATTGTTATTCAAAATATGTACGTTCTTTTATGAGATGTGGAATGAGATCCATGCTCCTTTTCCCGTTTCTCTTTCCTTCCAGCTGGTCCTTCCTCCTTTCCTCAGGACTGACATAGCTCCCCATGGCCTTCCAACAGCAGAGACAGCTCCTGCTGATTTTAATAAATGCTTAAATGGCACTGGTGCCTTAACAGCTCTCTGTTCTCTCTCATGAAAATGTAAAATGTTAGCAGCGTTTCCCTTCCCTTCCTCCTTCTCTCTACTCTACTCATTATATAAGAGGTTAAGGAAGTATCTCTGCTGAGTCTGCTATGGTCGAATGTGTACTAGCTCAAACAACATAGTTCTTAATTCAACAAAGCACTTTTGACTATTGGTTAACATTAAGCAATTTCTTAAGCCTGTTCCTATACAGTAAAATACTTAAGTGCTCATGTACTCTTGACATCAGCAGAACCTGAAAAGGAATATTAAACATGACAAAATATTTGGCTGAATTAAAGCTTAGGCTGGTGACCCGTGGATGGTGCTGGTCACGATAACTCTTCCCCCCCTCCAAAGAAAACCGTGCTAATACTCTTCCTTATGCCCTCTTATATTTTCCTCCCAGGAGATAATGTCTTCATGTTTCCTTTGCTTCGTTGCCTCCTGTCACATATCCTTACAAAAACAGCTTTCTCACCTACCGTCCTCCTTTTTCCCCTAATTTGGCTGTCTAGATTCCATGATAGTTGGGTGTGAAATTGTATCTGTGATATGTCCTGCCTGGTATAAATTTCCACATGTTTAACCCTGATATGTCATGTTTTAACAATTGAGAAATAGATAATAATTCTTTACTTAACTCTGGTACTTCTTAGACTTCTTTTTGTCTGTTTTAGTCCTTCCAGTAGTTGGACTTCCCATATGAAATTTTCCATCAATTCCTTTTGCTTATCTTCCTCATTCAGAAATGTTTTTCTTGGTCTCAATTTGCCAAGGCAACAAATGATTGCAGTGATCAGCTTGATACTGTTTAAAGTGATATTGGTTTAGACATCAGATGCTTGGAAAACCAGGTCCCAACTTCAGATGTCTTGAATTAGGTACTCCAAAATGGAATTACTAGTTGTTTATATATAATGTTGGCCCTGGTTTATATATCTGCAGTTGCTGAATTGGAATCTGATTCTGCATCTCTTACAGCAACAAAACTTTCAGTGAAAATCAAGCTCTTTGCAGATCTGCTATAGCATTATAAGAGACTATGGGTACAACATAAAACACCTAAGTAAGATTAAGAATCCTGATTTGGCCTCATACAAACTGCTAACTGATAATGACTGCTCAAAGTTTCCAGGCGTGTGAAGATAATTCTTACCCAGGAAATGATTTATACAGGATACAGTGCTCTGGGAGCAGTTAAAATTCAGATACCCTGCAGAGAATTGGACTTAATTTCATTCCCCCCCCCCCTCCATCTCTAGCACAGGGTGATTGTTCACAATATCCTTCATGTTAACCTTCTTATGTATGAGCTGGGTGGGGGAGGTGTATGTGGGGGGCACTGGGGGAGGAAAGGGGGATTTAAGTTTGAAGCCCGCTGAAAGCATGCAGGAAACTGTGTAAGCTGATATGCTGCACTCTCTTTATTTATGTGAATTCTCACTATCCACGTTTGACTGTTAGAAAAGAGGTTATGGTACATAGTCCTTGACAAGAGTGAGTCCCAACGGCTGGATGTTGAAGCTGCCTTCATGTTGTGAATTCATTTCTGTGACCTGGCACTTTCTATAATTGATCACTTTTAGGACAAACCTTTTCCTGCCATATGGCCAAAAACCCCCCCCAAACGTGAAAGGACTTTCTCTAAAAATTGATGAAGAGAAGATAGCAATGCACTAACTGGTTTCTTTTCTCCTTCAAGCCTGTCCTCTTTTCAATAGAAAAATAAGCCAGAATAAACAGGATTAGATTTTCCAGCTAGACAAAATTTTACATTCTGGTTTTGTTTACTTGAGTTACCGTGGTAAAAAGTAAGTATGTGCCTACTAGTGCTGAGTGTGTGCTGGATGTTTCTCAGTGTTTGCAAAGGGTTGAGGTTCTTTTTGTCCTGCTTTCTTCCCTTTGTAGTTCCTTGCAAGGTGGCGGGGAGAGAAGTTTATGACTCCCTTTCATGACTACTGAAGGCATTATGAGATGGTGTTTGGCAGCTCACCCATTTAGGGCTTTAACAGTGTTTCTTCCTTAGAAAAAGTGTTAAGAAAGTAAAGGATTTCTTACTTTTGTCTAGGATTCTCTGCAGTCTCTGTTCTATTATTTCAGCAGTTTCTGGGTCAGAAATTATTCTTCTGCTTAACTGGTAGTTTGTTCTGTTTGGAGAATTACTATGGTCTATTTATGAAACCCTAGTTTCTTGTTAAAGGATCTGTTAGTTGTAAGATCAAATGAGAAAAGAAGTTTGGCCTAGAAGACACAAGGCTAGAAGACAYAGTGCAAATATTTTCACCAGAGAAGTACAGCAAGAATAAGTGTGAGAAACATTGGAAATGTATAGGGACATCTTTATGCTTTTTGTCTGAAGCAGTCGCTTTAATTAAAAGTTCTGCCTGAAACGTGTTTTAATGATAGTTGAGCATACCTCCACCTGCACACTTAGCAGTATAACCAAAATAAAACTTTCATCTAAAGTCCTAGAGATTGATTCTTTTTCAAATGAAGCAAACTACAACCTAAATCAGCTTGTAAAAAGTATGGGAATTTTTAAACCATCATTTTGCTTCAGATTTTTCACTGTCTCTGTCATGACACAGCACTCTTTCATCTTGGCTGTAATGAAAGAAATGGAGCAAAGAAAAGAGACTTACTAAAAAACCTCGTAGCACAGTCTATAACATCTTCTTATTTCAGTTACCTACTTCAGGCTTTAACCATTAGTCAATACTGCCTTCCAGGATAATGGGTTCCTAGCTATTTGTTTTGGTTCTTTTAAGTTCTTTGCATTAAAGCCAAATACCACTGTCTTGTGGATCCTGTCTTTTGGATTAAGGGCCTAGGTAGCCATTGTGGTTGTCACAAATAGATGTATTTTTAAGAATCAACTGCCACTATTGTTTATCAGAGCTGTTCCAGATCTGGGGAGAGAAGCTGAATGAAGCCTGAGCTAACTGAAGTAAATAGGTGGTATCAGTTCATTCCTGACCTGCTTCATTTTATAACACATATATAAAACTAAAGGAGGAAGTCTTCAGAGCGATAGGGTAAAGCCAAGTTCATTAAAGTCTTTGAGATCCCCACTTACTATCAGCCATCCAGTATGTTTTCTTGTAGACGCTCTACAAAACCCCTAGAGCTTGCCATGACAAGGCCAGCCGCTTCAAATCATAATGATCAGGGAGGTGGTTTAGTCTGGTATTGCTGAACTGGCTTTTTGAAAACGGAGTTCATTCCCAAACACCATGCAGTGATGGGCCTCCAGCACGTCTTGCTCCCTGACAATGCTGTTCTTCATCCTCAGAGTCATCATGCCTGATCTACGTGGTGTGGCAATCTTTCCCCCACCCTACTTCACCATGGACATGGAGGTCTCTCCCTCCCTGGGGAAGACCTGACTCCTACTCCATCCCTATCTTTCCTGTCTTCCGATCTCAGCCAGCTCATACTGTATGGACAGCACATCCTTGAGGTGATATGCTGCTTTCTAAAATCTTTGGACTCTGTGGGCTTTAAGAAAAGTAACTTAGATCCCAGTTTCCCTTCTGAGTCACCAAAGCTGTGACTTCTGTGTCACTTTTTGGACAATTCAGTTATAATGATAATCCCAATTGCACCCTTCCTCCCTGGGTATGAATATGAGCAGTTTCTTTGGCCAGGGAAGGGGGGAGGAAGGGGTTAGCTTTTTTAAAAAAATGTTTTTTGCAAAACCCAGCACATATCTGCATGTGCACATGTGCGTAAACGTGTGAATGTATCCATATGCCCACAATCGTTATTACTCATCTCTCAAGTTATTTTTGGACCCAAGAATGTATCTGACCACATGGCTATAGTAGCGGAGTATTGTTTTTAAATCACCTAACAGAAAGCAGTAAGTCATGATTACAGTAGGTCTGGAACGCACCACAGAGCTGTTCATTTCCTCAGATCATGACTTTTTACAGATGAATTATGCCTTTATATGTGCTGCCTTACACGGGGAGCAGTGCAAAGCCATGCCATTTTTCCAGGAGCTCCCACACCAGAGAACAAAATATATCTTCTTTGTTCCCATATAGACATTATATAATATAGAATTTGGGATGGAGGGACCAGGTCAGTTACTTTTTGACTGTAGGACTTCCAAGAGCTCTGTTAAACTGCTGCTTGCCCATCTCACTTTGGGCTGCCTTTGGCCCTTTTGCACCTTCTGCCTGGGGAAGACCAGTCATCCACAAACCTTCCCAGCCCTGACCTACACCAAATGCTTCTGGCATTGTGAAGGTATTAGCCATCCATTCCAGGTCTGGCGGGGATGGCAGTGTTACACAGCTGATGGGAAATGGACTTCCTGTGCCTGAGGAAATTGCTTTTTTTTTTTTTTTTTTGCATAGTAGTAAGGTGGGTTCTCGCTGCCACCAATACTTGTCATACTGCTGGCCCTAGCACCAGGCAGGAGGCTGTATGTATGTATGACATGGCAGGGAAAAGCACATGGTAATACAGGAGAGAACTGGCTGGCCATAACTGGGACTGTGTAAAAAAGTTGCATATACTTTCCTTTCAGTAAGTTGATGGAGATCTGCCAGTGATGAATCAGAGCTTGGTGTCATAAACCCATTTTTATTTATCAAAAACAGTTGTAAGGGGGCAGAGAGTGAATGTGCTGTCCAGCATCTTCTTTCTGTTCCTACATGTTCTCTGTCACCCTGGTACAAAACACTAACGAAAAGGCCTCCCTGTCATGCTTTTTTGTCAGTTATCCAAGCAATCAGAGCCATGCATATGCTTTTTTAGAGTAACAGACTCTCAAAAACTAATGCAAGTTTGGGACTTGAAAGAGCAAAAGGTTTTCATTATGTTTTTAAAGGAAATGTCAAGCATAAACTCTTTTTCATGTCCATATAAGCCCAATGGGCATGGAATGCCTGCTTCCTGCCAAATCTGGTATTAACTCTGGCTATCACTTAGAGGGAAATTAAAACCATTTGGGTCTTTGTCCTTGAAGGCTCTACCTACACCAGTGTTTTAAGATTTATTGTGATGTCAATTCATGGGTTTTTAGTGCATGTATTCAGTATACCGCTCCAGCAACGCAGTGTTATATCTTGGACTTGAAGAATGTGTTGGTCCAGGGGCTTCACTGAACCTATGCACAGCAGCATCAGGGCCTAGATGTGTACATGCATGTACAGAGAGAGAGAGAAGCAGAGGTGATACGGAGAGAGATGAATGATTACAGATTGAGTTCCAGCTGGAGATTTGGATCTGGATTTCATACAGCTATAATTTTGGTGAGCAATCCAACAAAGGGTTGTATTTTGAGCCTGTCTTGAAGGTATTTGGAATTGTTTTTTCCTGCCTTTGTGCTCCAGCAGGAGAAAGTGCTATCTTGTACATGAGTGCTTTTGACGGGCACCATAAGAACAGCTATATTCACTTCACAATAAGGACTGCAAGCATAACACTTCGCTTAGCTCTTCCAGTGCCGTGCCACGGGCAGCAGTGCTAACTGGCAGAGGGCTGAGGTTGTGCAGAGGGATGTCTCGTGGCTGATCTGCTACACTGAGGAGCTGTGGTTGCAGCCTGCCTCAGAAGGAGGAAGCTGAGGTTCGCATTTACCCTCTGACACAAAATAGCGACTTCTGTTAACCGTTTGTGAGATATTTGACTCATAACCTTCTCCTGAGCTGGTCCTAAGTTATTTCCCGTTGACTTCTGGGTTGTTTTCATTACACCAACTGTGTTTGCGCTTTGGAACAAAGAAGAGTCTGTTGGCTCAAACTCAACAAAACTTGCAGGATTTTAGGGTTGGTGGGCTGGGAGGTTTTTAAAACTTGTTCTCAGGTCAGACGGGAACCAGTGATCTAAAGGTAAAAGCTGTAGGGTTCTTCACTGTGGAACCATGTCAGAACAGTATGTGGCTGGCATTTCTTTCCTGAGCCCTAATTTGGGAAAAAATTCTTATTTAGGAATGTGTTTGCACACATAGCATGAAGGCTTTCAAGATCTGAGGGTCTAGACAAAAGCAACACTGACAGAATCCCCCCAAAAGAGCGATGGAATAGCCCTTTTGTCACTGAATCATAACACTTAGCAGTTTTCCCCACAAAAAAGGAGCGTATTTTTAATGTATCATCTGGGATCAATGAATGCACTGCAGCATCCCTAAAAGAAGAAATGCAAGCATACTTAAGAAAGAAAAAAACATGTTTTATTTATTCATCTTACTTCTTACTTGCAATCCATCTTGAAAGGACATTGATGCTAAATATTCATTAAAATGTGGAATTAATCAACCAGAACTAGATGCCTGGTTTCATTGTTGATGGTCTCCCATCTTGAGAGGCAGCGGCTCTTCTTGATGGGCCGCAACTCAGCCTTTAGTCACTGGCTGAGATTCCTGCATTGCTCCGTCCTTCTTGCCTTTGACAGATCTATTGAGGTTGTCAGTATAAAAATGCTAAAAATGTGGTTCAGAAGCTTTGAAAACCTGAACCAAACCTGAACTGATTTCCGCACTGTTGGAAGGCTTTAGATGGAAAACAAATTACATGATAATTCACCAAAGAACAGTATTTTCGGTTCAAATCAGTTTAAACCCCTTGTAATTCCAACTCAGATAAAGTTAGCTGAAAAGGACTGGTTCACAAGATTTAAAATACCATCTTAACTTCTTCCTGAAACGTGGTATATAATCTTAGAGTGAGAATGATTAGCCTTGCTATGAGATTGTGCATAAAATACTTAAAGTGGTAGTGGTTATGGAGTCCACTGTGGGTTTAATAATTTCTATATAAGTATTCAGATTCTCTATGTTGCTTTCACATGCTGTAGGACTTTTTCATTAAGGAATTTATCTGTTACTCTTMAATATATACAAAAAATGTTCTAGTTTGTATTACAGCCTGTTAAAACACAGTGGAATAGCAAGAATCCTTGTTAATAGCACTGCAGTTGTATTCCAGTGCTAACTTCAGTGTTTTGATCACTTACTGTCACAGCTTTTATAAAGCTAAAGAGCTGCTTAATTGAATTCTTAATTTCAACACCTTGTATCTCTGATGTGACTGCAAACTAAACCCTGGTTTAACCTGTCAAACCCCGACAGGGAAGATATGAAAACTGGAGTCTTCCCAAAAGTTTGCATGTTCAGACTATGTTTATTGAGAAGAAAGATTTGAGTTGGGAGTTTTTAGGTATGAAGCTGGGACCCAGGCTTGAATGATCATCATTTCATAGGGATTTGACACAGATGAATGGACTGCTGGCTGCTGGATTCTTGCAGATTCTTTGAACCTCTATTTTGCCTAATGGTGAGGGAAGAATCACATTTTGCCCTTCCTATAATAAGTCATTGAAAACTTGCCACACGGCATTCCTCTCCTAAAATCCTGTTGGCAGTTTGGGCCATTCTACAAAAACAGGCAGTCAGGATTAAAGAGGAAACCTTGCCAAGAAATCCTAAAAATAGAAAGCTGAAAAATATTACTGGTGTCATTAGAAAGTTTACACATCTAATTATTTTCATATTGTGGCCTTAAACTCTGAAAAGCAGAGTGCATTGAAAGCATGGTCTGAAAATACTTGCACATTTTAAATATCCTTCAAGCTGGACATTGGGCTGTGGATCATATTCTCCTAGAAATCTGACTTCATCAGAATATGAGGTAAAATTTAGAAATTATATTGCTTAAGGGTTTTTTCCACCGCTTACTGTGCTTTCAACTGAGGGGAGAATTAGATTCTGGAATGCAGAGAAATTTAAACTAATGTATAGTTAAATCTGACTTGATCCAAATACTAATACTGTTTTCTTACTTGGGTGTGGGGGGGAATAATTTTGCTTTAAGCTACACTTTAAAAAGAACACAAAAAATTCATGCTGAAAAAATATTTTATATATAAATAATTCTAATACTTTTTTAAAAGCTGTGCATTTTCACCTTCCACATGACTTCTGCCTGCTCTTTGTGAGCTATTCTGCACATATGCTCTTTCTTCTAAAGTAAATATTGATCTAATAGAGTGTAGGAGCTGCAGAAATGTTTAGGGGGTTCAGCAAGACACATTGTGACTATTTACTCCATCAGGTTTTCATTGAAGGTACGTTCTTAATGAATGTAAGAATGAAATTTCTTAGAGAAAGAGAGGGAGGAGTGTATTACTGCTTTATGCATAGTGTGGATTATTGTCCTTTTTCTTTTTTTCCCTCTCTCTCTGAATTTTGTCTTTGCCTTTCTGGAAAGCCTAACTAAACACTGTGATAGTTCAGGAATTCAATATAGAGAAGAACAATCAAAGAATAGTGGAGTCCCTATAGGGACCTGTTTTAGCCTCATATTGTGTCCTTTTTCTGTCCTATCTCGGTACTTTGCATGAAAAAAGGCAAAGGTTGACCAAGTAAAGTAGTAGTAGTGAAGATAGTTACTGGTAGTGACAAAAATGGGATTTATCACTCCATGCTGAGATAGGATCTTTTCAGGCTGAGGTTGGAGACTATTGCAGTGAGCGCACGTGTTTCCTCACATGTGCCCCAGATTTAATTTAGCTACTTGTGTTCTAGGGTGTATCCCAAATAGTGAGGTGTGTAATATCTGTACTGGATATCAGACTTATGAATTAGAGACCCCAACATCAACATTAGGATGTTTGATTTTCTATTTTCTTCCTAAATGAAACCACAGAACCCTACTCTGATTCCCTCTGAGTATGCATGTTGTCATTAGGGACTGTGTGGGTTTGAAATCCAGGTACCTTTTATATTTTGAGTTCTTCATTTTTGAAACCATCTATCCATCTTCTGGTCTCACCAAACAAGAAAATCTTTCTGTATGGGAGTGAAGCCTGCAGCCTAAAATTATACTTAGAGTATCACTTAATCCTTCATCTGTCCTCCTCGCTAAGGTTATATCCTGCTCTGTTGGAGAGACTTTCTAACTAAGGTTCTAACTTCTGGAGAATTTAACTATTTAAATTCAGGAGCTGAGTTGCCAGCATCCAAAACCAGGTTCCAAAAAAGTCCTGCTTACAAGTTGCCATGCTACTGGAGAGGCCTGGACTCTCAGGGTGCTTCCTTCACTGTTTTTGCAGTACATTCGATTCTAGAGGTAGCTAGATCTAGTAAATCCAGTAGTGGCTTGTTCACTAGTGAGTGACACTGGAGTACAGTCTTTGCTTACATGGGCTAGAAATTCTTATAGGACCATTTTGCTGGAGAAGGAGCTTCCCTAGTTCTGCTGAAGGTCATCCCATGCATTCCTTAGGGGAACACAGAAAAGAAGGGATTGAGGAAAAATACAGCACCCAGTGGAACTGCACATTCTGACTGTGCTATTACAGTGACTGGAGGAGCACCTCAGTGTAATGATTATAATACAGTCTCATGGGTTACTGCACCATATATATCTTGAGGAACACTTACTCAGACTTCTATTGACCTCCCTCTTTTTTTATTGGAAAGATGTCATGCAAAAACCTATACAAGAGAAGATGATGCTGTGAGGACAAGGTACTAATCTAACTATGGGATTATAACCTGTGTTTTATTATTTCTTTCAAATCACCTATGAAAATGTTTTACTAGGGCATAACATTATCAGCAATGGAATGCTTGCTAAACAAGTTTTCATAATTGAATGCTCTGCAGAGTGTGGGAAAAACGGAAAGCTGGCAGTAGGAAGAAGCTTCTTCTGAGCCAAATGGATGACATCTGAGACCTAGGATTAAAGTGCAAGTGTAGGAAAGAGTCGATAATTACAGCATCAGAAACATGCAACTCTCAGAATGTGAAAGAAATCATAGGCTACAACTGAGCGGCAAAATGCACCCAGCAGTCTGTTCACAAGGACACATTTCATTCTGTACAAACAGCGTGAAGCTAACCGGATTTAGCTGCAGTGCTTTTCCAGCTGATCAACAGGAAATGGGTTCAGGCTTTTGGGGCRTTGATATGGTTCTGTCAATTGGTTAGTGCAAAAAGCAACATAATGTTTGGCTTTCTGATAGACTTAAGATCTGGCACAGCAGTTGGGTGTTGTTTACTGCATTTGTTGTGCATGCTGTGCCTTCTTTGAAACACTGTCCTTGGGAGCTGAATATCACTCTCAGCAAAGATGTGCTCTGGCTTTTGCCCCCTGGCTTTTTCTGTCTCAGTGCACTTTGCACAAATTCTCCTAGTGTTATGACTGCCTGAAAGGACAAGTGTTTTTATAGGTGCAAAAAAAATTTTCAAGGAGATAAGGATTACTTTATTTTTAGCCTCTGTCAAAACTATCGAGAAGATAAGTACAAAGATCAAGGGGGGAAATCCTGGCTCCATGGAAGTGAATAGCAAATCTCTGCCTGGGCTGCTGGAGCCAGAATGTTATCCCAGACCTTTCACTAGGAAAGACCTCTTTATAAATTGGTCCTTATCCTTCTGATTGTTGCATGGTTACTTATCTGAATAGCTGTGGTGTTTATTTGCATCATACATTGCTAGTGGTCAAAGTTTTTCAGTACTGGGAAGCAGATGTGGATTGAGAATGTGATGTTTTCCTTACAAAACTGTGGGGGTGCTGCAGCCAGTGATTCTGGCTGCGTGACTGTCATGGACCCACAAAAAGGACAGTGTGTGAAGCCCAACAACTAAATGTTGTTGAGGGGGACCAAATGGAATTACCATGTGTACTGCCACCCAGGAAGTTTTTTATATATGCTGTGGACTCTTGCTACAAAAATGATATTTTTTATTTGTTTACTTTTTTAATGTTTTYCCCCTCCTAAATTCCACCTAAAGTTAGCAGCGGCTTTTGGTGCTTTGAAAATCAGTTCAGTGGCCTTCCTTCTAGTTATACTAAAAAGCTCCAGGTAAAATGGAGCAAACAAAGTCTGAGAAAGACTTGCTTCTAGAGAGTGGATGAAAGTAAATAAGTCCTAAGAAGAGTTCCATAATATGTTTTTCAACACTTCAGTTAGTGTTTAATCTACTGTAATTAAAGCTAAGTACCAAAAAAATAAAAGGGCTTGATTCTGTTTGGGGAGGTCAGAGTTACAGTGGTATAGGACCACTGCAGGCTGTATCAGGGTAGGCTCCCCAGAGCTGGTACATGATGGGCTCCACTCTAACCAAGCACAGTGGTGGTGGTAGGTGAAGGRAAATCAGGCATGGAAACAGACGGGAAAGTCTTCTGTATGCTTGAATCAGATCCAGTAGCTGGCCATGGCAGTTTCATGAGAGAAGAACAAAGGAAAACAAGTCGTGCTGCCCTCTGCCTCCTCCTGGGCAGCCGCTCTGCCCCCCCTGCGATGCACGTGCTGTTTGCTGTGGGATTGTTTGGTGTGATGTACAAATGAGTTGCTATGGGAAGTTTGAAGGTATCCCTCTGATTCTAGAGATCCTGGCTGTCCCCTTTTTAAGAGGATAAAAGAAAAAAAATTGTAAGGGGCCCAAACTACACTATATTCAATAAACTGAAAGGCAAACACAAATTCTGTTCAGGTTCTAACTAATTTTTATTATAATCTCATTCATAATTTTTGGCTTTAAAGTGACATCCCACTCCTTCAGGCTTGAAATATTTTAGTGAGAAAAAAGTAGTTCATCATTTCCTTTCTTTTCAGCTGTTGTAACTGTACTCTGTGAGTTACTACAGGAAGAGTATCTTATTCTCACTTCCTGCTCTGCCTGCAAGCTGATAATCTGGTGCACCCCTGAAACATATGCAATTTTGATTGTTAGTCCATCCAGGCATGTTGGAATTATATCTCAATATGCCAGGGAAGCAACTGTTATATGTTTACTTAGGGTCTTCTTGGCATCAGGAATTAAAAAGAACAAACTTAGTGCATCCCAAACCAGAGACTGCCCCTTGCATGCTTTAATTACACTTTTGTTGAGCGAGAGACTTCACTGATGGAAATACTGATTGGTAGCTGCACATGTGGGCTCAGCCCTGAGTCTCTTTCTGGATCTCAGCAGAAGGAGAAACTGATTTTTACCAGATACTCCTGCTCCCTCTGCTTTCTTCCTACCTCAGCTATTAAACAAAGCTGCTGCCTGATCTCTGTCTTGAGCTTACACTGTCATCGACTGGGAGAGAGGAGTAAGGAGAGAGGAAAGAGCGGTTGCACTCCGAAGTAGGTGGCAGGGAGCGAATGGCTTGCATGAGGAGATTCAAAATTAGAGATATTGAGAGAGAAAGGAACATTGAGTAAAGGGGGGAGGAAGCAAATAAGATGGAAAAACAGGAAGAGAGAAATTGCTGCAATCTGCATACTTTTCTATAATATGTGTACATTGGCTTACATTAATATTTATCTAAAAGTCATGCATCCAGTCCATTAAGAATCTAGGCTTTCTGCTTAAGTCTTCTATAAGATGATTCATTCAACCCATGTTAAGATTGGCTACTGCTCTTTTCTGACTAGGGAGGGAGCCCAGACAAATAGTTTAAGTTTCAAGGCCAGCTTTTAGTTGGCTGAAGTTAGGTAAAATGATTTCTGCCTATTGCGTTAGACTTGGATGTTTTTGTTTTAAAACCTATAAAAGATCTAGTTTTCTTAGGGAGAAGAGAGCTTGGGGTTCTCATAGGATCAGGATAGAGCTGCAGGTCAGTACCCTTAGTGGTGGGAAGGAAAAACTGTTTAGGTCAACGTATTTCGGTCAACACTGATACTTCTTTTTCATTTGTGTGTGAGGAGTAGAACTGTATTTGGTTTGTGTGTGTGTTTTGGATATCAGTAAAGAATCAACTCTCATAGGTTTTTAGAGATCTTTCCAAATAGTGGGGGTGTTAGTATAAATATAGGAAAGTTCTGAGCACAATGGCTTGGAATGGAAATTATAAAAGAAATTTATGATTAATTACGTAAGAAACTTAATTAGTTAATGAACTGCCCCAAGTCTCCAAGTTCGCAATTATGATCTCCAAAAGCTTCAACTCTCATGACTGAAAATATAAACCTTACCTGTTCTTATTTGATGTGAATTAAGGGATCTTTCTATGTTTCTTTGTCATCTTACTTCTGAACACTTATATGGCAGCACTGAAAACTGTGGGCTTGTTTTCCAGCTGAGCAGGGAAAAGCATTGCTTTGAATTCAGTTGTGTTAATCTAGGATGGTGAAGAAAGAAAATTGCTAATTGTTTCTGAGGAGACAAATGAGATCTTGTTCAGACACACACACAGACACACACAGACACACACACATACCCCTGCCAGTTTTTAAAGTAATAAATAAATATAGGTATTTCTCAGTGCCAGTTGTTTCAAGGTAAAGTATTAGGAACATTTCTTTTTGCTTCCCTGAAAAATTCTACAGCCTCTGAGTGGGAATCCGCTACAAAATGTTTGAGTATAAAAAACTTTGCTAAAATGGTGTAATTACTTGTGTGCATTTGAGACCATTGTAGGGTCTAGGTTGAACTGATGCTTACGTGTGCCTTCTTACGTGGAAAGCCAGAAATATATGATTTTTGCCTTGACTGTGATAAGACAAAAAGACAGTGTGGTTACTGTGTATACTTGAAAGATTAAAACACCAGTAAAGTAGAAAGGTACAGAATATTTCATGGGAAATGAAAGAAGAAAGCTAAGCAAACAAAAATTTTACGCAGAAGAGGAAAATACTTACCGGAACATATGGTCTCAGTATTGTTTCGTACTCCTCCCTACATCACTGAAGACTGAACTGCACAAATAAAATTAGCACAATCCAACCTGGCAGCCATGTGTTAACAGATTAGCCAAAAGTCTTTCCTATTTATCCTTTGCCATTTCAGACCTGTGCTTTGAGGTTTTTTTTCTTGTGAAGTCTGTACAAAAAGTGAAATAAATGCATGTGTGCGCTGGATCCTCCGTACTGAGCTGTGGGTAGCCACCCTCTGAGCGCTTCTTCTGCAGCTTCCTGCCTTGGCCCACGTTTCCTTCCCACGCAGCCAGTACCTCTGTTCTGACCAAAGCTGCGGCAGTGACTTTTTTTTGCTTTGAACACCTTGTAGTATCCATCAGGTGCCAACAATCTGACCTGATCCTGGCAGCAATAAAAACCTATCAGTCAGCTCATACCAACTTATATGTTTAGAAGAGAGCAGAAGGTTTTTATAATGTTAGCGTGGCAAGTGTCAGTCGCTGTTTTAATGCAGGTTGAAAGAGGAAAGTCTCTAAACAGTTCAAAATAAAATGGAAAGTGCCCTGGCCCTGAAGTTTTAGGACGATAGTTGCTTTCGCCACTGGAGGGCACTACAATCTAGTAGTAGTCTCCAGACATTTTCCCAGGCACTGGCTGTGTTGCTCCAATAGAAGAAACATAAGCAAAGAGGACTGAATCCCAGAAAGGGGTTATCATATTGTTTTGGAAAAATAAACAGTGCTTTGGGAGCAGAATCCATCCTTTTTTTACTTCTACTTTTAGCGCCTCCTCCCTCAGGAAAAATGCAGTAGCATTCAACAGAAGACTCTAAACCATAGATTTCTTATTTATACTTTTTTATCTGTGCTCTAGAATTGAATAGGGAATTACAACTTTTTAATATGTTTTGAAAGTTATTTCTGTGTAAACTTTCTGTTCTGTTGCAATGTGATTAAAAACAATGAAACAGCACCAAAACCCTGCATGCTAGGATTGTGTATCTTCAGAAGTGAGTATTTGTAGCATTGCTGTTGCCAGTGAAAATATGTTAAATTAATATACATATGTAGCTGTGGTGATGAATGTTATACATCTTAGCACAGCCATGTGTGGCACGCAGTAATGCAAGAAAGCTTATTAAGGAAGCAGCCTCCCTTTCTAAAAAAAACCTCTTCCAGTCTGTGCACTTTTGTTAATTTGCAGAAGTTTTTGCTCTCCGGAGAGGCTGCTCAGAGTGTTTCAGCAATCAACAAAGAGCAGCGGAAAAGCTGTAGTTTAAATACAGTCAGATCTGCTACCCTTGCATTGTACTCACAGACAGACATAAATCTATAGCTAGCCAAGGTCACCTAGCACAGTTACAATTAGTTCATGACCACACTGTGTGAATACTCTGGGCCAACTTGGGTCCAGACACAGAATGATGATTTCTTGGAGGGTGAGGCCTGAATCACTGAGTGGACCTGTGTTAGTTTTAATTCAGACCAAACCACGGTATTTCAGCATTGAGCATGTAGAGCTGGGAGCAGGGTGCAGAGATAACTATCTCCCTGCTTGTGTTACTCCCAGGTCAGTGGTGGTCCATCTGTGCTGATTGGGCTGGTTGCTCCAGCACTTGCTGGAGCTCTCAGCATCACGCTTTCCTCTCTGCTCTGTTTTCTGGGAGGACTTATTATGTGGGAAGAGTGTCCATTAATGCACAGAGCCAGCATAGCCCCAGGGGGGTTTCGAAACTAGGAAGACGTTCTACGAAGAAATACAAGACAGGTCACCTGGATGGTTGGCAGGAGTATTTTGGGTCCAGCAGCTCTTGTTAGATCCAGGGTGTTCCTTCTGTTTGGACTTCATGCTGAGCCCACCACTCATGACTGCATTCCCCTGTACCAGTATTACCTGGGGTTTTCCTGTTGCCTGGTATATTCCTGCCCACTGTTATCTCAAATAGTAGACCACATCATTAAAAAAGTCTCTCTCTATAGATTTCTTCCCTTGTCCCGCTTTTTATAGTAGCAGAAAAACTTTGTGCACTGCTGTAAGGAAAAGCAGCAGAATATGCTTTGACAGTTCAGACTTCAGACTGAGTTTGCAAAGATACTCCAGGGGACACACTTTTCATTATTATTCTAGATGTGATTTTCATTTAAGGGAAGTATTTTGAAGTTTCAGGAGGAAGTGAGCTTTTTTTTTTTTTAACAGCAAAAAGCTAACTTCTCCTTATTCTAGGACTAATTAAGCCAGCTCTGTTTTTATCTATATTCTAGTGTTTACATGTTTACATGGTTTCATAGTGGTTACCATGAAAAGCTTATAATTTGGTCTCCTTTCACTGTTACTCTATCCTTTAACTCTCCCTGATTAACCATCACTGCCTCTTCTTTCCCTGTGTATGCTTTTGCATTCCTTTGTATCCTTATTTTTCAGGGTCAATACATATTGTTTTATTTTTTGTAGCCAAAATAAAACAAACTATAACACAATCCTATACAAACCATCTGTTTTTAAGATAATGATTATGTAAGTCATGAAATGACAATGTTAAGGTTGCCTGTGCAAAGAACCCAAAGGAAAGCAAAACTGAAAARCAAACCCCACCACCAAGGAGAAACACAAGTATCTTTTCCTTATTCATCTAAATAGCTCCTCTGTGGCTTGTAGCCTGATAAATGTCAAGTTTCTACCTCAAAATCCTAATGAATGACAACTATCACAAAGGATTTTATAATTGGAAGAGTATATGTTTTTTTAACTGGCCAATTTCTGTGCTGAGAGCAGGAATGCTTAAAAAGAGAAAGGCTGGGATCTACCAAACTGCAACCTAAACAGAAAGTTTATAAGCAATTGAAAATTGCCCCCAGGAACAGAAATATTAGTGGTAATTGTAGCTGTTGCAATATACTCTGCTTTTGGTTTTACCAAGTGTTTGCTTTTTCATGTGTGATCAAGGCTTTCTGTACTGGGGACAGAGGTCTGTCTGGGTCAGGCCCCACTTTCCCAAGAGCCTGACTTTCCTTCTTACCAAATTCAGAGCCATTTCATGCTGTGCTGCAGTAGTGATGAAAGACTTGTAGCAGGGGAAGTGACTCCGAGGGTCTGCAAGCACAGAGATCTTCAAGATGATATTCCTGCTTTATTACTCCTTTCAGCTTGCATTCCTGCTGATTTTTAGCTTGTAAGCAAGCTACCCCCATAAAATACATTGTGTCATCTGTCAAACTGATGCCTCTATACGGCAAGGGTGACGCTTTCCAAGCCTGTATTCTGTGGCGTGAAGGAGCTGTAGCACTCTGCTGTTAATCCCAGGGCCCTTTCCATCCACTCCCTTTGGCTACCACGGCCAACACTTGACTCCAAAAAAGTGAGGCTCCATCTGCTAGTTTCTGTACCTCTCTGCTATGATCCACTTTGTACCTCTTTGAGTTTGGCTGGTGAAAACACAATAGTCCTCAATTCCCCCTGGTACTAGAGAAGGAGCTGCAAAACATTAGAGACAGCATGTTCAGTACTGACAGAGAGACTCTTGTTTGTCTCAAATGCCATAGTATTGTTATAAACCAGGGGAAATGAATAAGAGACAGAAAAGCTTCTCTTTCTTCTGGTGTGCTTGTAAGTTGATGCTGGTCTCCATCAAAGCAACACGCAACCATAGCTGGTGAAGATTTCCTTCAAAGGATGCTATTTAATGCTACCTTCTGCTTAGCACATGAGGAAGGAGCAAAGGGGAGAATTTTCACTAGCACAGTGTTCAGTTAGGACTTCAGCTGTCTTAAAGATATCTGCTTTCCCAGGCTCCCACCCAATTTATGAACCTGTCCCTGGTGAGGGAGCAGACAGGAAGGCAGGAGGGGGGAAGGAGCCCTTGTCGAGCTGGAATGGGGTGATTCAGGGCATCTTGCCCTGGTACGTCCCAGGGCGCCTGGCAGGAGGGAGGGGGGAGGCAAAAGCCAAATCTTCGGCAGGTCTGCGAAAGGCAGTGGTGAGCTGTTGATGTGTGTTGCTCTTCTCGTCTGAATTCAGCCTGTGTTTGAATTCAGCTTTGACAAAGGCTAGTTTTCTCTTTTCTGCTCTCAGGGCTGAAGCCTGTATTTCTTTGCTGTGGTTTGGACTGTGGGGAGGCAATTAAGTGAATGCCCTTTGGTTTGGGGAAGGAGGGAAGCGAAGTAGTAAGTGCGTTTCAAACAAGTAGTTCTATAAAAAGCAAAATTAATTAAATCTGGTTTCCTGTGCTTTAGTGTCTTGAGATCAGTCTCCTGAGTGGGCTCTTTAATGGTGAATAAGGATGTGCTCCCACTATGGTGTTTTTTTTTTAGCTAACTAGCTGTTTGCAGGAAACTTGGACAATTTTGAGGGTACCGCTTCTTCAAACTATGCTCAGGGTTGATGTTTGTGAATTTAAAAGCTGCTAGAGAAGACACACAAGTCAGAGAGACAAAGCAAGTGTTTTTGTGTACTCACAAGTAATAGTTAGGAGACCAAGCAAAAAACAAAAGAAAAAAGAAAAATGCAAGGCTCCCATGACCTGCTTTCTTGCAGTTAGATGTTTAGGCTCTGCAGCCTCTCACACTACAGCTTGCTGTGAACTTTCAGCTTGTCACAAGCATTATACAAGCACATGTTTTATAGTAAGCTGGATTGCTTCTGGGAATAAATGAACAGCTCCAGCCAAAGCTAAGTCAGAAAAGTCTGGCAAACTTGCACGAGGATGGTCTGTAACAGGCATGTTAAAAAAAACCCTCAGGCAGTTCAGATGCCACTGAGAGGTACTTTTTAAAAGAAGTACATATAAATTCAACACATTTACATCCTCTTTCATGATAATTAACCATCTAAACATATTGTATAAAGGATAGCCAGGTTACAGGAAAAAGTGCTACAAGAATCTTTATCTTGCTATAAAAGTTTAAGTGTTTTTTACCCTGGTTTAACTCTGATTATTCACAGTTTCTTTTATCAGTCTCTCTGTCAGGGTATTATTCTTCATAAGGTGGAAGTAAGTCACAGAGAGCTTCTGTTTTGTTGTCCAACCTCATTGTTTCCATAAGACACTGGAATCTCTCCTGTTGCAATTCCACCTTGCAAATTCTCCAGGACAGTCTGTGCTTTGCTGATCTCTGTTGTGGGTCAGGTGAGGACAGATATGAGAATGCCTAATGCTTTCCTTTCCCCCAGCCCATGACTCATGGACAAAGGCATCTGGATAGAAGAGGTTTAGTTTCTACACCCAAGACTGAAGTCTCTCTCCCACATGCCATTAATTTATCTCCTGGGTTGTCTCTGTTTGATGGCATGGGATCCCATCCCCAGGAATCTTTCCTGGTTTATGTCTGCCCAGTCTCTTTGTGGCATGCTTTAAATGTTGACTTGAATACCTCATGCTGCTCAGGTCAGCTCCTCCTCAAACATTTTTTTTTTCTACTATGTTTTATAAGGAAGAAGAAGCTGCTTTTCCTGGACCCCTGAGGCCAATTCTAATTCCTGCTGTAGCTTTTGTACAGTGCCCCTGATCTTTGTGGCAGAGGTGATCCAGGATGAGAACTAAATAATAATAGAAACTCCAGGGGGAGCTTCTGAATTTCTGATGACTTTATCATTACTATTTTGCTTATAAAGCACTGGCACAATTACACAAACTCTGTGCCAGACTACTCTAAACACTTGAAATAGGGATAGCAGTCATGGCTGAGCAGCTGTGGGACATCCACCTTCTGGGGCAGGGAGCATTTGTCTCATCTGTGCATGAGGGAGAAGAAAGCTGCTGACTGGCAGGGTTGAAAAGGGAGCTGATCAGATTCTCAGATCAAAATACTCAGCGTAGCCTCAGAAATTAGGATGATTGGTTAAACATCTGAATGGCCTCACCAGCTTGACTGGAAGAGAAGGCCTGAGGGAAGGAAATTCGTCTTTTCAAGAAGATTCTTTTCTCAAGTGTCAGCCATAATTATCTGCATTTCCACTGTATTAAGGAAGCTGGAAATCTACTGTTGATTATGTCCTTCATGGTACAGGCACTGGCATATTGGTAGTGGTTTTCCATGTAATTAACTGAGACACAGCTAGTTAGGCTCACACTGTGTTCCAGATGTTGTCAGTGGCTGAATCCATGGTTTAAGTATGCTTTTTTTCTTACTAGTTGGCACTCCTTTCTTTCTCTGTTTTGTTACTGATATCTCTAGGTTTTCTTAGTGAGAAAGATACTCCTGTGAATAGAATAAGAAAAATTGTTGATGTTTTATCTTTCTGTGGAATTTTTCTTTTCCTTCCCCTTTCACCTTATATTCACAGTGATTTTTGTTGTCTTGTAGCACAGTGTAGCACTGGGCACATTTATCTTGCTTATGCCTTTCACTGTTGATTGAAATGGAAGGGATATGGTGCATGTGAGGTTATAGCATGAGCTGAATGGGAGTAGGTGGTTTAAGACATACAGTGGTGTATCTTAAGATTAAGAAGTAGCATCTATCTAATAGCTGCCTTTGGAGCTGCAGAAGGTGGTGCCACAGAGTATCTGTGGGGGCCCTTGACCTTGCCTGTAGTGTTACAGTTGTCTGTCTGCAGCACTGGGGATATTGAAGTCCGGAGAGAGGAGATGTAAACAAATCCTTCAAGATCAGACTGTCATCACAGTGAGGGCAAATGTTCTAAACCACAGATAAAGACTTGTGCAGAAGAAAGATGGCAGTATTCAGGGAAGTTTCTAATTCATGAGTTAGTTTGTTACTTTTGTAAGATTTGTTCCTCTCAACACTTGCATAACATGTTTGTAGAGAATTATTTTTGTAGAACAAATACTGAATAGGAGCAGCTATCTTATTGATAAAATCGAAGTTAGCTGAAACAAAAGGCAAGGTTAAATATGAATATGAGATAGTGCTAAAAATGAAATGAAGGGCAGAAAATTACAAGCTTAGCAAAGGAGGGAGATTTAAAATGACTGTAGATACGGACATTTGTAAAGAAAACAAAGGGTTGAGCTAAGGAGAAGGGCAGAAGTAAAAGCAGAATAAAGAGATAGGAAGTAATATAATTCGTCTATATGTGCTACCCAAAGTTTATATGGAAATACTCTGTTGGCAGAATGGCATCCCAAATCTTGAGGCCTACTTGTCTCATGGGGCAGGTGGTGGCGAGGAGTTGATTGCAGTTCGGATGAAGTGTGCTGTTGAACTAGGGGATGGACACATTCATAACAAAAAAAAAGGTGGGTGTCATTGACAAAAGTCAAGCAGGTACTATATGTCAATGAATTACAAAGTGCCAACGCTGTAATAGTAACTACATACTTGGTGACCAAAGCTAAAGATAACAAAGAGGTGCCATAAGGAAGGAAACACAGTAAATACAGAAGAAATGAGGGCCAGTGTTGATCCCAAAGGATCTTCATTGTGAAAAGAACAAAAAGTATAACTGGGAATTGCACTAGAAATGAATAGTCACTGTTGGGTAAACCTTATTTCAAACCATAGCACTCTTCAAAATCAGTCAATCAGTCAGTCCAAGCTCAAAATATTTATTTACATGATTCTCTGATTTCTCTCTCCACATCAAGAAGGTTCTTAAAGGAGGGAAAAAATTCCTACCTCCAAAATTTTGGGGAGTATTTTCATCCTAACATGAATACCTGAAGAAGTTCCTCTTACTATTTGGGTGGAGAAGGCTGACAGTGGCTGACAGGATGGGACTTACAAGATCTGGACATGTTGTGATTGATATTATGCCAGGAAAAATTGTTGTATGTAGTTGTAAACCCAGTCTACTTCACTGTATTTTTTTTAAATGATGTGTATTCTTAACCATTGTGATAATTCAGTGAAAAATGGGACAATGCTTTGGATGCAAGAATAAATACATGGATTTAATTCTACCTCAGGACACTGGTATTGTGATAAACTGTTCTTATTCCTCCTCTGTTCTAATGCAGCCAGGGATCAGTAGTGAGCAAATGCTGTTACCTGATCAGTTCTGTTCAGTGATCTATGCAAAATAAGCTGTGACCTTAATCTAGCTTGTACTGAACAGCTGTCTGGTTTGAGTGATTATTGAAAAGCCAACTGAAATGGTGTTCACTTAGCATTTTTGGCCTTTCAGCAATTTCATCAAAATGCTGACATTTCATCAAAATGGTCAAAAAAAGGTTGAATGAGCCAATTCTCTGATGGAGGAGGTAACATCTGTTCAGTAACTGCTGTTGAAGTACCTGGGCAGAACAGTGCAAGGATATTGCACTACTGATTAAACCTGGAGCTGGGATCTAAACCAAGAAGAAAATAACATTCCTTTGGACAAGGGCATTAATTTTCTTGACTTGAGTTGTATTTCAGACATATCATTACAAAATGCTGAACATGAGATCTCCCCTCCATTTCTATAGCTATAAATTGCAGAGCAGTAGTTAGTACAATTCCTCAGGGCACAAGAGTCAAGGCTGCATGGTGCGCAGACTTGAGGTTTTTGTGGCCACATTTGCAAACAATAAATGTGTTCTTATCTTGCCTCCCTTGGGGAACAATTTTTGTGTAATCTGGTTAAATGGTACAAGGATTATGTATGTGTGAGTGTATATATATATATATAAAATATACACAGATTTTTCTCCCTAGGCAGAAATATGAGTGAATCATTAAAGGTCAACAGTTGCCTTATTGCTGAGCCAGTAGTAAGAGGCCCTTTTTTGATAGGCCAAAGAGCTGTTTTCTTACTTATGTTCACTCAGCTGAGTCATCTGAATGTGACTGAAAAGGCCGCTTGAAGCTTGTTAAGATGCTAACTAAAGTATCCAAAGGCATGTTCACTGCTCATACTGTAACCTACTCCTAGCGTGCATCAAGGTAGCTTGGTAACTTAGCTTTAGATGTTCTGTGAAGTTATAAATACAACACTGTGATCTCAAAACACAGCTTTTGCTGTGTATTTCCCGTTGTTTGAGTTTTGTTCTTTTTTATGAAGTCTGTTTAAATTAGAAACTGAGAAGCCCACCAACTGCGCTTCTTCTAGACCCTCTCTCCTCCACTGAACAAATTAACATTACTGCAGTGAGTGTTAGAAGAGAAGGGGRAAATTGCTTGGAAAGAGCAGTCACAAAAGTCTGAATCACGCAGTTCGGCTACCACTCTGCATTTGTCTGTTATTGCAGTAGGCATAGGACTGATCCAAAATAGCCACAAGCTTGAGAGCCGAAAGAGAAACTTCCCCTTATTGCACAAAAGATTTGAGTATGAGATGACTTCCCTTCTTTTGGGCTTGCTTCTGTTCTCCATACTTATGAAGCTAAAGCATTTCACTTAGCTCATTTCACTGGTGCTGCTTTTGGAATAATGGGAAGGCAGGAAGATCAGGCCCTCTATAAGTTTGACTTACACGAGCTGTTCTGTATGATTTTTGCTGACTTAGAAAAAAGTATATATGCCCTGCCCATAGTGACTTTCTGCTGTTCTAAGCAACAACATATTCTGCCTGTAACTTTGGGAAGGTGAATATGCTTAATTGTACTGTTCATTTTATCCTGAATCTTGCAGTAATTTGTTATTTTTGTAAAACTCATGTTTTGAAGGTAAATAAATAATGCATTAATTTCAGTTTTCTTTATTATGAAGGAGGTTTCTGGTTCTGGAGATAAGCTTGAAAATGTGAACTCTCCAGGCTTAAAAAACAGTTGGCAAAGCAAAGGAATTCTAATCAAGGTTATGACTGAGGGAAGAGGGAATTTGTCTCATAATTTTGTCTTGCTTGACATTTTGAAGCAGTAAAGTTGGAAGGGCACAGCCATGTCAGTTGGAGTCTTTTTAGGAAAAATCACCCCTGCTAAGCTGATGGAGCTCTGCTGACAAAGCCCTAAGTGTAGCTGGAGACCTCCTGGTGGATGAGTAGTTCTGCATGTGTAGTTAATGTTATTTGCATCGGTGAGATGGCTGCACTGGCAGAAAAAATACTTTAAGCCAGGGTAAGCCGAGTCTGCGCTAGGACGCTCTGTTAGCATAAGCAGATCAAAAGCATTTGGTAGTACAAATTAGTGGTTCCCAAACTCTGCCCAAGAGGTCAAGGGCTTTCTTGGGTGCCTGAACGGACTTAGGAACATCTCATGCCAATGCTTCTGCTACTGTCAAAAGTGGTGTATAAACAAAGTTTAGGAGCTCCTGCTATAGAACATGTAAGACTAGCATACAAAGGTAGGAAAGCCTGCATACAAGATTTGTCAAGGGTAGTTACTTCTGGTTGTCACAGGTCTGCATGCTTACTGCAGTGGTATTACTTACTTGTGAATATGTGGGTATTTGCAAGGGCACAACTGTTTCTGACATACTACTCTAACAATGTTAAATTGGGGGCAGAGCAACGTTCTCAGGTTAGCAATGTTAGCAGCTCAATGCCAATGACATTTTCTGTAGAAAAGCATATTCTAGTGTTAACACAGCTCTGCATTCATCTATTTTTCCTTCTTGAAACATCTAGATTATATTAGATTTATGTTTGAGGTAATTTTTTAATTTGCAGCAGACTATTGCTTTGATACCAAATAGGGACAAGGGTGCATCAGTCTTTCAGGTTGAAAATATGGTCTGTGTCTTATCTGAGGAACCCAACAAGTCAAGGAAGGGGTTGTTTTGGAATATTCCGTTTGTTTTCATAAGGGTATTTTTTCAGTTTGACCTTGTGTCTTTTTTGTCCTCATCAACAATGTATACCTAAAAAAAGTATGATAACCTGTATATTGAGCTTCTGTAACTGTTTTGGTTCTGTCAGTTAAAACACCCTTCTACCTCACATGCATGCTTGTCTATACAAAAATGCAGAGACCATGTCGGGTCTTGTAGGGCTCCCCACTTGGCCAGTTTGTGTGCTGAAGAAAGGAAGTACTTCTGGAGGCCTCATCTCCCTCCTGTGCAGGAGAAAAAATTATTTGACAAGAGAGCAGGAAGTCTGTTCAGGTTCTTTTCATCATCCTGCATTATTCAGCAGCATGACCAAGTCTGTATCTATCCAACAAAGTTTTATTCTCAGAGCTGTTTATTGGCCTATGTGGCCAACATCACTCTGTTGCTGAAGTCCACGCACTCTTGCTGGTGCTGCATGTGCTGTAGTCAGTAGCCAGTAGCCTCTTACTCTGAATAAAGACTCTGTCTCTTGTTTTTCCTTAAAGTGGCATAATCTAAGAGGTAAGTGGGTGTGTTAGCAGAAAATGTGGACAGCAGAATAGGACTTCTGTCTGCCAGCGCTGACATGGGAGGAGGCTAAACTAACATTTTCTAGGCAACTGTATGTAAGTCCAGAAATTGCTTTGTTTGGAGTGGTGCTTTTCTGAGGCAATGAAATGATACTTATGTTAGGGTAACATTTCAGCAATAGAGCAGGACTGATATGATGTAGAGGATTAAGTTTTGCATTGCTAAAATAACCTAGCAGTGGCTTACCAGGTGGGCTGGTAGGAGAATCAGAGAAAGGCTTGTGACTCTAAATTCATGTTTTCTTCTCTGCGCCAGTCCTCAGACAGGGTTATGTCTTATTCAGCAACAGACTACTTGCTAAAGGCAAAGGGACTATTCAGCTGATACTAGCTGAGAACCTGGCATAAATTCTCAGTCTGAACTATATCAGGAAAGTGCTATTTATGTGATTGGCAGTAGCCACTTACTATGAATAATATCTTTGTCTCTACTTGTTTAGGAGTGGCATAATTTAACAGGTAAGCAGAAAGCAACTTTTCAGAATCTACTGGGAATTTTGAACTGTAAGAAAGTGTTTTTTGTCTCCATTAAATACACTGACAAGGCAATAGTACCAAAAATTTAATTAAATTCTGTCAAAACAATCTTCATCCCTATGATAAAGATTCTAAGAGAGAATTTTTTAGTTTTCCTTCCTAAATTTTGCTTGGCAGATGCTATGCTGAGAATCTGTTATTGCACAAGTAGCAAATGCGGTCCCTTGTGTTTTATAGTTGCTGCCAGAACTTTTCCTCCTTCTTATTCAAAACTCTCCTGGTTCTGGTTTGCCTTGCAGAGCTGAGTAGCAGTCCTGGGAAAATAATACAGACTTATTTTTGTCTCATGTTCACACACACAGTAATGCTGTTCCTCTGTTTTATTTTGTTATAGTTAACTGAAGAATTTTTTACCAATTCATTGTACCTTAAGTCATGTTACTGCAACTCTCCTGAAGTCATTGGACAAAATCAGTGTTCCCCAAACTTGAAATTGGTGTGTCTCCTCCTCTCCCATCATTCAAAGTGTGGAGGAAAGGAATATTTTGATTTATAAAGACTGGAGTGTGGAGTGGAGGGGAAAGGATATAGGAGTTTGCAACAGGATTTGGTGCCTGGACCCTGGAGGCTGACATCCATCAACTCACAGGAAGATAATTTTTTTTTAAATTGGTCTTGTTGGATCTCCCTTTTATAATGTACATTTACCAGTAAGGTTCCCCTCTTTGGGAGCTCTTCTTTGAATCATGCCATTGTGAATTAGAAAGCAGACATCAGATCCCCTGAAGAGGGAAACCACCACCCCTATAATCTAAATGAATGATAGATGAGCTGTTCAAATCCTGCATGCTCTTGTGCAGCTGACATTGTAATGAAAGCTGAGGAAACTTCCTTAAATGGAAGAGAATATGTAAAGTTGTAAAAAGGAGCCAGGCAATAGTGGAGCCACTGGACAAAGATGCAGGAGCAGAGCCATTGGTTTTACCTATTGCAGAGACTTAGCATACTATGCTTAAGGAGGAGTAATTATAAGGAAGTCTTGTGTTAAATACATTTTCTATTTACAGTAGTTGAAGGATGTGCGTATATCTACCCTTATCTAAAGAATCTTACTTTCAAAATAATCTCTGAAAGGACAAGGAGAACCGAACTCTCTGGCTCCATATTCTCTAAGACAGTGGTGGCTAACCTCTGCTCCGTGAAGGGTCTAACTGCACATGCAAACTTGTAGCTACTCAGCTACAAGGAATTATGTGGGCTCCCTGGTAATTGGTAACTAATACCAGTGAACCATAACCAGGAGGTAGGATGCTATGGAGAAAGCTTGCCATCTTGTTGGTTTAAGGAAATCCGCCCATCTCCACCAATAAGTAGTGTATATACACAGTTAGGTTGTTCACAGGCACACTTGTACAGTGGACTCTGCCTCAAAGAAAAAAAAAACACAGCAAAATCATTTGTCTTGAGCAAGGCCCAGTATTGCTGCCCATACCAATCAGAAGTCCAAAGGAGGTAGGGTGCAGGACCACGTGGGGATGGGGGAGAGTGACCAGGGAGCACTGTGAGCGCTCTAGGAGGTCAGTGAGAGGCTTTGGGGAATTTGGTGTCTCGGACACAGGAGGATGGCAGTGGACAGGCACTGGGGGATGTATGTAAGTACTGGAGGAAGTGGACAGCCAGAGTGTAGAGTGGTTAACCACAAAGTACTCGGGTGATTCCCAGTAAAAAGTCCCCTGCACGTTGTTCTGAGTTGTGCCTGGTTTGCTGTGTGAAGGATGTAGGTGGAGGTGGGGAAATATATCATCTTGAAGCTTCTTTGTCACTGAGAAAAACATGGAAATTGCCAGTGGTAAAAATACAAACAGAGTGATGCACTGATGCTAGATAAGGCCTGTTATGATATCGTGCTCCTGGTTTTCTGTTTCCCCTCGAACTTCCTCTAGCCACTTGCAGTAATTTTTGTATACACTGCACTAAATTTCCAGTCACGTTGCACTGAGTATATAGTATGTGGCGTTTGATTCTTCATTGCCTCCTGTCACAAGGGTTGAAGAATTGTGCAATTGATCTCCGTGTGGGGAACTTCTGTCCAAGTCCTGTCAGAGGATCTGATTCAGTTCTGAGAAGAGTAAAAGGCAGGAACTGTATTACTTTTCTTTTAACTCTCTTTCCTCCTGATTTTCTCTGTGTCAAGTAATGCTTGGCTTACCCCACCCAGTACCACCAGCCTCATGCTGAAAAAGCATCTTCTGGAGTTTATTTTTTGCTGGAATATACTAGTGCTAGTATAGTTACACAAAGTAAGTATAGTTACACATATACTAGTGCTAGTATATGTTACACAAAGCATCAGTTCTACGATGTATCAGAGGCTTTTTTGCAGCTTTCACAATTTCACTTTTAAACTTGCCAATTATAGTGTTTCTCAGTGTAGTTTCTTCTTAATGCTTTTTTATTTCTTTCAAAATAAAAAAGAGGAACAGTTGCAGGGAACTGGAGATTAGCAAAGTGTTTATCACATAATGTAAGTAACAGGAAATTTTTGTTATATCAAAGTATTGGATGTATTAGATGATATGAATAATTACATGTACACTGCACATTGTACCATAATTAAAAGGATAGTAAATGACCCTGCTTTAAAAACGTGTAGTCCCAGTACTACTTTTTATGGTCATTTTGGGTGTTCCTATACTATCCTGTAGTGGGCGATGTAGACATGCTCTTACTTTTGCCTTGCAAGCTGATAACCTGCAAAATTCAATCATTTATTAGGAAAATGTGGTAAGTTAGTACATGGAGAAAATGTTGGAAGTGCTGTGCAAGATGATTCTCCTTATTTATGTGCTTAATAAAGAACCAGAGTATGAAATGATAATTACATTAATCATAGATTTTCCTCAGCTCACTGGACTGAAGTTATTCATATGGTTTAGAGAGGGATTTTGTATTTCTGTTTTGGTATTGCACCAACTGAATGTTTCAGAAGGTTAATGTAGATCTGGATTTCATGTTGTCACATCTGTAATACACCACTAGTGTTTTTGTTGAATCAACAGATTTAACATGAGCTTTTTGACCACAATATATAGACATCATGTTCTGTACCAGTAAATCTATGCTGGAACACAGGTATTGTGTGTTGATTCCTAGAAGGTACAACATGGGGTTAAATATCAAGTCAATTGGTAGCTTGAAAATATATGAAATGGTGGCTTAATGCCCACAGTTGACATATGCAAGGGCAGTTCTGTAAACAATACAAGAATGAGTTGATTATCACTTGTACAGCATTTCAGATATGTCTGGATTTGTTTTACTGAAAATGAAAGAAAACAAAATGCCTAGTTACCACAGAGCTCTGCTTTTTCTTGTTGCAAATAAAAAAAAAGTAAGCATTGCTATTTAGTGCTTTTTTGCACTGATTGCTCATGGAAATAATTTTAAATCTGAAGTCCAGGCTAAGTTTGAAATTGTTTCTCAATGTGTTTTGTTAAGACTAGCTAGCATCTGAGTAAGATAGTTTCCTAGCAATCTTATCAAAAACAGAGCATTAGCTTCCAGGAACTGCCTAACTTGCAGATGCATAGAGAAGTGCCCTGAAAGAAAACTTGGTAAACTGCTTATCTGGGAAACTAATGCAAATTTTGGCAGTACTCCGAAGTACTGATTATCATTTGTATTTGCAGAGCAATCCACAAACCATATTTTGTTCTACGGAGGGAACTTGAGTGTTTTGCTGTAAGTCAGATTTAAGAAAATTGGGGCTGATCTTCTTATTGAATTGAATGTTCTCTTATACTACTAGCACCTGGATTTTTTTTTTTATTTGTATAATGTACATTTATTTCTGTACATATTTTACAACATTGCCATTCTAAAATATTCTAGTAGAATGGTAAAACTTTACTCTTTGTCTTTGTTATCCCTGAAGAGGCCTTACCAATGGAAGGTAAAATTTTATTGTGGGAAGATAAAAGTGTTGCATAAAAAATAGTGAGCCTGTGGTGCAGGCTGGACTTTAATGTTTGTTGGGCATGCCAGAATACTTAGCTGTTGAAGTGATATTTATGAAACGCTGTAAATTTTTATGCTACTGTATATGTTAAGAATCATTAAAGAAACTCCAAAGAAGCTATTCTTTAGAAATCTCTTACACTAAGGTTAGATTACAAATTTGTACTAAATGTTCTGTTTTGAAAGAGCGTACCAAGTTTTGGGAGCCTTGCTCAAAGGAAATTTGGTATCTGTCAAGTATTCTTGATGCAAATGTGACACGCATCTGTATGCCTTATGACTGGTTATAAACCTAACATATGTCATCAATATATCTGTGTATATTGTATGTACATGAAAGAATACTATTTTGGTTTGGAATTGTGTTGTCTAAGCAAAATACCAACATGTAGATACGACTGAAAACCATTTTTCATTCTGTGCCCTGATTTCTGCATAACTTTCTCTCCAAGTTCTTGCTTTCTAACAAGTGCGGGTGGTTAGCTTCAGCTCAGTGATGATCAGATGAGTTGCCCCTCTTCATTCTGATTTTAGAAGTTGTATTTGGGTAACTAAAACATTACTCAAGTTTGGCTGCTTCTGTAGATATCACTAAGAATAAAAAGCCATTCTAAATCAGGGGCAAATTACCTCCAACCTGTAAAAGGTATGAATGATTACAGTCACTTCTGTTACCCTGTTCTTTGGAATTTTTAAGTGTTTGCAGTGTCATTTAAGTACAACACCACCCGCTTTTGATTAGTTTAGCTTAGCAACTCCCTTCACACAGCAGAATCCTTGATTCAGTAATGTGTCTGAGATGAATTTTTAACTTCGAGTCATTGACTGCACCTCTGGGTGGGTTCAGATTTGATCAGAGCTCTTTAAAGCATAGACACATGGATTTTTCCCCTCCCCTCCTGTTCTTCCCCGTTCCTAGTAAAAGCAAGGAGGGGAGGAATTCAGTATACAAATGTAATAATAACTTCTTGTATGTTCAACCCCCTAATTATTTGTCAAAGCCATGCTTTTAATATATAAACAAAATGCAGCTATGCCAAGCTAATGCTGTGGCAGTAGCTCTACATATTGAACTTACTGACACTGAGTCTTCATATGGTATTGCGGCTGGTATGCAAAAATAAGTGTTCTTTTTTTTGGTTTGTGCCATTTCTGTGTAAAAGTATGTGCATCTGGGACCTGATATCTGTATACATATGCAGTATTGCCAAAGTTCAGGCATTTCAAAATCATGTGTCAGAGTTCAAAATCACATGCTAGTTTTAAATTTTTTTAAAATATAATAGTTTTTGCCTTTTGTTTTTGGAGTCCTTGGGGTTCAAGTTTTGAAACTTCTGCTGTAATCTTGAAAACTAGAAGCTGATTGTAATCTTGTTTTTCTGTTTTAATCAGTGATGAAATTTTCAGGTAATCATGTGATCTGTGTAATGGGGCTTTAAGAAAACGCCAAATATTGTGAGGCTCAGCAAGGCTTTGAAGTGGCTGATTGTGTACACCTGTGCACTGCTGATTAAGAGACTGATCCCATTCCCAGAGTCTCTCAGCTTGATTTAGGGACGCATTAGGTGTTATTTAAGTGTAATCCATATTGTGCAGTCATGCAGATAGCACTGATCCAGCAGAAGATTTAGGAGAAACTGTCTCTCTGAGAACAGTGAGATGCACATGTCTAAAAGGTCTGTAACGTGTTCTTTTTCTCTAGTTGGAACACAGAAAGAAGAGATTTAAGATGTGATGGTGAATAAAGGATTTTGATTATGTCTGCCTTCTAAATATACTGGAGTTTTCCTAGCAATACTGTATAGTTTTGTGCAAATCAGACTGTGAGCACTTCTGGGACCTAGTTTGTCTTCTGGTTTGCCCAGCGTTTGTTATGTTGCTTTCAGTAAGTATTTGGATGTCATTGCCTTCCATGCATTCACCTTTCTGCCTATTCCCATAATGTGAAGTGCTGCAAAAAGTAGACTTAGATTTAAGCTTTGAAGCCCAGCCTGAGCTGAGTGCCCACTGCTTTGAGGGGGAAGGAGGACCCCCAAGAAATGAATTTGCAAATGTTAAGCACTGCATTGCCTAAATCAGCCAGGAGGAAATGCCTAGGGGTAGGATGGGCTGTAAATCTTGTCTCTGTATCTATTCCTGCTTAGGAAACACATCCACAAGCTTGTTTCTGGATCTTTGGCTCTTGAAGAGAAGCTACAAAGAGGTCATGTCGGTATGGCAACTGCTCTTTTACTCTCTGCCCCAGCTATAAGAGGGGATGACCAAATCATTTCCTTTGTCTGTAGTGATGCGCACCCACCCCCCAGGAGAGGCCCCAACTATCAGCTGATAGCATGATCTGGGTTAGGCCTCCCAATCCTGTTAATTAAATTCCACTTTGCTTCAGTGCATATTTGATTATTTATGCAAGGAATAAGCCTCAGGTTTTGCCTGTTGCAGCTGAGTTTCAAGGTAACTTTTGGGATGAAATTCTTCTCCTCCGTAGGGAGGGAACAAGCCCTCATTTCTTGTGTCAGGGGCAAGAGCTCTGTTTGCTGAAACTCCGAGAAAAAGGGCACTGGTGCTTCTGTTCCCTCCCTGTCCTGCTTTCAGGTGTTTTTTATGGCATGTATGTTACCCAGTCCCACAAACGCCAGCAGTTGTGACCTGTTGGTGCCGTAGGAAGCGTGCTTGCACGGATGTGTGTGTGCAGGGAACCCGCAGCACCTGGCAGCAGCCGAGCTGCCATTTGGAAGACCTTTCTGGAGCCCCACGTGCCGCGTCGAGGACGGCGCGGGCCCCCTCGACGCTTTCGCCTCGCCGCTGCGGCTGCTTACGTGCTTTTTCGTATACCTGAGGCCCAGGCCGTGCGTGCCAAACCTGGGGGGCCTGGGGGTGCGGTGCCCCCCCCCCGCCCCTCAGTGGGGTCCCCCCTGGGGGAGGTGGCCAAGGAGCCCAGCGGCAGCGGGGGCCGGCGCCAGGTAGCCGGGACGCGGCGTCGCCCCGCGGGCCGGGTCGGGCCGCTTCCCCGCCTCCTCCCCAGCCTTGATCGGGGCGCGGGAGGCTTCTCCGCGGCGGCGGGAGGGACCGTAGGAAATAATAACAAGAGTGCGCGGGGCGGCGCGGCGGCATGGGGGAGGGGGGGGGGGGGATCGCCGCTCCCGCTCTCCAGGCCAACCGCCACCGCCTGAGGGAGCCGCGGCCGCGAGGGGGACGCTTGGGCTGCTGCTGGCCGGGCCGGTGAGCGCCGCTGGGCTTTGTTACGGGCGGGTCGCGGCTCCTGGTACGGGGGGGGCGGGCCGAGGTGCGCGGGGTTGGCGCGGCGGCGCCGGGTGGGGCCGCGCCGAGCCGAGCCGAGCCGTCCGGCGGCGGGGCGCCCTTCTCCGCCGGCCGGTGTCAGCTGCGCTACCGGCGGGGAGGGTCCGGCGCTGTAGTTGCCCGCCAGCACTTTTCTCGTATCCGAAACCCGAAGGACCGGGATTCGGGATCGCCCTGCGTCCGCTGACAGCTAGCGTGGGTCGGAAACGGCTCGGGGAGGCTCCACTGAGCGGCGGCGAGGGTTGTGCGGCTGGCGCTCCGGAGCCGCAGCCCGCGAATCCGGCATCGCCTCCGTGTCGCCCCGGCGCGTTACGAGTGGTGAGGAACTGTGCTGCAGCACCAAGGGCTTGTTTCCAAGCCTGGCATTAAGTGATAATTATAGCATGTGCAGTGCTGCTGTCTTTGTTTTTTCTTTCTTTCTTTCTTTTTTTTTTTAAATACTGTTTGTATGTTAGGCGGTTTATTTATATTCCTGCGTCGAGGAGCGCCTGGAAGTAGTCACCGCATTTATAACAGCAGTGTTTAGACTTTGCTAGGTATGAAATGAAGCAGTGGTGAGACTCAAAAGGGCTAAAGCTGTACAAAGAAGACTTTTGGGTCTGTTTTGTTTGATGTTTGATAGGAAACTTCTGGATACTGCTGAACACTGTGACTGATTACAGATGTCTTAAGCTGGCTAATGTTTAAAAGAAACTGCTGCTGTAAATTAGTGAAGATTATCGTATAGAGGACCAAATGGAGCTTTCTCTGAAACTAATGAGATTCCTGATGGCTTTGAAGTTGTAAAATAGAACTTCTGAATATCGGAAGTAGGGTTTTTTCATATTAAATAGCTGAAAGGATTTTTTTGTTTCTTGGAATTAAATTGATTACTTCTCATAACTTATGTTTATTGGAAACCTTGATTAATCATTTATTTTATTGAGGTACGGGTGCTCAAGGAGTCAGCATTGCATTGCCAAGAGTTAAATTAAAAATTTCCTTTCTTATCATGTGCAAATGTGCCACAAGGAACAATTATTTAAGCATGTAATGGCACAAGTGGTTCAGTTGGTGTTCCTTGCAATTTCTGACTTAGTCCAAAGATCCTGCTGGCAGTTCATGCTTTCTCTGTTTTACTGAACAACTGTGGATGCTCTTACTGTAGATATTACCTTCTCGGGTCTGTTTTTGGTTTTGTTTTCTAGTCAGGCAGAAGATATTTATAGCTGGAGCAGGGAAGGAGTTCCCTGTGGTGGGTTCTTTCTCTGTGTTGCTTGCTGAGAGACACTGGGTCCATCCCGTATGCTTACCAAGAGACAAGCTGTCTCTTTCACTATATGCTCTATGGCTGGAAGTAGATGTAGTGTCACTTTGAGATTCTGAATAACGCAGAAGATTAGAAGAATACAGTAATCTTCTTCAGGGTGGAAAAGCTGATGGAGAGGTTCTTCATCTCTTTTGTGTCTGACTTTCCTTCTCTGGAAATGCCCACACTGTCAGAGAACAAGGCAGTAGTTTGGAGACATCAGTGAGGCTTATTTGAGTAAGAATGTTAGTTTAATTACTTGTGTATCTCTTAAACATACTCTTTAAAAAAACAAAAACAGAGATGGTAACCAAAATAATAAGTCGTCCTAAAATTGCAGAGCAGGTGTAATGAAGGAAAAACAAACCTGGTCAAACATTTGCAATACAAGCAAATTAATCTGGAAGTCAATAAACATAATAAAAGAAATGCAATGGTTAGTTAGGCATTTAGTTTTAGGGCCTGGTGTTCTGCTTTGCTCCTACCTGAGCATTTCTAGGGGAGTTTTTCTGACTGTCACTTGCGAGGTCAAGTTGTTACTCGTTCATATGCTGTGAGAATCTCCTGATCCCCATCAACATGCTTAACATGAGAGAGTAATCTGAATTGAATATGGGTCTGTATGTGCCATGGCATTTGGTGTTGAGTGAGGTGAAGACTGCAGATAAAAGTGTACATCCTATAGGGAATGCACAATTATTGCCTTAGCAAAGGGTGCTGGATGTGCCTCATGCATCAGCTTTGCAAAGCTTGTCAGAAATTTATGGCATTGTTCTGAGGGAAATGAAGTACTGAAGGTGCTGGCACATTGCTGTTTTTCCATGTTCTTGTGGTGTGAAAAGTGCCATATGTGTTGTGCAACTATGTTTGCTGTAAGCACACTTTGGCACACTTTTTCCCTTTAAGTGTAACCTAAAATACCTCATGGCTAGTTTGATTCCTAATTCTGAGGCTAGGTCATTGAGTAAAGTTGGGAAGGTCACAGTGGAAGTGTTTATCCAGCTGTTAAGTAAGGTACTTATCTACCTCACATTGATGGCTTAGGAATTAAAATGAATTGCTTGAGTGAAATGGCACCATGGAGAAAATCCTGTTGTTTCCCATTCAGAAACATCAGACCTTTTTAGCGTGGAGATGTATCAAGTGACTAAGCCTCACCAGCAATGAGGATGGGAAGCCTAGAAAAGAAGAACCTTTGCAGGTCAAGCTGCCCTCTGCTCCTGGCTTCCTCTGCAGAGGGCTCAAATATAGGACTTAAAGGCACCCAGAAGGTACCGAATCCAAACTACAGCCTTTACATATCAATTACATCTAAGCTATTCCTGAAGAACCTGCTCTTGGAAAACCTCTCCTGATGGAGACTTGCCAGTCTCCCTAGGTGGCCATGGAGGAAGGGAAGGAGTGTGTGATGGGAGGAACAGGAGGAGGGAGGCAGCCATTCAGGCTTTTTTTGTTGTTGTTTTTGTTTCCCCTGGCCTCAGTGCCTTTGTGGCTGGAAGGAGAGAGAAGAGCAGGTGCCTGTAGAAGCTCTCCAAGGGTCAGTTCAGTCCTCGGAAATTATTTCTTATGATGTGGGCCTGCATGGAGACGGGGATTTGTGTGTAATCATTTGCAGGTTTTTAGCAGTAAATTATTTTACTGGGGGTGGCGGTGGGGAAGCAAGCATCCTGGAAATGTCAAGACTGTTAAAATTTTGGCAGGCCAGTGTTCCCAAAGTGAGGCCTGCCCTTTGTTGATGAATGAAAACTGTGTTTCAGAAAAGCGACCTGGAAGATAATATTTCACACCTGGAATAGAGCAATCTGTTACCCTGCTCATTGTAAAACTCATAGCAACCTGACAGGAGTGTGCTTCATAGTATTCATCTTGGCTTTTAAAATTAAGCCTTTAGTTCAATGCCTGGAATGGCAGAATAAACATAATGAGTTGTATTTGATAAATGAGAGAGCCAGGAGGTTGGGTTAAGTTTAAACTGTCTTTATGGCAGTGTGGGAGAGTCCACAGTGATAATGGTAATGCACTTTATACATGTAAGCTTTTTTTTTTCCCTTGCTTGATATGGTAATAAGTCCTGTATTCATATATTTCACAATATAATTCTGGTTTTAAGGTTGCTAATTTTTTGCATAGTTTAAAATATAACTGGACTTACACACTCAGGACTTCTTAAGTTCAGGGAGAGGGATAGAGCTGTTYTGTCATTGATGTATTAAGGCAGAATTTCCATAGCCTGCAGGGTCTATTGTAGTGATCTGACACTGATATGAAATTGGCATTGCCTTGCTTCACAGGGACCAGGCTTTCACTATTTTTATTTTTTTTTCTGCTGTTCTCCTATCTGATTACCTTGCGGGTACAGACCTGTGTGATAACAAAATTGAGATAATGAATTGCTGGAGGCATAAGGTGACRGACTGATCTGCAGTAATCTAATGGACAGGTGTGTCGATGCAGCCTGCTTCCAGTCTACCTCCACTGGAAAAGAACTGAGGAAATTAGGCAGCCTTGGAGACAGAGGAAGGGAAGATGCTCTTATGCCTTTGTAGTTCCTTAAGCTACATGGACACTTTTAGCTTGGGGGACGTCAGAAAGAGGATGTCTAATCCATCTAGGAATGTATTTCTTTGTGATTTTGGGGAACGAGAAAGAGAATGGTGTTGTTTAGAGAGCAGTCTTTTGGGTTTACGTATTCAGGAGGCGCTTGCTCTAAAGCTTTGCTTTTTTATTTAATCTATCATTCCTGCATGTATTTACTGAAAGACAAAGGTGGTGGTGATATCTTTTAAGCCTTAACCACAGAAACAAACAAACAGAAAAATGCAGAGATGAGGGCATCTGTGTTTTCTACCCAGCTAGTTAAAAGTTGTATGCTAGTGGATAGAGTGAAAAAGGGAGTGATCATGACTTAAACTAAATAACCCGCAGGCATATGTTTTTGTTTTCAATTAAAATGCTATTTATTTATTTTTTCTTCAAGGACGATGATTTTAGTTGGGTAAGCTGTGGAATCCTGCAATGTAAGTGAATATATAGTTCTTCCTTGTCTTGAAAAATCATTATATATAATGATTTATAAATATATAATAATATATATATAATTATATATAAAACTTTCAACCTACCATCTACCCTCATGACCCTTGCCTCCTGTATTTCACACTGTAAACACATTCCTCCAGCTCAGTAGAAGAAGGGTGTTTACAATTGTCTTTTTAGTTGAAATGAAATTGCTTGTCTTCCTTCTTCCGTAAGTCTTTCTATGCTTGCCCTTTTTCAGCAGCTCATAATAATGAAATCCATTGAAGAAGATAGTGTTAAAAAAAAAAAAAGCCAATGTATAATTTGACCAGGACAATTTACATTTGGGTAATATTGTCCTGTTAGATACGAGCGTATTTGTAGAGAAGCACTCTCTGGCAGTGTTTCTTTGCACCAATAATAAAAAAACCCAACAAGTACAGACATGCTAAAATAGAGGAGGTGCAATCTTGGAAAAAAAAAAAAAAAGGTTAATCATTTTTTTATAAGACTTCTTGACTGCCAAATTGGGGCACTCTTTTGCATTTTGGAGTTTAAACTGTTGATTAATAGTGTTTTGTTAGGTGGTAACACTGTTTCTTTAGCAACTCCAGACTGAAAGAATTTAAGTAGTTTTACAGGCTTTTAGTATCAATATATTAGTATTGATATTCTCTTGTATGGACAGTAAGTTTAAAATGAAGACATTTGCAGAAGATCCCACGCTTCTTGTTGACAAAGTGAAGAGTAGAATCTTGTTTCCATGTTTGCTAGCAAATGTTATTCAAGAAAAACTGCTATGCTATATACTTCTGTTTCAATACAGTGTAGCTAGCTTTTAGTCAGTAGAAACTATGAATTAAATGAACCAGGTATTGTTACTGCTATTTTAATAGGCACCATGCTAATTACAGTGGGAGACTTTAATAGGAAAATGCTCTTCGTTACATTAGAAGACTTCTAGTGCTTGCAGGTATAATCATGAAACTTGCTTGCCTATATTCACCTACTTAATCTCTGATGATTTGGACTGGCTATTCTGCACACACTAACTTGGATGATATTAACTGGTCTTCACTACAGCATTAGAGCTGCGCAGCTGCATGCTGTGCGCTGTTGTCCAGAAAGATGATTTTTCATGTCTTACAGAACTTCACTGGTTGTGAAACCCCCTTGAAAGTAACCAAAGTTATTGAAGCCGTGGTGCTCTCTACATGGGGTCACCAGTCTTAGGAACTGTCATGTGTTTAACAGTTTTATAGGTATCCATGGCATAAGGCTGTCCAAACTGAGCATCTCAACAGTTACTGATTCTCACACAAGGATTTCTGTGTCAAGTGCCATAACATCTTTTACTTGGGCTATAAACCATATCTTAGAAAAATGTCTACTCTAATAGTGTGTGTTTCAGCAGCATCACTTGAACACTTGAAGCCATGTGTACTTACGTAGGATGTATGTATGTACGTATGGTTATGCAAGCTGAATTATTCTTCTGAACTAGTACAGCTTTATTTCATGACAAGTGATGAACAGAAGCCTGAGTTTTATGTTAAACATATGCACCACTGAATTGTCGTGGTTGGAGGAATCTATAGAAAAATAGTTATCTGTGTAATATGGATGAATGATTCCCATTTTGGGATCTGTATTGTGAAAGAATCAAATGATATCATACCAGCAAGTACCCTCTGGGGAAGGGTAAATAACATACTCTCTCACCCTTTCATCAACTTGTACTGCACTTGGCCAGTCTGCTTTGGCTGTGGTGCTTGAGTCTGCTCCTGGAGAAATCCACCTTAAAGTGAAAACTGCGCTGCACCGTGATGCTAGGGGACATCCATTTCTCCTGGTCTCCTATGGTACAAGACTTGTAACCCAGCTCAGCAACCTTCTTATTCCTTCGGGACATGCTGTCTTCTATTAACCCCACATACAGCAGCTTCCAGGACTTTGGGAATAGGGATGAGTGCGGTTGATTGGCCAAAAAGGAAGAAATGTGTACCTCAAACTGTTGCTGGCGTGAAGAGAAGCTGAGATGCAATGACATCTGACCTTATGTGAGCTGGGCCAGACCACACAGGAGGGTAGAAAGAGAGACTTGAGRCTAGTAATGCAGATGCTGAGATTTAGTGATGCCTGATTACTTCTGATCTTGGGCTTGGTTTTGGTTTGGTGTCGTGTGCAATTAGACTGCTGCTATTGTATCCTCCATCCTTCCCATCCATTCATCCATCCCTCCCATCCATTCAAAAAGCATAAACATAAGTGGTATTCTGATTTGGTATATGGCAGCAACTTTGACTAGTTTCTTTTGTTTGGCTATTTAAAATAGTATTCACTGCATTGTTTGCAATTAGAAAAAAACATTGGCTAGGTAGGAAGCAGGATAACAGTGTTATTTTTAGATTGCTACTGACACAAGGTAGAGAGGGCAGTGTTACATTTGCGTATTTGCCATTTCTGTCATCTTTGTCATCATCTGCCTGTTGTAAGTGGTTTTTGTTTCCCTGTCCTGTCTGCTCCGCATGTGTTTTGCATTGAACTAGTTCCTAAGTTCTTCAAGAAAGAGGCTGTCTCAATGTGTGGCTCTTAGCAGAGTAGGACACACATCTGATTGGGACTTCTGATATAAAAAAAGTTTAAGAGGTGCTGTGTGATCACTTGGGTTCTTTTTTAATTTATTTTGCTTTTAAAACCTTAAAAAGCACTAGTTTGGTTACAGTCTAGCCCTGGTTTCACCAGGGATTGAGACTGAGGACCTTCCTGTACATCTGGAAAACAGCATCAGTTCCTGTGCTTTTTCTCCCACTTTTGTTGAAAGAGGCCAGTCAGGGGAGGAGGAGCCCTGGCCTAACAAACTTAGGAACCGGAGTGATTGTACCTGTCAGAAGTGCAGACCGTTGTGCGGATAGAGTTGTTTGTGAATTAGGCTTCGTCAGAAATTATTTCTGTTGTTTTCTGTTCATACTGATATGTGCACACATGCCACCCCTACCCCCCTAGGTCTCTCTCTCTCTGTTTTGGTGACTCAGCAGGTGGCTGCAGGTTGAAGGTAGCCCAGGGGACATTTCCACCTGCCTTGCCACCTTTTCTGTGGAGGGGATGAGGAGGGACTGGGCTGCCCGACAGCCACATGCCACCTACTGCACCTGCCTCCAGTCTGCTGGAGAGTGTCAGGTTGCTGTGGTTGCTTCTGCTCCTTGCGGAAGCTGTTGCCTCCTTCCCCTCCTGTCCCTAAGCAGCTGCAGCATCAGCAGCTCACTCCTCTGACCCAGCTGGCTTAAGTCCTCCTGTCTCAGGCTCTGGCATCCCCTGCAGGGCAGCAGCCTGGTTTGTAGTGGCCAGAGGAGATGACTTGCTGCTGCCTGGCAGAAAAGTTGTTTTTTGGGAGGGAGTAGGGTAATCAAGGGCATCCCACTGGGAAGGAGGGGGGGAAAAAGCTGATTCTGGGGTCTGAGACTAGACTCCTGCGGTACATGAATATTCACTGAGCCAGAAGGAGCCTGGTACAGTAGCGCTGTGTGGGGGATGTTTGTCTGGGATGTGGCAGCGAAGGAGAGCAGGAACTCGAACCTGGGCCTTCCACGTCGCTGGAGAGCATCCTGACCTAGGGACCACCCGGTTTTCCCACTCTGTGTGCTGTTTTCCTGCTCTCCCCTTCCCAGCTGGGTGGTTTAGGATGAAGTGGAGGATCTTTATTGGGAGAGACTGAGAGGTGCCACCAGGCGTAGCCCAAGCACTCCTGGCCATCCGGTACCCAGCCCTGAGCTCATGGAGATCACTCTCTGTAGGTTTCTTCTGGAGCCAGGCTGACTTGTAACACCCAGCTCTAATGGGTTTGGTTTCTTTAGGAGCGTTAGGCACCGTGCCACATAGTGGGCAACCTTGTTTTCCACCCCCCCCGGGGCTAGTGAAAAGGGAGACATGGTCTGTGTTTCACAGGCTTGTATGAGTTTTTCCCTAAATAGCAGATGAGTTAGTCATGGAAACACAACTTGTATATGCACCTGAGCTTGTTTTTGGTTAGCTTTAATAGTTAGTAGATGATAGTGGCTTGTTATAGGACATTTCCCTAGTAGTCAGTGTCCTGAAAATAGTAACTGTGAACGCAAAGAATATCTTTGTGGGTATTGTGTGCTGGTACATCTGGGAAAATGTGATTTCCTGAACATGTGTGTTAGGTTTTGTTTACCTGATATATCTCAGGCTTCCTATTACAGTGTTTTGCAATCTGAATGTATTTTTTTTTTTCCAAATTGTTGACATTGTACTTTTGCCAGGTTGTGGGTAAGTTGCTCATATATTTAAAGACACATCAGCTGTGTAGATTTCAGTAACAAACTGTTCCCTTTGGGTTTGATGAAGGAGGTGTTATCTGATTTTAATTCATAAACAGCCTGTTGCTATGGTCAAGAGGTGAGAGCTGGGAACCTGTCTAGTTCTACAGTTAAGTTCATTGTTCTCGATTTTAATATTTAATCAATTTAATTTGTGTTCAGAAAACCTCAGAACACACTTCCTTATGAATACAAGGTACCTCGCTAATTAAAAATAAGCTTTTCCTGAGGTGCATTATCCTTCTTGCAGTCATCACTTATTCTTGAAGTTATCAGCAGTCCTTGTCAACCTTCAGAATTATTTTTGTTTTCAGTTGACATGAATTTGATTTGGGAGATCAAAAATCAAGTACAATTTATGACCTATTCCTGCAGCCTTTGGGAAATTGGTTATTGTTTGTAGTGACAGTTTCAACAGATTTGGATGTTTAAGACCAAACTCTTTGGGAGTATAGATTTTAAATAGTAGACTGACTTCTAAGCAGTAGATTTTTAAATTGGTAGATTTCAGTCAAAACGCTGTGATGATTATTAGACAGTTCTCTCTTAAAACTTTTTTCTGCTTACTCTTATTTAGGCCAAATGCTGGAATTTTTTGAGCTCTAAGTTTATAAGCATCTGTAAGCATCTGCTCTTCTATCATACCTGCTGTTGCTCTTTGGTAGTGGTTTGTGGAAAGGAAAATTTCATTTTTCATATGTCAGCAATACACTTATTTTATTTAGAAATACATCCTCCATCCATAAGTAAAATGTGATGAGTAAATATTGACAAGTCTCATACACTTTCTTTACATGTTGCGACCCTTGAAAGAAGTGGCTGACTCTTAATAAAACTCTCTAGTCACTTTTGGAAAAGTTCCATGTTTTGTGCTTATTGTAACCTTGCAGGTGTTCCCTTTCAGCAGATACCCAGTGGTGGCCTTGCTGCAGCTTGAATCCAGCTGTTCTGCATTATTCTGAGAGCTTTTCTTTAGTATGTTTAGGGATGCTAATATTCCTTTACTGTGTTATTTCTTTCTGTCTCATATACCATGGTTGCTTAAAATGTTTTGGAGCCATCCTGCCACTCCTCTGTCTGTCTCCTGTGCAAAAGCTTACTTACATGTGTAGGCTTGAAGCTTATGTTTAGATTTGTCTGTCTATATTAAATTACATGAGAGTTTCAAGGTGCTTGATGAGGGGGGAGGGGAAGAAATAGGTTTAATTCTGGTTGGAAACTTATTTTTCTTCCATGGAGTTTTTGCCTTTGAGGCTTAAAGTCTGCTGAAAATCTAATATTTTGCTTTAATTCTTGTGCTGCTTCATGGGATACGCTTCACTTGTGGTGTTGGTTTTTTTTCTCTCTAGTCACTGGACTCTCTCCAAATATCGGGTTTCCTGAAGCACAGTGGTCTCCTGTCTTCAGTGTTTGTGAGGTGCATCATGGGATTTGTAGTTCTAGTTAGAGAATTAGTCTCTAGAAGAAGCTAGCAAGGAGCCAGCCAGAACTCCATCCCCCATGGAGCATGAGAGTAGCGTTGCCAAAATCTTTTGGCTTTAGCTGTGAGTATTCATTTGGCAAATGTCTACTTTCTCTCCTGTGCAAAGGTACTTTGAAAAAAAAAAAACCATTAATTTTTAAAAATGCAGTTTTTGACTTTTTGTTTCTGTGCAGCTGAAACTTCAACTATTCCCTGTGTTTATGCGTGCTGTTAGACTAAGCTTTATTTTGAAATGCGGATGCTGATCCTGTCCTGAGGAGATTATGGTCATTCTTTGTGTAGGTTAGAGGGGTAAAGAGTGTAAACTAGCTGACCTTTCCTGGAAACTAGAGGCTAGATCATGAGGAACCTTAGCTCAAACTGTGGTCCTCAGGAGACAGTGTGCTACTCAGTGGTAAAAGAAATCTGGGAAGGAATTGGGAAAGAGTGGCTTCATTCAACAGTGACATGTGGAATCTGCAAGTACACAACAGCAGCTCAGGGGAGAAAAAGTTGAAATGTTGATTCATAATATAGCTTCAGATAATAGTATGAAAGTAGTCAGTGACTGTGTGATTAAAGAAGCAGGTTGCTAGAAGGAACTTGTAGATAATCAGAAGCATCTTTGAGAATTGCTTTTGAATGGGTTGTGCTCATTTGGGATAGAGAAAGCATCTTCTTAACCCTGGTTTATTCAGTGAACGCTTCTTGTAAACACTCAGTGGAGCTGGGTAGCACTTTATACACATGCGTTTAGTGAAACTCTGTGTTCGCTGCAGGTATGAGATTATATGAAAATACAGTTATCCTGCTTAATAGAGATCATGGTAAAGTTGAGCCAGTCTGAGAGGTAATGACTTTCCTTCCTTTTAATGGATTTTGATTAGGTTTTATATTGTTTTTAATGAATGTGGTGACTAATGCTTGCAGCACAGGACTGAAATTCAAGCAAAGCAGACTTATACATTCTCTGTGTCACTGACTTCTGCTGATATTTTCATCAGTAATGTGGCTTGAAATTTAAGCTGTTATGCGGTTAGAAAGTTTGAAACTTGGCCTCTTTGAGGTTCATTTTCCCATCTATTAGGAATCGATAACAACTCCCACCTTTTGAAAAGCAACTTCAGATTCTCAGGTGTAATCACTGCAGAGATATCTGTTATTACTTAATGATATGAAATGGCGTATCTTGAGCTTGAAGTGGGGCTGTAGGCATCACTGCCGCAAGAGGAGAGGAAGGGGAAGGACTCTGTGTGCTGGCTGGCCCGGTGGAGTATGCTATTTCTCTCACCTGGTGCTCCTTCCTGCTTGGTGAGGCTGGGCAGTCCTGTTCACAGCACTAGCAAGCTCTTAAATGGCAGGAAGCCCTTGCAGATCCTTTAAACTCTAATTTGGGAAGAGCTGTGAACTGGAAGGCCTTACCTCTCCCAAGAGTCAGTGGGAAGCAGTGGCTTTGCTTCCCAAACTCCGAAGCCCAACACTTCGCTGAGCTTTGAATCGCGTTCCTATACTCTTTTCTTCCATTCTAAGGACTGTGAATTTTGTTCACTTCCTGCGCATCCTGGACCAGCTCCTTTTTAAGTCTTCCAAGGTAATGGAAGCTTCTCTTACAGTTTACTTGTAGAGAAAGCATTGCCTGTTTTAACATTTAGCATAGAGTAGTGTATTTTCTGGTTGTTCAGTTTACTTGCTTTGGCTTACCTGTGTGGGTACTGTTATAGTTATTTGAAGTTATTCCCTAGTGAATAAGTGCTCTGCTCTGAAGACGTGTAGAGCTGACGAGGGAAAAATTTTTCAGTATTGAGTAGTATTGTTCAAGAACGCAGAATTTTTCACTTAAAGTGGTGAGGGAAATGATGCATGCATGCATGCAGAGCAAATCCAGGTTTTCCTGCAAGTTGTTAACTACCTTGACAGCTCTCAGAAAAAAGGTAAGTTTTCTCTATTTCTTAATTATGTGCAATTTGGCACCAATTTTGTTTGTTTATCATCACCATGGAATTTGCTATACATCTTAACAGATTTTGGTGTTTCAGTTCAGCTATCACTATATTCAGAACTTCTTGGATTCTTCTGCACTTGTCCCTTTTAGAAATGCCGTAAGAAAAGTGTTATTTTCCCACATGAAGATTCACTACAATGTCGGTGTGATATGACTGGTATATGAAATGTTTCAGATGTGGTTGGATCAGATATTCAAAGTAGAAATTTAATGTTTGGAAGAAGGGTGGATTTATCTGACTGAGGTCAGTAGAGTACAAACTGAGCCTTTCACAACTAGTTACTACAGCAGACTTGGGAGGGTCTCCCTTGCATTGTACCCTTGTGGCACATAGCCTAAGGCACGGACAATTTCCTGGATGTGGTAATTACTGCTGAGAAGCATTCAACAAGAGAAAAGGTATCAAGAAGGGAGGTAGGGGGTAGAGGAAAAAATGAAAATACACCTGCTCAGCAGTGATGTGCAGAGGCCCTGTGAAGAAAGGAAAGAACATTTCTGGGGTAGTATTTTCAACCAGTGTAGGTCTTTGAATATAGAGTTCCTGCGAAACACAGTGGTCGAGATCACTTTGGGACCACAGAATCTGCCTGAGCTGTTACGCCCGTGTTTCATGGAGATTTTGAGTTGGCAGACCTGAGTTACATATTGTTTAACAAGATTGTTTAGTCCTTCAGGAGTAGAGAGATCATTTCTTGATTTTTTTGTTAAAGCGTATTTGAAAGTAATTTGCTTTTTGCCAGGATTAGAGATTTAACTGTATTTGTAATGAATACATTTTGGGGGGCAGTGAGAGAGGAACCTTGCTCATACTGGCTTCAGCAAGATGCTTGGAAGAATAAAAGATTATTTGGCTATTGGATGTTTTCCAGATTGTGAAGTACTTCAAGATGCCTTTTGTATTTCTGTTTATTATTTTTAGTTCAATAATTTTTTAAAGATGTGTTGGATCCTGTTAATTATCCATGCTTTAGCACCAAGATTATTGATTAACTGAGAACAGTTGTATGCAAGTTTGTTTCATAACCATACAACTGAAACTTTCGAAAGGGGAAAGAGAAATACGCTAGCTCACTGAAAAAATACCTCTTCTACTAATTCAGGTGTCTGTATACAGACAGTGCTTCCAAAAATACATTATGATTTTTAGAAACCAGTCCTCTGAGTACTTAGAAAATGAACAATAAAGGAACAGGTGTAGTGAAACTGGATTACAGCTGCCATTTCAAGTATGTGCATGTACAACTGTATTATCCCTCTTCCCTATCTGATAGTGTATGTTATTGTGGTATCTGAGCAGTTTATACTCTTTTTATACTCTTTTTAGCATTACTTAGCTTCATCCCCATCTTACAAAAGATGGTGTTTCCATTTTAGAGATATTGCACAGCTGCATGGAAAAACTGAGATTTGTCCGTATTTGCCCAGATGTCTGTGGTGAAGCGGGGAGCTTGATGTTCCCAGCAGTCTAGCTTATTGTTTCAGTTATCTCAGTACTCCTGTTTTCCATCTTATTGGACAAGCTTGTCTGTTTGTGTGCAAGTCCTTAAAATTATTTTATATTAAAAGCCAAGGAAAATATGTATTGCACCAAAGAGATCTTGAGCAGGAGGTTGGACTAGATAACTTCCTGCAGTTCCTTCCAATCTGAATTATCCTGTGATCCTTTGTTATGCAATTTCTCTTACCATGAAGATTTGATGGGTTTTGGTTGTGTAGTGACTGCATTATTTGAATGATTAAAGGATGTGTGCTGCTTCTGAGAAACATGTTTTCTTCTTAGTGCAAATAAATGGTATATAACTCTTAACTTACAAGTATATACAGGTATATAACTTATATATACCCTTGTATACTCATAAATTTTATGTCCTACAGTTCATTTCTTATTTTGGTATGTGTGACTAACTGTGTTTATAAATAGTTTGATTATTCTATGTAACTGAGATTCTGAAAGACTTTATAAACCAGGTCATTATTATTTGATTGCTCTTCAGTGGCCTATATGAAATAAATGCATGGCCTTCATCCAGTCCCTGGAGAGCTTTACCAAAAACACTGCTTAAAATGGACTTGAATTACTGCTGGTGCTGTTACTGATGAGGACAAAAGTTTGAGCTTTCTAGAGAGCTTTCTCCTCTTTTTGTTTTGTTGGGCAGTCAAAGGAGGATTATACTCCTTAGACTCTTGCTTTCTCTGCGATCTGAATGAAAAGGGGTATCCAGAGCTATGAACTATGACCCTTTTAAAATGGAGGATGGTAGCTGAAATAGACTTCCTTAGCTCCCTTTTATCTAATTTTGTGTATTGTCTCTCTGCAAAGGAAGCCATGGCAAACTTGCAAGTGAAAATGAAATGAGAAAACTTCAAAGCCCAAAGATGGAATTAGCAGGGGAATTTGAAACTGAAGCCCCTGTTCCCAGGCCATTGCTTCCTCTCTATTAACACTGCCTGGCGCAGCTCATGTTGTTCCATGAGCTGTTGGAGCAACTGATACCCCCTATCATTATTGTAGCCACATCATTTTGTAGGTGACAATTTCAAAAATTATGCCTTCTTCCGTACAGTGGAGCTGCTGTATGTAACATGGGTGATAGCAGGATAGATTTGCTTGTAATCTGTTGGTAGCATTGCCTCCTTGATCTGGCCTGTGCTCTGGTGTGATTGAGAATAGGCTGCATGGATGTTACTGCTCTAATTCTTCCTAGCCCCACCAGTTACTACTTTCCTGTTCTTGGTCTGTTTCTACCTACTTTTGCAAACAGTTGGAATTTTGATGCCTCAGGAGGAAGGGAACTGGCCCATTTAAGATAACACTGAGCTTCCTAAGCCTTTTTGGAAGGATTTGGCCTTTTTGTCCATAATTTAGCAGAACAAGACTCTTTTTAGGCCTGTTCAGAATCGTGATAGTCAAGTTTTCGGCTTGCTTAAGAGAAAGCAGTGCAAGACTCTTAATGTCCCAGATGTCCTCTTGATATCTCACTGATTGTGTCTAAACTAAGTTGGCCAGTGGCAGCTAAAAGGTGAATTACATACTGAAAAGATATATTAAAACGTGTCATCATGCCTAAAATCTTCATCTTCTCACGTTCTTTTTTTTTTTTCTGTTTCATAATGCAAAGAATCTGTATTACAGATGATAAATATTACTCCTACTGTTCTAGCATTTGGAAAGGGCATTCATATCTCTATCAGTGTGATCTATCAGTGTGAAGAAAACCCCGTGCTTATGCAGGTGCCATTCCCAGCCTAAACCTGCAGTGAATCTTTTTGATGAAACATGGTATCGCATTTGATAGACGAACAAACTCTCAGCTATCTACATGTGTGTGCCTGGGGATGGAGGGGGAAGGGGGAAGAACATAGTCTTTTAAAGAAAAAAGGAGGGTGTGTGTATTCTGGGGAGTATCATATTCATCTAAGAGCTGGATGCATTCTTTGAGCTTGACTTTTTGCTCTGGGAGGGGCTAGGGGGAATGTAGTGGGGAGGAGGGGGGAACATTCCTGCAGGGGATTAATTTTGAGGTGACTCAAATAGACACTTTGATCCCTTCCATCTGCAGGTTGGCGTGTTTTAGCTTGTTAATATATGGATAGCAAATTCCCTCTTTCCTTTTATGTTTGGAAAATTGCTCATAGCCCACACATTGCTCTGTAATTGGGGAGAGATTGTTCATTCTTGCCTGCAGGAAGACATTTCTCTCTCTGTCTGCTGAGCTGAAGTTCCAGACTAGATAGCGAGAGCGCAAGGAAAATGTAGGTGGAAGCAGGGCTGCCTAACTCTTGTTTAAGCTGTGATTCTTTAAGAAATGGTCATTGATCCATGTGTATTTGCACTCAGAGCACCCACAGGATGAGGGGTATAAACTCTCTCCTCACTATCTCTGCCTTCCCTGTGCTTCAGTTTACAATGTTGTAGTAACTTGTGTAATATTGATACTGAGGAGAAACTTCAGTGCATTTAGGAAACTTGTCTTCATTAATAATCCACAATAAACTGATGATACTCATGAGGGTGTTTATCGTGTCTGTTTTAATTTTAGACAGCTCAGGTATGAGTGATTAGTAACAATCCTATATGTTTGACTGAAGTGATCTGGAAGTAGGTGAGGGTTGTGGTGATGTCAATTATTAAATACTGTGCTCTGTTTCTCAACCAAACTTCTTGAAGTTTGTTAAACTTGTGTTCTGTTGAACTCTTATTGCCCTGCCCCCTCTCAAGTTGCTCTTTTAAGTCAAGATTTTCCAAAAGTATCAGAATTTTCTTGACACTGGAATTTCTCGGAATTCTACCTGGACGCTCATCCTGCAGGTAAGGTAGCAGCGATCAGGTTACTGAGGGATTTGATTTCCTCCTGCTTCCCCCCAGCCCAGAAGATGCTTTGGAAAGGTTTGTGTGTGTACGTGTGGTGTTTGGGACTTTTCATGTATGTGCAGGTATATTATACCACAGGTGAAGGTTTTATTTCTTCTTAATACTACAAAATAAGCAAATTTAATAGCCAAAGCCCTATCTATCTGTTGATCTCTTCTGGAACCAAAAGGACTGTCTTGAAATGGCATAAACTTCCAGTATTTATTTAGAGGAGTTTTCCCCTGCATTGCTTATAAATCTGAATTTAGGGATGTCTAGGGACTTTGTTTTGCTTGGAGTGTTGCAGTTATCTCTTGTGTTATTTTAAGGTCTCCCAAAATTTTTTTCATTCACATTGTGATTGACCAAGGAGCCTGGCTACATTCCAACATGAATAATTACAGCCTGTTCTCCGTTTTGATTAGATGCAACATTGTTCCCTTATCTCTCTGCTTTTATAGTTGCTGGCTCCCTGTGGCTGCTCTAGGGCCTTCAGCAAAGGGTACAAGGACTCTTCTCCCCCCACTGCCCAGAGGCCTTTTTAGGAGAAACTCTGGGCACCCAGATTTAATCCACCCTGCAAATGCAGGGTGACTGTCTTTTGCCAGGCAGTGGCTGGGCCTCTGAAGAGCAGTTTGTGTATTTGAGGTCAAATTCAGATAATAGATGCTTGTTCCTTTTTGACTGAGTAATCCTGCATTTGACCTTCAGAGAAGATCTGGTAGCGTTTTTAAAAAAGCGGCTAACCAGCACTATTTTACAGGAGCATTAGGTGGTGTTTTTTTTAACACTTGAATTGCTTTTTTTAACAAATGTCTCTTGAACAAGAGATGCTGGTAGCTAAGGCAAGTTGGGTGAGTGAAGGAAAATTAGAGAGATAACCCTTCACTGTGAAATATCTGCCAAAGTGAATTTTTTAAGAACTGAGGTAGATACTGAAACTTAATATATATGTGTCATTGTCTTTGGAGGATGACTGAGGGTTACTGCCTCTGTGGAAATATGCACTTCTAGATTTAAACAGGTCAGCAGTAAAGAGAAAGTCATAGCATAGGTCATGATGCAAGTAAACACCGCTGTAGGTTATAAACTACACAAGTTCATGCTGGCTGTAAAAATTGGAAATTATGGCTGCTATAAATAACAAGAGTTAGACAACTGTAAGTGTAAACTTAAATTATAGGTAGTTTCTCTGTATTTCTTAGAATTTTGTCAGAAATTTTTCACTTAGCTGACCTTGTAAGGCATCTTTGTTGCCTGGGACTGGGATCACTGCAACAGAATCTTGCAAGAATCAAATCCTGATCTCAGTGAAGGGAGGCTGGTGAAATCCCTTATATAAACTGAAACGTCAGAACAGTCCTCTCCTTTTCACAGAGAGCTCTTCTGTTATCACATATGGTTAAACCCAGCCAAGTGCTGATAAAGAGGCACAGTAATGGAAACTCCTAAATTTTCTGCAAAATATCATTATGACAAAACATTTAATTTAGTGGGAAGGCGTTTGTCTAGACATGCAACACATGCAAACAGTAAGAACAAAAAAGGGCATCTATGTATGTTGTTGTACACATTTTACAAAATTAGTATCTCGTGTGCATGTTTTACATGCAAAAGATTCATTTGTCATACTTGTAACTTGGGCACTAAAGTTGGGCATACAGGATACAGTAGTTCAGATTACTAAATCCCAGGGTTTGGTTTTGCTTGTTTTTTAAAGATTTCATCACTTGTTCTGTTCTAAGAAAAAGTACGAAGCTCCACCCTCTATTTGCTTGCAAAATGACAACATTTCTTTATTTAGAAGGATCTGCTCTGGGGTTAATGTACTTGCCTGTTTTGTCAGTAGTAAATTATGGCAGAGATGATTTTGTTTTCCAGAGTTCATGTTCCTGTCGTGCACAAACACAAGCTGGTGGTGGCTGTGCACTGTATGTGAATAATGAATGAGAGGCTGCATGGGGCAGGTTGGGATCTCCTGGGCATGTGGCAAACTGTTGTGTCTTGGGTTGCTAAATAAACCTCCTGTTTTTCAGTCAAAGGTGGTCAAAGAATAACTAAAGAGTTTCTAGAGAGTGAAAGGATGGTAAATTAATCACAGCTAGGGAAAGGTGAAAACTACAGTCAGAATATTCATAAGCTGGGAGTTGAACTTAACCTGAACTGAAAACTAGTTGGTTTGAACAGTTGCTTGGTATTTTGCTTTTCTTCATAATCCCCCCTCACCCCTCCGAAAAAAGAAACTGTTGTTTGAGGTAGTGTTGAACTGGATGCAGGACCAAATTGGAACAACTTTAGTCCCAGCAGGATCCGAACCAGAACAGGACTGAAGCGTTGCCTTGATTTTCTGATAATGGATTAGGAAGCTTTTTCAGATGCTTTGGGAGACATTTTTATTGCTTACTATCTTTTTGATAGACAAAGGAGAAATGGACATATTTAGAGCACACCCATGTGGCCATGTAGGGGTTAAATATGATTTAAAAATTATTTTAATGGGGAGAAAAAAGGGTAAAAATTTCTAATTGTAGTGAAGTATTTTTGGAATTTGCCCTTTCAGTTAGTAATATTTCACTAATTAAAGCAACCCTTTGTTTAAATCAGGCTGACAACAGTTCGTCTGGAGGATTGGCTGGTGGACGAACCGAGGTATGTTCATTCCTCAGCAAATCAACCTGTTTTATATGCTGATCTTTCTGAAGTAATGCTTTTAACTTAGAAGAAGGTAATCACATCTGTGAATTCCTTGTGGTTTCTCTGCTGCTGTGGGTTGCCGGCTATAAACTATTTTACTGCCTTAAAGCCATGTCTGTAATGAAAATGAACCAATAAAAGAAGCATACAGGCACTAGGCTCTATGCCTGGAGGCTTCAGGTTTGTTTGGATGGCAAAATTAAGGGATTATAAATTTTTTCTGAAGGGATGTTAGCAAGCTGGGAGGAAAGAAAAAGTAGAGCAGGGTTCTGATGAGGCTAATATATACATACATATTTATATATGTATATATGTGACCAGCACATATCTGTATCTATGAATATATATACATATTTATATATATATAGTGTATATACACACACGCATATGCACACACACAYATATATATTAAAAAAACCCTCCGAAATGCCCCAATGTGGAAGACTGAATTCTAGTTTGGAGATTGTACATGTGCTCTAAAGGAGAGGGATAGAGCTGCTTTGATGTACAGTGTCAGGTTGGACAACAAAAACAGACTGAAAATTGTACAGATTTTTCTCACCCTGAACTGAATTATATGGAGAAAGCCATATAGTACTAAAAAGCCAATGTAAAATAGGTAACTGTACGCTGACAGGCATATTATATGCATAGTGTTGTGGTATCATTGATTGCCCTTAGTTGCTTGGTTTTGTTAAATGGCTTGCTGCTTGTTAAGAAGCCCTGTTTACCAGATCGAAGATCCTGAAGGAAGAAAGCTTCTGACCACTCTGGCATTTTGAGCAAAATATGTTGAGTCATGAATACTTGCTGACTAATACTTTTGGTTAGACCAAGACTTGGTAGCTTGCTTTTGAAAGATGACCTCTTCTTCATTAATTCATGCCATTTAAATTTTTTCATATCTGTTTTTCTCTTTACAACCTTTATAAAAAATGTATTAGTTAGATCTGCCTTGTTAGCAGATCTGYGGATGGAGGAGTCCAGGCAGTGAACACACTTCAGATGTTCATTTTGCTTTTAGCTGCAATATCAACCAATGTGATACACTCTGTAACAATGAAGAACATGTCAGAACAATTGGGTCTTCAAAACTAGTATGAGCCGTTGAAATGGGCACTCGCTAATTTTGGATGATGTATTTTGCTGCAAATTCTTATGAGATTCTTTCAGGTTTTTGCAGCCACACCACAGGATTGTTATTTTTGTAAATTGTTGTCATCTAGAAATTGTTTTATTTGAAGAATCTGTTTTAGGAATATTATCCTTTTTCTGTGATGCAGAGGGAGCAGTGACTGCTGTGAAAACTTAAGTAAACCTTCCAAAAGTACAAAAAAAAATAATTAAAATACAATAGTTGAAAAGTTTTGAATGTTTAAATCAAACTGTCATTGCTCTGAAAGAAGATGAGGATGAACAGAGAAAGTTTTTTCAGCATACTATAAGAGTAGTTTTGGAGAATTTTTCTAATTTTTCTTTCAAGAGAGTTAATTATCAGGTAATCTGTAGGGTTGGCCATGGTACAAGAGAAGAGAGTCGGAGCTGAGGCACTCTGATAAAGTGACACTGTTGAGATTGGAGAGTATTTGATGAGGAAGAGGAGTAATGGTTTGTGGAGCCTCCTGGTAGTTAGAAGGGAGAATCTAGTGTTCAAGTGGATTCTTTGGCCCTTTATGAGGGGAGCCATTAAAATCAAGTTCAACATACATTTTGGCAGGTTTTACTTTACTCACTGTGATAAGTGACCCTAGGTTTAGTACCAGGGAAATAACTAGGATAGTTGCTTTGAAATCAAAGGTAACTATTTTGAGCTACAAGAAGGGAGCAGGTCTGTTGAGTTAGGTAACAGTTGCATTTTATGTAATTGTTTTTCTCAACATAATAGTTTAACCATTTGTCCTTGGGTGAGTGAGCAAGTTAATCAGCTACAGAGCAGGCACTGTATAATAACTTTATAAATGTCTATTGTATTTGATTCCCATTTCCACAAGTGCTTTAGACCTTTTAGTTGAGCGTGGTCTTCATGCTTAAGCAGTTTTATGTTGTCCTGGTTCATTCATGTGACAGAGAAGGCGTTGAGGTTATAGGCCTCAGGCCAGTAGAAACAAATCTTTCCTGACTGGGTGGGAACATATGGCTCCCAGTTAGCAGCACCGTCTGGTAGTCAGTGACTAGATTTGATGTCATTTGTCGAGACAGCTATTTTCCCATTCCTATTCCTATTAGAGGTTAATGTCTGGGAGTAGCTAGTCGGACAGGTGGAGACCGTTGGGACAGAGAGAGAAGGGTGTTATCCCATCTCCAGGCTATAATTGGAGTGACTTTGAAAATGGCTACAGATAATGAAGTGGAGGTAAGGGTACCTTAATTCAAAGCTTTTAGGTATAAAAATCTGCAATTCAGCAGAAGTAGATATAATTATGATGATTAGCTTGCTACAGACACATTATTTACTGGAACTCGGTATTCTTTGCTTCTGAATTTATCTACTGTTCTCAGAGCTGCAGGCCAAACATCAAATCACATATGAACATCATCTAATGCATCCCATTTACTGTGAGATCCTCCCTCAAATAAGGCAAAACTTAAATCCTATATAGCCGGCCACTTCCTCTTTTTCTGCACGGCAAGCTGTTACTGAATCTTGTGTGAGGTCTGTCTGCTGTGATGCCCCTGCCAGCGCTGAACTGCTGGTACTCCATAGTAGTGATTCCTGTACCAAAGTAGGAATGATGTTAGGCCTGTTCAGTGAGAGGTGAAAGCAATGTGGGGGTCTGGACAGGAGCCTTAGTTTGCTGTTTGTTGCCATCAGGCTTACTTCGATCCCCCCTTAGCTTTTTAAGTAGTTGAGCATCACAGAAGTGTTGTGGTATGAATAATATTTTGAACCAAAAGCTTTGGCATTGTTGGGTGTGTTTTATTTTTTCTGTCCGTGTTTTTCAGTAAAAATACAAGCCTACCCATTAGTAGCCTGTGTGGTCTTTGCTTCCCGTTAAGTTCTCTTTTACTTACCTGTCAGGGCTTAGGTGGGAATGGACTCTGTACAATATCATCTCTGGTTAATAACAACAGGGGTATATAAATATGTACAGATGAAGACTTTCTGCTTTAGTATACTGTTATCATTTGATAAACATTTGGTGAGATATTTGTTCAGAGTGGTGGGTACAGCTAATCTCATAATATCAGAGGAGAATAAATAGAAGATATGCAAAATCTACAGTTGAAAGTAGTGTTTTTCATCAACTTGTTCCCATGGATTCGTTTGACAAGACCACACAGGAGCACCAGGAAAAATACAAAATAAATTTCTTACCGCAAGTCGTCTGCTGTCCAATAAAAGTAATGCAGTTACATCCTGGAAAAGGATTTTTGAGTAAGCATTTCTGATTTTGGAGTGGCACTTAGATTATCTTGTAAGGAATTTTGTGTAGAAGTCTGTGTAATATTAGTTTGATGCAGTTTCCTGAAAATGGTTTATTATAACTTGATAGGAAGGATGATGGAAACTCAATAAAATAGTACCAAAGAAGTGAAACTGGATGGCATGAAAGAAATGAGGCTATATCAAAAAGTGTACAATAACCATTTTTATGTTCAACATTCAGTTTTCTCCCCCACTCATTTAGTTATGAAATACAAAATCTCGTAAAACAGAAATTTGTGTTCCTCAGGTTTAATGACATGCAGAAAATATGCCTATTTTAAGTTGTTTTATTAAAAAAAAAAATTTAGATTACTGATTGGAGGGATCCTAACTATATAAAGAAAGGTAACTTTATAAAATGAGGAAAGGGTTAAGGACATAATTCCAGTCATGCTCATGTTTTTAGTGCTGTTTTATGTATGAGCTACTATCACTAATGCAGATTGTAATAGATATGGGGTTGCAAGTTTAACTAGAACTGGCTAGAACTAATTAATTTTATTTCTTTGAGTTTGTCCTAGGCAAGTCAGAAGTGCTAGATGTAGGGTGTGTGCTTTCTATTTCACTGAAGAACACAACAATTCCTTTCTCTCATTGAGATCATCCTGTTTTAGGTCTTATTTTGCTGGATGCGGCAGTTAGTTGATGTCTTTGCTCTTCTTGGCTGGCTGCAAAATGTGATTATGAAGGCCCTAAGAGGGGAGAGGGAGATGAATCTAGACTGTTTTTGTTTCTGCAAGTACAGAAAGCGATCTGTTTATTAATAATCTATTTGTCTGCTGTTCATGTAATGAAACCCTGTTTTCTGTCATGTAAAAAGTTTTCTAGTTTTTTTAATTTAAAAACTTATCTGTGAAGAAATTGTCTTTGATCCACCAGATTTTGATGATATTAACATTGCTGAACAGCCTTTTTGAAAGGTTAACTTTGAAATCCCAAAGAGTAAAGTGCTTTAACAAGCTTTTCAAAACAGGCATTTTTTCTTTAGAAAAGTTGCATTAAGAACATTTTGATATGAATAGTTCTGAAATGTTTCAGCAGATCTGGAGAAACTGAAGATCATGTAGGAAGAAGAATAGAGTTGCCTAAGAGATGCCCTGTGACTTCAGGGTTATCTGGTCAACTTCAAACATGGCATTTAGATGTAGTACGTTTTTGGATGCATCTTTTAATTGGAGGAGCTCGAAGACTGTGAAAGTTATGTATGAACATTTTGTCTTTTTCTTTGCATTGATAAACTTATTTATTGAATTAGTAGAAAAAGACTGTATAAAAGACAGATCTAATGAGGAAGGCAGTTTAGRTATTCAGAGACAAGTCTGCATGCTGGTAGTCTTAAAAATCTGCGTGACAGTGAATTACTAGGATCTTTAAATCCGGAATCTGATTAACAACCAAGTAAAGGGTCTTGAGTGTTGGAAGAACCTGAATACAATTCATGATGATGTAAGTCTCATGCTTTGCAGGTGTGAACCACGTTGCAGCTGGTTGATTAGGGTTTTTATGCTTTTCTCTGCGAGTCTTCACATATTGTACCAGACAAGTGCTTGTCCTACTCCAGTAAGTAGTTCTGTTGCAATGTTGTGGCACCAACTAAGTTTTGGAAATGCGGTATTGTTTGTCTGAAACTCTGGTGAGGTGGGACAAACTGTTTTCACAGTCTGGATATAGATTGCAGATTTTCATCTTGGTGTTCAGGGCACCAGCACATCTGCTGATCCCGAAAGGCATCAAAGTAGCCTAACTCACAGCAGGTACCTGTGGTTCCTCAAAAGAAATGAGCCAGTAGGGAACTGCTGTGTTGGGGAAGGGAGGGTAATCTCTCATCTGCTGCTGTATCACCTTTATCTCTTCCTCCTTGTTAAAACCCGCTGGGCTGCTGTCRGAGGACGCAGGAGTGGGAGGCGGACCCGGAGTAACGACGGAGTCTCAGTATGAGTATGATCGTTCTCCTTTATTCTAGCTTTTACAGAGTATATATAGACAAGCAACAAGCAGGTGTCAGCAATAGTTACATGATTGGCCTACAGCTTCTGTCCATGCGCATAAAGCGGATACATGATTGGTGCAAGGTTGCTGTCCACGAGGAGGGGTCCGCTTTCATATATGGAACCTAGTTCCGTCTAGACTTGTTTGCCAGTTTCGTGAATACCTTCTTTTGTAGTGCTCAAGGCCGCTATAAGGCCGCTTTCAGGCTCGCTTGCCTTGGCCTAGATTCCTTCCTCTACCCTGAAGACGGGATTGCTCATCCCAATCAGATCATGCCCTCTCTCGCTTAACCATTCCCCTAACCATTCCTCCATCAGGCTGCAGTGGTGGGAGGCACTGGCCTCGGACCAGATGGTGGTTCGGCAGGGGGGGATTCCTGTTCCTCTCTGCTGCTCCAGTGCTTGGATGGGGAAAGGGATGGGGCTTGGGATCTGGCTTAGAGAGCCAATATGGGTTTGGAATTCCTGGCACAGATTTGATGCTTATACCAGAAACCACCTGCTCTAAGAGTTCTTGTGTTTTAAGAGACCACCTTCAAGCACTAAGTATTGCTTTGCTCCACCATTATTAGTTCTCCTCTGTCATTAAAGTAACTGGCCATAGTGGCCACTGGAACAACCACTTAAGGTGGATTTTCTAGATAGGAAAAGTATTAGGAGGGCAGATCCTGACTGATGACTGATATTTCCATGATTTATGAACTTCCAGTGTGCATGCTTCTTTAGCAGCTGATAAATGCACTCATATATAAAATGTGGAAGCCATAAGCTTGCTTGTCTGTGTATTTCTTTTTAGCCTGGACACTTGTTTCTTCTGGAGAATGAGGATAAACGATGTACCTGAAAGGTAACAGTGTTGACCGCCTGTTCATGTAGGGTACCTGCACAAACTCCAAGTGCCAAACTGAGTATGTGAGCATCCTGCCTCAAGCAAGGGTGTAAGGGTAAAAGGGAAAGCTCAAGTTGTGCAATAAGCTTTACCTACTTAAAATTGCAAAGATTATTCACTACATTACTATTAATAATATTCCTCCCACTTCTCAGCAGTTGATTAACTGATGTGCATCCCCATCCTGCTCAGCTGTTCTTCCTCTTCATTGCTCTGGCACACAGCTGCTGCTGTCTATCCGTGTGCCATCCCAGTTTCTCTTTCTCACTGACCTCTTCTGCTCTCCCTTTCTTCTTTTGCTCTGCAGGTTTGGGTAATTTTTTTTTTTTTTTTTTTTTAATATTTGATTCTTCCTTATCACACCAAAAATGATTTAGCACATGCGATAGCTCTCGATAGCTCTTTGGTGTTCAGACTTGTGACTAACTGCATCACGACGCAGGAAGGTTAGGGTGTTAGGCTGCTGCGCAGTCCCGGTGCGTTTGCTGCTTTTGTAAATGGGTTCATTGAGGATTATCAAGACAGAGGGAGGGACTCTGCATGGACACGTGTACTTAGTGTGCTTGGTGGTTTTTACGTAGCTGCAAGAGTTCAGCTGCAGTGGGAAGAAATTTGATTAGGGATTCTAGGTATAGAATATTTAAAAATCAACAATTTCAACTGTCAACATTTCAAGGGTAAATTCCCTGATGTCTCTGAATTTTTATTTTTTTAATGTCCTTCAACACCTTTTTTTTTTTTTTTTTGGTGGCCTAAAGGTGAACCAGGTGTATTCAGAAATAGCCTTTTGTTCCTGTTGTTTGAAGAGGTGAAGTCAAGTCTTCAGATGTCTCTCTAGTCTCTCTCTCTCTCTCTCTCTCTCCCCCCTTTTATCATACGAAGATTGGAAATCCCACATATTCAGTGTTGCAGCCTCGGAAATGTCAAGGCCTGTTCATTTAACAAAAAAAGGCCATTGACAAACACTGAGCTTTCATGATGCACACAGTCCTTTACTGCTTTCAGGCATTTCTTTTGTACAGTATTTTCCCACATAGAACAAAGTGTCAGTTTGCCAATGAGATGAGGATGAAAAAGAGAGTTTTCCAGTGTCTAGAGTAACGATTGTTTTAATGGGCTTTCCATCTTTCTCCTCTCTGCTTTTCCACTCATACGGATTCATGTACACTGGAGAAATGAAGGGATAGGAACAAAAATGTAAAAACTGGCAAAATGCAATGTGAGAGCTAGCAGTGTTTTACATTAAGAGAGCGAAGAGTGACTGCAGGCCGCTCTTTGTTTGTGGGGAGGTGAGTGAATGAGCTCCAGCTCTCCATAGGAGGCCAATTCCTGAGGGGATTTGGGTCAAGGAGAGCAGTGAAGATTTGGCAGGAGAAAGACAGCTTTCTCGTCTGTCTCCAACAGGCATGCTGCTCTGCCCGGGCCCTGCCAAAGGGTGTCGATGGCTGCTGATGGGAATCCATTTGGACTCCTCTGGGTGCTGCCTTTCTTTAGCAGGTATCACCCACCTCCAGGCAGACCTGGCCCTACTGGCGTCTGGGTTCAAATCTCAGTCAGATCATAAGTGGAAGGACTTGAAACTGTTTGAGAAACCAGTGAACGTGAAAAAGTTCCCGGATATTGTGCTTAAAATCTGAGGTGCTGAGCAGGGAGAGAGAGATATAGCTGATGATCTAGCTTTTTCAAAGCATTTTACTCTCTTGTTTTACCTCTTCTTCCAATGAAAAGCATCTTTCAAAGAATGCTGACGTATCTGATACAGCTTTGTCTTCAGACTATAAAAGCTTTGAAAAGAGCACGTGTAGCTGACACCCAGATGAAGGGTCCCCTCCAAGGGAGGTGGAGAAGGAAGGGGTAGCAGGAATGAAGAAGACAGCTGTCTTGTGGTATTGATCCTGTTCTTGTTACCAGGGTACTTCATAAACGTGAGCTGTCTGCAAATGAGAAATGTAAATGGATGTGGTATGAAAGAATAATGCTTAAACGCATGTGGCGTATGACCTGTCTCGCTAGAGCAGTGAAGTTGCTGCTGTTACATTTTGTCACCACTCCCTTTGCGTGGATCGCTTTCAGTTGGTGTTACAGCCATGGTCCCATACTCCAGAATCCCGTGTCAGGCCAGTTTTGTGCTGCTGCTGTTTTTTACATTTTGCGCTACCTTCTATTTGCCTGGCTCTTAACTTTTTATTTCAGAGCTGTAAGTGAAAGAGCTAAAGTGAAAAGCTGCATGTGTGAGAACCAGTACAATTTTTCTTTCAACTAATGACCAGTGTGTTTTTTCTGGCAGCTGGAATTGAAGCAACCATACCTGGAGATCTAGACTTAGAGACCAAAGTGCGAGGCTGCGTGGGCCATCATGAACAGACTGTGGTGCAAATCTATCCTTTTTTTTTCTTTTTTTTAATAGCTCACTTGAAACTTTGAAAGACTACATATTTGTGTTTAAACCGACACTTTTCAATGATAGCTATACAAAACCAGGTCCATGGGTGAGCTTTGGTTTAGACCTACGTAGATTTCAAAAATGACAAGCTAAAATAGTAATCTGCATGTCAAAGTGATCTTGTTCACACATCATGAAAGATTAGGTTTTTTTTCCTTTGAACTTGCAAACCACAAAGTGGATCTACACACATATACCTTCCAAGAACATTTGAGTCCTTACCTAGAAGGTATTTTGAGTAAACTTATGAGAGAAAGGCCTTCATTTTTACATTGGCTAAGATTTAATCATAATGTCTCTGACGAGTTAACTGTCAGCAAATTGTTAGGAAAAGTCCTGAGAGCAAGACAGAGGGCATGATTTTGCTGCTAAATAGCATCTTGGCATGTGCCCATCTCAAGTATTGTGTACAGTTCTCATCACTGCATGTAAAAACGGATACAGTAGAATGAGAGGATGTACAGAAGAGGGTGACTGAAATGGTTGGAGGGGACGGGGTACAGCTGTTTTTTGATAAGAGACTGAAAAGAGTTGGACTGCAATTTGGAAAGCAGAAGGTTTAGGGGGAATATGATAGAGGTTTACAAAATCATAAAGATGGTGGGTAAGTTGAATGCAGAACAGGTCATCAGATCCCACAGGGCTAAAACTAAGGGTTGCTTATTGAAACAAGTAGGAGTTTGCTTTAAAATGGGCAGAAGAAGGTACTTTACACAGCAGTTAGTGACCTTCTGACACTTGCTGCCACACAAGGTTGTGAGGACAGACAGTACAAGTGGGTTCAAAAGGGATTTGACAAAAGTCGTGGAAAACAGGTCCGTTAACAGGCACAAAGAGGACTGGGCAGGGATATACCTTTCAACATCCCTGATACGGCATGGGAAATATGAAGGGGATGGACCACAGAAATGGCTAGTTTGCTCTCTTTAAAGAGTGCCTCCTTTTGACATGGTGATGAAGTGCTGGGTGAGACAGACTGTTGTGCTGACCTAGTAAGGCATACCTTATGTTTAAAGCTGTATTTTCTTAAGTTGGCTGTTGATGTGCTGTGTAACCCTTGAAGTTGCTTTGCACATCTCTGCCTCCTTACTTTGAATCTGCATAAACAGCTGGTTCACTGAGAGAGACAGTCCCCTTTTTTCCTCTTGTGTAATGTGTCCATATGTCCTCATTTGAGTCACAGGCCTCATTATGGAGGCAGGAATAGAATACACTGGGTGGGATATTGCTGGCTAAGACTGCATCATCTTAAGTCACTTTTCTCTGCCTTGGGCTACTTACCTGTCTTTCTGTAAAATGCCTTCAATGGGGTGTAAACAGGATATTGAACAAATCTGTTTTTATCTTTGCAATCTTTCTGAAAGTAATTGGTAATAGTAAATGGTGGTGATAATAGTATAACTAGACATTTATATACATTTTATTGTTGTGTGTCTGTGTGTGCATGTGTATATGTATGTTACATTGGTCACTATAGGAATCATTGCTGAATGAGGGTGAAACAACCCAGAAATGCCTTATTTCAGTCTGTAAAAAAATTCTTTGTTGTTCTTTGCTGTCTGCCACTGTCCTGTATTCTTGTCATATAGTGTGGGCTCTGCAAAAATTTATATATTCATTGATGGTACTTGTGTTTGTGCTTAGTGTACGGTATTATGTTCAGTTAATGTCATTTGGCTCAAATATTGTGCTTACTGTCAGAGCAATAGTATGTCTTCCAAGAAATTACTCTCATATAAAAGAGCTGCAGAGTGTTACTGTTTACTGCTTTTGGGAAATTCTTTATTGTTTATTCATCCTCGTTTTTTGTGGGTAGGACTTTTGATAAAGCCACTTCCTGTAGTTACCAAAAAGTTCTGGTCAGACTAGCTGTTCTAAAAGCCGTTTTAGGCAGTGGATAGGTAATATGCTATTACTTGGCCTGTATGCACAGTAGGCATTGTTTATGATAGTTTTATGATATAGTTTTATAGTTTTATAGTTTCATAGTTTTATGATAGTGGAAGCTCCAGCGAACATGGAACGTTGCTTTAGGAGAAGAGTGTTTTTTTTAATTTAATTTAGGTTTTTATTTATTTATTTATTTTTATTATTTTTTTTTTAACAAAAAATGCTGTTTACCATAAGGAAAAAAATTCTAAACTATTTTGAGGTATCAGTAATATCAACTGTTACACTGGCTTTGCAGTGTCTCATCAATACCTGCTTAGGGAATGACTGTTCAGGGAAGCTGCAAATAACTTAATGGGATTTTCTTCTTTGATTTCTCCACAGGAGCTCTAAGTAACTGCCTAGTAACCATATGGGATTTTTACTGCATAGAATTCATATAAGAGATGGGAGGAGAGGAAGTGAAAAGGTAACAAAAGTAATAATGAGTAATTTGTAACAGAAAGGGCTGCAGGGGACAAGTTCTCAGGCATTTCCCTCAGCTAGCTGTTCTTTTTTTCCCTTAGTCATATGATTTATTTTTGAGGCTATCTTATAGGAATAGATATACGGCTTGGTTTTACAAAGGTTTTGTAGCTGAGGATCAGCCTCTTCATAAAGACCTCTTTCAGTCATCCCTTAATTGAACTTTCTTTTGGACATCCCATAGGAAGAGGTCAAAGTAGGGCATTTCCTTAGCCCATAAAAGGGGAGGGGGAGGAGAAAAACGGAGCCCTTGAAAGGGGGTCTGTGCTTCCAGAGCTTTAGTTACCGCTTTTTAAAGTTGCCTCTACCTGAGGTTTGCTGCCACAACAGCCCCATGTGTACATGTGGTTTATGTGCCTCATAGTCATGAGGGAACAACAACTTGAAATACCCTTTCTTCTAACACACTGCTAACACTGCTACACACCCCCTTGTATTTAAAATAATAATAATAATAATCCTTATATCAGCTTGTGGATTTAAAACTACCTTGGAGAGTAAAAGAATGCGTGAGTAGAATCCCAGGAAATTGCAGTATTGGTTGGTAAGTTATTTAGAGGAGAGAGCAAGGATCACATTAGCATGACTGTGGGCAGGAAGTGAACAAAAAATATCTTTGTTTTTATGATTTTGCTGCTGTGCAAAGAGGGTTTTTACAGGCCACATAAAATTCAGCAGGAGTAGAGTCTGACATAGAGAAAGCTCGTGGGGCTTTACACTCATGTCAATAATATTCTCGTAGCTGGAATGTGTAATATGGATCCTTACGAGTTTTGGAGATAGGGTAATAATTAATGAATAGTTCTTGCCTTTTTTTCCCCCCTCCAAATGAAGTAACATCTAGAATTAATAATTTAATTTAAAAGTCTGATTATTTTTCTTTAGACTTAGGAGTATATTTTCTCATAATGCAATTACTGCCTGGTGACTTTGGAGGAAAAAGGATCTTGTAGAAGTAGTAAATGATCAGCTAAGTTTGTTTTTTATATTGAGCATGTGTGTGAGTGTATTTATATGCTTTTCTTGGAGACTATTTGAACAGGTTTTGTTTTATAATGTTTATTTGATTCTTTGATGAAAAGATCTAAGCCCTGTGACTACCTTTTTAAAGAATGAACTATTATCACTACTACACTTTATATGTTTGGAACGTACGGTTGAAGTTAAAATGAACAAAAGTTGCTTGGTTCTGTTCTTCTTTGAATAATTAACTGTTACCATGTAGTATGGTATTTGGGAATAACATTGTGAATGCCTCTTCCATAGATGTAATGATCCAGTATTGAGTCTCTATTGCTGTATAGCAATTGCTGTATAAGTATTGCCAAAAACCAAGTCGCCTATCTTGAGCGCTGTAGTTAATATTGGCTTAATTGAAATCTGGAGAATGTCTTTTGCTTAAACTACTTTTCTCTTCTTAAAATGTAATGTGTCTCAAAAGTCTTACAGTGCTGTGAGAGAGCTGGTATGAATTTTTACCTGCTGATCAGTGTGTTGCTACGTAGTGAAGCTCCTCAGTGATGAGAGGAGTATTTGAAATTCATTGTAATTGAGAATACCCATCTAAATCTTCACACAGTCTGTTATGCTCTGTTATGTTCATGTGAGCCTGGGATAAACTTTCAGTCCTTGCTGGATTTCTGTGTGCTGTAGAGAGCAGAGTCTGGCCAAAAATGTTTCCTTATGTGGTAAACAAAAGACAGTTTGCCTTTTGAAAAAGAGATGTCTCATAATTCTAGCAATTGAGACCAACCATAATTACAGCCTCTTTCTCAGGCAAAAAACCCAGTCTGTAACCTGTGGTTCTGCACTCTTTTCTTCCAATTTTTACCCCTAACAATTATGTGCAATTTAGATTCCAGCCTTGAGCCTCATGAAAGTAGGAGTATTGCTGCTCCCTCCCATGGTGGTTTTCTGGGTTTTTTTGCTTGGCATCCTCCTTAGGAGAGGACTGTGAAAGCTGTACCAGGTCACAACAAAGGAATCTCGATCTAGGCGCCTCCATGTTTCACAGTAGATTATGTGTGGACAGTTGTTACTACTGCATCTCCTAAATGAATTGTTTAAGTGAATTCCTTGGTGAACCCATAGTGGAATGTGCTTGCAATAAACAAGGAACACAAAAAGTGTGCACTTCTTAATTCAGATGCAGAAGCTGTTATGCAGATCACTTCCAAAATGTCTGAGAGGAAAATTACTTTATTTGACTTTTACATTACAAATGGAATAAACAGGTTGACTAATTGATCAATTAATGAGTCAAGACCTACTTAAACTTAAGACTCATATTGGAGCAATGAATTCTTGTGACAGTTATGTTTCTCTGGAACAATAAACATGTCAGAGCTTGGGATGAAGTGCTTGGGATGTGGGAAGTAAGGAGAAAGGGTCTAGATACAGAACAAATTTTCCTGGATTTGTCTCAGCTTCTCAGAAATTCTTCAAAACTGCAAACTCTGCGAAACTGTCCTTTTCTGAGAGTGCCACAGAAGTGGCCTGTAAACTTTACCCAAAAATAGAAGGTTGGCGGGAAGAGAGGTGGATAAAATCTAAACGAAGAATTCCATTTTTTCTCTCTCTGTCTGTATAGCTACAAAGCAGAGAAGCTGCAGCTACTCTGTGAATACCAGTGGAGGTGATGGTGTTGTTAATTTCTACACAGAAGAGACTGTGGAGATGGGGACTCTCAGATCTTTGGGCACAAGGGTTAAACMCATTGGGGTTCAGAACATCCTCAAATTAGTGGAGTTACCTGGATATAATGACATTTGTGCTCCTAAGCTCCTTAGTCTTTTCAAAAACATCCTCCATATTCTAATGGGGAAAAAAGTCAGGAGAGATCTTCTTTTGAAAATAACTAATTTGGTCTTTTTGTCATCAGGTATGTTCTTTTATAATGCTGGGGCACAGCTCTTCTTTTTGTTTATGGTGTACTTTTAATATTAATCACAATTATGACCACAACTTTCAATTAGTATGAAGTGACACAGAACAAATGCTAGCAAGAGGTTTAGAAATTGGGGATCCAGGAAAATTTTGTGACTTCAGCTTCTACAGTTGGTGATCCAAATGTTTAATTAAGACATCGTAGTTACAATTCAAATTTGTTTTTCAAATTTTCCATCCCATGTTTCAGCCTTCCAAGGGCATGGACTTTTTGACTGCTTTCCTCAATAAGTTGTGCTGATGAATGCATTTCACTGGTAGAAAGACTTTTCTGAAAGTCCAGGCTAACTTTTATTCCTTCTAAGTAATTTCCAAGTAATTCCTTCAGGCTAAGTAATGCCTGGTGTTTATGGAAATCTGTTAATTATCTTGACTTTACAACGAGGGTAATACTAGTTTCAGGGAACACTGTCCTAGTCTTAAGATAAGGTTCACTGTTCGTACACCGTGGCTAGCCTGGCCTGAGACGTAGCCAGAGGTCCCCTCTAGAGCCCATGGGCTCTGCGCGGCCAAGCCTGCCTGGGTTCCCGTGCCACCATGTGAGCTCCTGCAGGTGCTTCGAAGCTTTCTCTAGGCCTTGTGGAAGCACTAGTTGGAAGGCGGCTGAGTCCTGGGACGCATCAATTTTATAGCTGTTTCTGTGCCTGCTTAGCAGCTGTGTTGTACATGTGGAGGGAGATGGTAAGCATGTTGCCTAGAGCCACGTGGTGAATTGCTTAAAGCCACAAAGAAATCCCGTGTTACCTCGTTGCTATGGACTTGTGCATTGCACCACTCTGGGAAACTTTCTTTTCCGGCGTATGGATGGAGGCTCAGCGGTGCGGTGGCCTGGCCTGGCTGCGTGGGGAGGGACAGCTTTCGGCTGCTGGATACGTGTGCCTACGAGGTAGCTCAGTACAAGTGCTGCAGTGTTGGATGCAAGCCCTTTTATGGTATACTGAAGGTTAAGGACAGTAAATGTTCAAATGTGAAATGAAAATGAGAATCACAAAGAATTATTTGGGGATTTTCATAGTCTGGGGCAGTGTAATTCTATTTTTAAATAAGTAACTGATATGTCTAAAGAGGGGACATTTTCTGCCCTATAATTACTATGATATTGCTGCCCTTGCACTTCCCTCAGTGGGCATGTCCATGCCATGAAGTACTGCCCTTTTCCTTGTAATCGCTTTGTTGGTTAACCAGAATACTAGTTAATGCAAGGGAAGAGGAAGATTAATTATCTGTCAATTTCAAAATTAATGTTTCTTTCTAGAAGTCAGCCAATGAAACCAAAGGTTGTTACACCCTTCCAGGGAAGACAGAGAATCATCTCAGTTAGAGGCTTTCAGTAGCCCCATGTAAAGTGTTACCTAATGTTTCTTAGGTAATACTACATAATAAAATCCATAGCATATATTATGTTGACTTTTGCTGTTCTGTCCCTGATCAGAGATTTCATTATTATGTTATATTTTAACATGATATGTCAGTTACTGTGATGCACTATGGAGATAATATTATTTTAAACTTGTGTACTTTTCTTATGCTTCTTTACAGAAGCAAAAATGATTTTTAAAGTTGGTAATCTGTGCCAAAGTCTAGATTGCGTAGACGCTTTACATTTTATTTATTAAATAAAACAAATTGTATTTGCACAAGATAAATCTGTTTCCATGGTAGATACAGCATTACTTATGCTGTTTTTTTTTTTCTTTCAAACCAATTTAGGCTGAACCAGTGCAATTTTTTTTATGTAGATAAGGCCTTAGGTTAGAAGGCTGTTGGTTCATAACATGGAGATTATTCTGTATTTGCTCTTAGAAGATTAAGTTATAGAGACTTCTAGGGTTATGATGCAAAATATTTTGCAGGGTCTGCACCCTAATATGAGAGACGTACCTCCTACCCTGTGGCTTCTTGCATTTGAGAGTGGGAAGCTCTTATTCTCAAATGAGAAAGAGAGAACATTATCTATTGACATACTTTTATACTACTCTTGACATACCACTGTTATATTTAATTTAAAAATAGCACTCAAAAGTTGAGGAAAATTCTGATATTATTCCCCTTGCTTCCAGCCTGAAAAAGCAGCTTCAAGTTCTCACACCTTCAAAAACAAGACCTTTAAGAAATCCAAAATTTGTGGAATCTGCAAGCAAGTAATTGACGGCCAAGGCATTTCATGCAAAGGTGAGTAACAGATGTGCTCTGTTTACTTTCTTGCTGTTTAAAACAACTAATTTTATATTAGTGTTAAGTTTCCAGAAATCCGTGATTGTGGAATTCCCCCAGACTAAATATGTATGTTACCTAAGCTTATTTCCTTCCTTTGTACAACATTATGTGCCTTGTTTTTCTTTAGTAGTGGGTAATTGGACATGTATAATGATGTGCTTAAATTACTACGCTTTTCAGGCAGGTTCCAGAATAAGACGGTGTCTGTGCAGGTGCTGCTAGGAGCATGTGTGTGAATGAGTAGTGTGTGCGCAGTGGGTGACAGATGCTGCTGGAATTCAACCTCCAAACGAGGAAGTGACCCTGACTCGCTGAGGCATGAAGGCTTTCTCCGCATTAATTTACTAAAATTCAGAAGAGCAGCCGTCTATTTATTTATTTTACTTTTTCCAGTTGCATTATGTTCTCAGGTTTCAGTCCTGTCCTTCAGTCTAATCACTCACAGGAGCCCTGAAGAGATTGTCCTAGATGCACACACTGTAGGGACACAGCTGCCTCTGGCACTGCTACTTGCTCTTTAGTGCTGTTTTCCCTCACTTATTCTTTTCCCTTGTATGTAATACCCTCTTGGCATCCACAAAATCTCACCAAGGCATAAGATGTGTGTGTATTGTGGAGGGGAGGAGCAAAGAGAAAGGCTGTGCTATACTTTGGCACATAAGCAGTAATGCACCCTAAAGTAGGTAGGGCACTCGGTTGTGTTGTGGGCTTTTTTGCACGGAGAAGGAGCCCAATTAAGGGAAGCCAGTGATGGAGGCATTTGGCAGCAGAATTCCAGGGGCACGGTTATGGAGGAGGACATGAGATTTGAAGACCTCCGTGTTTTTGTGAGTGGCTCAAGATCTCTCTGGATCCCAGGAGTCTTTGTGGGAGTGGGACCTGGCTGTGCAGAAGTGAGCACCTTTGCCTTTCTCCATGGGATACCTGTGGGAAGGACCTTAGGCAGAAGTAAATCTTGGGAAAGCTCGATAGGTCCTTCCTGCAAGTTTTCCAGGAGCAGGGGTTTTGCTCCTCTGTGCTGGTTTAGTCTGGTTAATGATCAACTCCTGTTATTCTGTGTTAATAAATTGGTCTCTCTGCTTGCCACATGCATGGTTTACCTCCAAGTAAGAGAATGCTTTTGTCTGTTCATCTGAAGCATAGCTGCTGTTTTCACTTTGAGATGTTAGCACCACTTTCTAGTTCTAAATGGATCTTTTTCCTCGTCTCCTCCCTCACTCCCATATTTTTCAAACATCCTAGGATCCCTCTGAGAGATTGCGAGGGTAATGAGAGACCGGGGTATGGATGGAATGTGGCCTTTTTCTTGTGTGTGTGATGCTGAACTCAGGTGCAGACTCTGCAGATGACCAGTTAAATGTAAAATACCATGCTTGTTCAGCATTACTGTAATGATCTCTGGAGTAGCAGTTAAATATATATATGTGTGTGTGTGTATATGTGTATATATATATATTTTTTTAACATATCTTTTCTATCAGTTTTTCTGGAGGTAGGCTCCAAATTTCTTAGGATATACTTGTTTTCAACTTGGCAAAAATTGTTGGTATTGTTAGTATTGTTATACCCTCCGTCAGATTCAGTGTAAGAAGCAGTGTGCAAGGAGAGACACAGTACTTTGAAACGACAGGCCTTGGAGGTGGGAGTAGAAAGTCTGACAGCTTGCTTTGTATTTAAGTCCTTGCAGCCCAGAGCTGGATATGCACAAAAGCTATGTCAAAGTGACCCTACCTCCATAGGTGCTAAGAATTTTACTGCATATCTTATAGATAGACCACACAATCATAATGAGTCTGAGCAAGTTTTCCTTTTGCCCTGATGTGGAATATTTTTGGTTCAAATAAAATTATCCCAGACAGACAATACTTCTTTCTTAAGGTTTCTGGGAAGAATTTCAGAAGGAGCCCCTTGCTAATATTGTGCAGCCCCTGTTGTTGATGCCAGCACCATACTTCTGGGCTGCTGGTACATTTTGATTGTTATTTGCTTTATACTGACCTGTGGGATAGAAGCAGCAAAAGGAGTTGCATGGAGTGGAGTGATGACTCTGAGTAGTTTCAGTTCAATAGGAATCCATTTGTATTTTAACTTACAACATGGACTTTATAAAGCAGGGGTTTTGGAAAAGATAGAACTACAAGTTGTCTATTCCCTTGCCAGCCCTTCAGTACTTGAAATGAACTCCAATACAGTGAAACACTATTAATATGAAGAAAAACAAACCAACTGTTTCAGAGCCAAATTCTGGTGCTGCTGCTTCTGGTAAGTTCTCCCTGAAGTTGCTGAATAAAAGAGAGCAAGTCTTTCTCTGATGCTGACACTGGGGGGAGAAGGGGGAGAAGAAAGGCTTTAGTTAAAAACAGATAAAGTTCCTTTGTGTATTAATGAGAAAATCTTGCTTTTTAACAGTTTGTCCTCAGAAAATAATAGCTCTTTGTATAGACTGCAGGTTCCTTCCAGACTATAATATCTTATCAGCTAAAAGAAAGCTATGCGTCAAGAGAAAGGAGGCAAGGGGAAAGGCTCCAGATTAGTCACTCTGTAGTATTTAGTGTTTATCTAGCAATGAATCATCTGCTTGTTTTAAGAAAAAAAGCCATAACTGGGTGTTGTAATGGTTAGATAAGTTTTCATTAGTATGTGACAGTCATTGTCCTGGTGTGTGTTTAGCCCTCTCTTGCAAAATGTGTGTCCTTCACTAATATCCTTCTCTGAATGTAGTGCCTAAAAATTTTCTCTGAAAAACGAGTGATTGACTCACAAAGGGACGCTTGAATGATGATGTCACTTTGTTCTCATAAACTTCAGTCCACCTCAGTAATGCATACGCAGTTACAGTGATTTGTTTCTTAATGAGCTCTACAAAGCCAGTAGCACAAAGGAAGGGAGGTTTTGGAGAGATGGGGGAGCCCCTGGGTGCCTCTGTGCCTGGTGAATGTGGTTGTAGCTAGGCTGCAGCTGTAATGATGCAGCATTTCATTATGAAGAAAGAGCATTCAGCTGCTGATTTCTGCAGTCAGAGTGACTGCATATTCTGCAGTAAACTGAGGACCGTATGACTCCCCATGTCTTTCGAGCACTGCCTCAAACTTACTAAAGGAACGGCCTTCTGAGCTCTGATTTGATACTTTCATCTTTCCCTGCAGTACAATTCAGTTTAATTCAGGGCAAAGCAGATACACATCCTAGTTGTACATTTGCATAGTTGCAAGTGCATATTGCATGTTTGCTTAGTTGTCCAAAGAGTTGACTAACAGTGTTACAAAAACCTTTCAATTATTTTTTTTCTGCTTACTCCAATTTATTAAACATTGTGTTTTATCTTCTTTGTCAGTAAGCTATCCTAACTATGCAGTTTCTGTATTTTCCATGTAAATTTCTACCGTGTTTTCCTTTTTCCTCTGCTTTTTAAAATTATTTTCTCTTTTGGCTTTGTTGTGTTGTGGACTAAACATCAGCCAAACTGCTGCTAATATAGAGCAGTACATCAGAGCTTGTTAGATATGCTGAATCTTTCCAGTCTCTAGAAAGTACTTTCCTGGCAAATGAAAGCTTGTGACCAGGTTTGGGAAATTTGAGTATTTTTAAGTAATACAGTAATGTTTCCTAGCTCTACAGCATGGATGGATGAAATGATGATGATGAATTGAAACACTTTATACACTTCTGTTAATAAACTCCTCCCTTCCACCACTGATGTGATTAAGTGAACATGTCTGAATGCTGCAAGTGAAACTTCACATGCAATACAAAGCATTCCCTGAAAGAGATTTCTAACCTAAAGCAATTAATGGTAGTGTGGATTGACTGAATATCTTTTTGTTAATCTAACCTAGCTGTGAATGTATTGGTTTGGGGAATATGTTTCAGAGGGATCTTAGGAGCACTTGTAGAATTGTTGTTACTCAGTTTTTTGTTTTTCCAGAAAGCTCTTTCCTTGATGGTGTGACTACATGTGAATTTTGTTTTCTTCCTGGTGTTTTGAACCATGTATCAAAGCTAGCCAAAATGGAGTTAAGTTACATTGGCATGTACTGTTAGCTATAGTGTGGGTACAGAAATGCTTACTGTAGTACTGTGTGCAAGCTCAATATAATGAAGAATAACATTCTCCTTTAATTAAAATTAACCTGTATAATTACTTCTGTCTTGTGTAAGTCATGCTAAAATACATCCCCATGCCAGTGTTGACCCGCTTGTAGTAAGTTCTGGACTGATTCCTTGAGCAAGTAGCATGAAGTGATATTTGAAGGTATGTTTTCTCATCAAATTATGATCTCTGTATTTATTCTAGAGCTTCTAGCCCCTCTACAGATCATAGATCAGGATTTGAAGACAATGGCAGCTCTTTTCCTTCTTAAAGAGGTTTGATATTTTCCTTTGAAATTCACCTGCTTGGTTGTGATCATACTTGTGATCAAGGCTAGTGATCCACTTCAGATCTCATTTTCAGTTAGAGTTCCCTGGTGCAAAGAGTTCTCTGTATTTCATCAGATATTGTCCATTGCTTTTGGCAAGACAAAATATGTTGTTATATCGAGACTAGTGTGGAGATGACAAACTGTTGCTGGGGCCTGTTTGTGCATGCTCTGTGTGTGTGTGTGTAAATATACTCATATGTAATCTTATCTGAATGGCAAGTGGTTTTAAATACCCTGTCTTTCAATGAGTGTTAACTTCAGTAACAATGTATTGGTATCTTAAAAATGTGCAAAGCATGTCTATGGTTAGCTACAGTTTTGGCAGGCAAACTTGGAGAGTGAGCTAGAAATGCGAAAGGAATTTGGGTCCTGCCTGGGTCAGTGACATTGCAGTTGCCTCTGAATGGGTGAGCGTGTGGAGTGTATTTGTGTGTGGGGGTGCTTATTTATGTTACCCTAGTACCTTGGAGCTCTACTTGTGAAACAAGATCCTATTTTACCAGATGCTTCATAGATGCATATTATAAGCTATATGTATTATTAATTATGGCAATAAGCATACCCATATAGTTATCCTAATATTATAGTGAGGCAGATCTTTGAGATAATAAAAAGGCTGACATTAACTTAAGAGTTTTCCATCAGGTCACTCTTGCTTTCCACATAAAGTTCGTATGTGCACCTAAATATTCTCTTGAGCGTTGATTCAGCAGATTGCATTGGCTTCTGTGGGACTATTTTAAGATGATTTAAGCTAACTGATTCAGTTAATATTTTGAGGTTCCTAATGGTGTATCTCCTGTATTTATGGCTGAAACTTTGTTTAAGAAATGGGAAAAAACAAACAAACCAGAAAAGCTTATTTTCCTAAGCAGTTAATTGCTCATTAGATCCAAATTTAAAGCATGTAGTGTTGTGCAAAAATGAGACCTAGAATTTCCTTTTGTCAGCATTTATGTTTTTGGTTACCATCAACATCTGATGGTACAACAAACAGACATCAGAGCAACTTCATGTAAAGCCAGATACTCAGGCTGTAGGACCAACAAGTGTGGTCTGTTGCCGCTACAGTGGACAAACAGCTTGTCCCTGCTGTGAGCAGCAAGGGGGAGGGATCGTGGGTGTCCACCCAAGGTTGTGAGAGGGCCTGGGCTCTACCGTAAAGCCTCATCTGACCGTCAGCCTCACTCGTGAGCGGCACCTGGGAAGGTGGCTGAGCAAGGCTGCGTGAAGCGTTCTGGCGGTGGCAGAGGAGTGTTGTAGGAGCCTCTTGGAAATGGGCAGAGCTTGTCTGGGAGGCAAGCAGCTCAGCCCAGACGTCAGGGCTGGGTGGAGGAACGGGAATTGCAGCCTGTCTCTGGCACCCGAAGCCTCAGAAGGTCAGCCCCTCTTCACCAGACAAAGGTGCACACAGTAAACAGCAACTTCCATGGGGTTAATAAAGTGTACTCTATTTAACACAACTGTACAAGCTGAGCATTTATGTCTCCATGCAGAGCTTAGATGCAGAAACATGCAAGTTGTGTGCATAATAGCAGTGAAGACATGAAAGGGAAGAATAAGTAAAACCTCACTAGAGTGTGCAGAGATAGAGAAAAAGCTGCTGTAATTAGTAGGCATTACACAAATGGCGCATAAGCATCCTTGCTGAAACCCAGCCCTATGGAGCTAAGGGAAGCTGTAAAACCGACATCCTGTTGGTGACATGTTGTTATCACAGTGGGAATTAGGGGGTAGAATTTGGGCATAAATCTCTAAGGTAAGTTCCTACTCGCTTAAAAACAAACGCACACAAAAACACACCAGGCAAAACCTCTAGTGGGGTGTTTAATATTTATAGTAGCCAAGTGGCATCCCAGATACTAGAGCATGTTTGAGAAAGTTGTCTGTAGTGAAAACACGAGCTCCATGTTTGTTTACCTCATAGTGATAAGGACTGAGTGAGTCACCCCAGGATTTGGTCTGTGGTTATAAAGTTTATTTTAAAGATGAAGTTCAAATCATTAAGGTTTTGAAAAGCTGCAGGTTCTGTTCATTGCAGCTAATGAGTTAAAGAAATGAAGTAAAGGTGATTTTTCTAGCTTTCCAGGAACACCATGACTGCTAGGTGATCTGGTATGCCTGCAAGTTTATAAACTTAACCTGCTTGAAGGGAACCCAGAACTCCCAAGAGTAAATTTGTACTGAAGACAGAGTATCTGCTGCAACACCAAAATCTGAAAAGAAATGTGACCAGCAGTACAGTGTATAATGCCACTGTGATGAGCATGATATGCCATGTATGGAGAGAAACCACAGAGTAAATCTCAATGCATTTGGCTAAAACCCCACACTTTTAAAGGGCTTCAAAGCAAGGAGGAAAAAAAGGGGGGAAGGAAGGGGGGGGAAGCCAAGAGAAACCTAGAGAAGATAAGGCTCAAATAAAGAGAGACAAGCGAAGAAGTCTTTAGCAAGTAATGCTGAAAAGTTTGTCCTGTTACATGAAGAAAGCTTCAAGAAACTAAGCTATGATGTTTTCTTTTCTTGATGAAGGTCTTTGTTGCTTCTATTTTTTTATTTTTTTTTTAAGAGCTTAAGAACAGCTGTGAATAAAAACATGCAGGCCCATTAGGTCTTACGCACATAATGAACAACTTAATTTTTAACAACATAAGTTTTGAAGATTATCTATGCTCTTAGCATAACTTACAAATGCTCTGTTTTTGAGATCATGGGCATGCTAATTTCCCAGATTTTTTGATACTGGCTCTACCTGCACTGTCTGCAACTGCAAGAAGAACCTGCAGACAGTTCTGCCAATTTTTTTGTTGTTTGTTGAGTGTGGGTCGCTGGCTACAGTATACCATATCCTGATTGAAATGCTTTTCTGGATGAAATACTGCAACATGTTGTTCAGCCAGAGGGAGGAGGTCTAAAAATAATCTCCAGTTCCAGACTGGATTAAGGTTTGATCATCTCCTATCTGACTTGCAAGTCTTTATTTTACTAAGATGAAAAAAGTTGCTCTATATTGATTTTTTTTTATAGCATATGAAAACATTTTTTCACTATGCTAATATTCTGCCATTGTAAGAGCATCTATGGGGAATTAAAAAAAAAAAAAAAGCGGGAATTTTCAGGAGGCTGCTAAATTGATGAAGTTAGAATATAAATTCCATAGCAAAATCAGTAGGAAACTTGGTGGTCAAGATACTTCCTACACAATACAAAGAAGGTGGGAATAAAGGAAAAGAATAGCCAAACTATTGCAGTAGTAGTCCCAATGTATTTTTATCTTAGTAATGTTTTTCTGTTGCTATGACCAGCAACAGCAAGTAGAATATTTCATTTGCAGGAAAACTCATCTATGATGGTATACCCACCTCAAAACAAAATATGCAGATTGCACTGATTTCCCGTAACTGTCTCTTAGCTTTTATGTTCAAAAATGTCTGCAGTCCCTGTTACAGGGGGTGCTGGGAGCATTAGTCAGATGAAGAGACAACGTTTGGCTGAAAATGAAAACCAAAAGAAAATCTAGAAAGGTAGTTGGGGCACAGGAACTGCCCCAGCAGATGTTGCTGCCATAATGTGACTGTTATTCTTGCGACATCTTTGTCACATGACTCTGATAAATTCTTAAAAATAGAAGCTCTTCCTTCTGCAGCTGAAGCCCAGTGTTTCCTGGTAGGGGACTCTCCCTCCTTTCTAGAGTCAGAGGTATCTCTGCCCCACACAGAACTACATGTCATCTTACTTTTAATGCTGCAGTTAATTATTTCTGTGTGCTTATTTTTCATTTGGGTTCTTTATCTTGTGCTGTATTGCTGCAGAGCTGGTAGGAGCATGTCAGCAGAAGAGTGCACGTGTGTGGTAATGGGAGTGTTTTCTAATCATCTCATCACAATGTTATAAAAACTCATAAAAAACGCCAATCAGGCTGCAAAGTTCTCTCTTCCCATTTTCCTTTATTCTGCTTTTAGAAAGGACACACAGGATTCATTAATTGTCCTTGTGTCTGTTGGTTATGGTAGAGTGGAAACCACCAAAAAGCATTTTTGTCTCGGTAAATTAGTGGATGCTTTAGCATTCATTGGGAGGCTTAGAAAGTACCCTCGTCATGTATGCTCAGGCAGTGTGCTACAGATGTGTGTGAGTAACATTACTGTGATGATTTATGTGGCTTTGTTGTGAAGCCATAGCAAAACTCCCATTGAATTCAACAGAACTGGAATTGGGCTCTTTTATGTCCTGGAGGTATCTTAAATCCCTTTCTACTAGAAGTGGAGAACTGACAAAAGGGATGTATTAGCTTTAGAGTTCATCTTGACACTAGAAAAATTATATGAATGTTCCAACAGACAAATAATATATGATGTGGTTCTGAAAATTCAGAGCAGACTTTTGAAAGCTATAAATAGGGATGTTCCTAGTGCTTATTTTTTCCCTCTCTTTTGAAATGCATGTGACTCAAAGAAGATTTCAGTGGAAAAAAAAAAGACAAAAGTATTTTTAACAGTTAGTTGTTGCTCTTAAACAGAGACTCTGTGATACTAAAGAGAGGAAAAAATCCTGTTAGTTTAAAAAGCTATTTGAAAATAGTAGTTCATGTGGATAATTCCAGTCTTTTAAAAAGGCAAGAAAAGAAAGGTGAAATAGTTGCCTGATTCATTATTTAACAGAATGGATGAGTTAAAGCAATGAATAGGTTTACTGTGGTGACTGCTGTGTTCATTCTGTGCTGGAAGCTTGCCTATGTCTTTCACAATAGCTGTATGTAACTCTGGCTATGCTGCAGGTAGGTTATTGAATACAGATGCTTGAGCAAATGTCTGTTTTACTTGAAACACTATCTTCTAGCTAAAGGATGCTGATTTGGTATTTATTGGTATGTATTTGTATGAATAATAATCCATGGGGTTTATAATATATAAGACCCTATGGGAGGTTAATTATGTTAAATTAATAGGTGAATCTTCAGTGACAGCAACTGATGAAGTTTTATAAAAGTGTCCTTAAGTTACTCAGTTGACTGTTCTGTCTTGATTTGCTGTTGGGAGAGCTTGTTTTGATTACAGATACCTTTCTGAACCAAGCTCAACCTGGAGAAGTCCCTGTCACGGTGGCTTTACTATGCATTTGTCAGAAAATCTTGATTCAGTCTTTCTGTGGAACCAGTGACAGACTTGGGATTTTCTTCAAAAACATTTGCTACAGGAAGGAGGTGTTACTTGGTAGTGGTATCACTAGCCTGGTTACCACGCTGGCTAGACTTTTGCGCTCCTGTAGCTCTTTGACACTCATCTTTCAGCAGAATTAACCGAGAAGCCTGTAGAATTGAGAACTATAAAAACTCAGTCTCAATTAAATGAATCTTTTTATATGCTTACATTGCATTCCATTTTGTTGTGGGTCGTCAAGGGCTCCTGCATTGCTGTCTGAAATAGTATGTGCCTATTTTGGGGAAGTTTGGAGATGCTGAGGGAAAGAAAGCATCCTTCAAAGAGCTAGACCTGTGATCCGGTATCCTTCTTTATTATTTGTCATCAGGAAGGTAAAAATGAATATCAAGAGCTGTACAGTATCTCTCTTCAGGGCAAGTGATCTTTCTTAGTAATCACTTAGACATTAAATTGAGTTATATCTCTTAGGTTCTCTAATTAAATATAAGTTTCTACCCTGAAGAGGATTTCTGAATTGTATTGTCCGTACTCTTGCCAAAGATAGAGCTTATAAAAACATGGAGAATCACTTGATAAAAGCTGAGGTTAAGTGTGAGGTTGTCCTTACAAACTGGTTGTGTTCCAGTATTCATTGCATGTACAGTGTAATAGTATATGGCAATATATTGCCATACAGTGCATTCAGGAAATGCTTTAAACGTGAACAGGTAAGTAGCTCTCATCAAAGAAAGAAAAACTTCAGGTATTTGTCCTGGTGATACCACTGTGAAATACAATGTCTTTAGCAGCCTGGTAAACCACAAATCTGTCTGTGGTTAATTTCCAGAAGCACTCTGTTATTTTGTAAATACATTGCTACTAGTTTTCAAAGTGCATCTTATGTGCATGACTATTGTAAGAAACAGAACTTTAATTTCATAAAAATATTGGAGCTTGAATCTGGAAAGTTTGATTCACTCTGCTTATTCGTCTATCTTTACCCTGGTAGCAGTACTGTTAACTTTCAGGAGTTAACAATTTTCATTTTGATCCATAGAAATGTGACCTTTTTTTTCCCCCTCGTTAAAAATGGATTTCCAGAGCTATTGTTTAGGAAATGTTTAGAAGTATGGTAAATGGACTAAATATGGCGTGGCCCCCATTTTGCTGCCAGCCAGCTTGGGACAGTTGTTCTTGGAACTGATGCCAGAATTCTTAAACACAAATTTGGAAAGTCTGGTATTTGATGAGAGCTGATGTGTGGGATGCAGACATTCAGCTGTTGCATTGAAGAGCTGAAGTAGCCTCTCTGAGTGTGACATTGATTAAATCCTCTGGACTGTTTCAAACATTTTAACGTTCTAATATGTGGAGACAATTGGGCCGTGGTCCCGAAAAGAGCTGAGTGTGATTTTGCTTGTGAGCTCTGTCTGAAGAATGCCAGCATTTGGTAGAAGCTGCTTGTTGAGATCTTTTTCTTGTAAGTTGCCTGTGTTTTCCTTAACAGTTTGATGTGCTGTGAATATGCTTTGCTGTCATATGTTTTTGCATTGCGTGTTTGTTGGACTGAAAAAGCACATGCTGTGTGATTGTGGCATGTTACTGCTTTTCTGGCCATAGAAGTCTTCTGAAAGTGCATCTTTCTACTACTGAAGAGTTATTGTGAAAACAGCTGGCAGATTGAAAAGTGATTCAGTCTCTCTGGCAGTCTGATGGTTGAGGTAATCCTTCTCCTTGAAAGTGCTGTAAACGCTAGCTCAGAACAGCCTTGGACTGAGAGGGTGCAAACATCCAGGCAGAACAGTTCTGCAAGATAGTCATGTTAGATGTGACAGGATGAAATCTCAGTAAATAAATATCAAGCAAATAGCTTTTTCTCCTGTGGGTGGGTGGCTAATTTGCTAGTGGTGGTGGAGGGATCTCTCACTGTTCCTGATGTTAAGAGCTATGGTGGACAAAGCATCTGAACTGCTTTGTAAAGGGATGTGCCTGAAATGGCAGTGGTGCTTCCCTCCACAAACTTGGCTTTGCTTACAGCCGTGGAGAGTTGTGGCTGCCACGGTACAGCCCTGACTGTTCACTTGCTCTGGGTGCTTGCTGCTTCCTCTTCACCCAATTCATGATATTTTCTAGATAACTCCCTTTCTTGAAATGCTAATGGTGATGATAAATCTTTGTTTTTATACCTTTTTTTTCTCCTTTGGAGAAGGAAGAGTGTGGGAAATAGGGGTGACATAAGAAAATAAAAAGAAAATTTAGTTTAAAAGTACTTTGACCAACTCCGTAAATGTACTTTACAAACAATCTCAAGGTTTATTTTCATGACTCTATCACAATTATCAATGAAATTGTTGGTAATAGTTATCATCTGGAGGTTGATAATTGGCTGCAGATCAGTGATCCAGGGTATACTTTCTTCCAGTCAGGTGTTAATTCCCAAAGCTGTCTAATGCCAAAAGCCCTTTTTTTTTCCTTTTTTCTCTTTTTTTCTCTCTCTCTTTCTCTCTCTTTCTCTCTCTTTCTCTCTCTTTCTCTCTCTTTCTCTCTCTTTCTCTCTCTTTCTCTCTCTTTCTCTCTCTTTCTCTCTCTTT
>NW_020448353.1:208751-229581 GCF_003343035.1 Apteryx rowi
TCTCTCTCTCTCTCTCTCTTTCTCTCTCTCTCTCTCTCTTTCTCTCTCTCTCTCTCTCTTCCCCCTTTCCTCTTGTTTGGTTTTAGCAAGTCTGGTTGTATGCTTACTGCAAACAAGACACTTCTATTTTGGGAGAGTGTATACATCTATAGATGGATGTTTTTATATTTATGTATATATATTTATATACACACACACACACATCTTTCTATACATAAAAAATGTGCAACTTACCATCAAATGAAAACTTAAAAAATTTTTTGAGCAGTTTTGTAAGTGCTGGATGGAGATGGGTTTTGTGATGTGGCCCGGTGATGAGCACTGCTGGGCCGGTTCTGTTCTAGCTGTTACTATTTATTAACTCTGTGTAAATACCCCTGTAGGTGTGAGTCTGTTGATCCCTCTGTGTAATGGAGGTAAAGCTTGCCTAACCTTGCTGTGGCACACATAGTTAATGTGAAATGCTTTGAACTCCCGAGCATCTGGTAAGTGCCAAGAATGGTCTTTGTCAGAATGGACTCAGTCACTTCAAGTTTTGTTGTTCTGGGCAGAGATCTGGTCTACTGTTGCAATTCAGACCCACCAGGAAATGGGAATTGGTGTTTGGATCTGTTACTCTTAGGGACCCGTTTCTGTTACTGGATGTACCGAGTCTGCCTTTTAGGAGTGATGTGTAGCATAAACATTTTGCCATTCACCACAGAGGGAAGGGGGAGAATCTCCTTTCTGATTCAGAACACAAAGGGATACTTTGTGCTCCTGGTGTCTGGACAGACAGTGATCTCATTTCAGTGTTTATTTTTATCCAGTTTTATTATCATTGTTAGCTTTATTAGACAGTGAAGAAGAGAAGGTAGTGACTTACCTCAGTCTGATCCATGAAAGTGCTGGCTTTAGATATGAATAGAGGATTTCTGGATGCCAAGGAGGAGTGAAGCTGGCTATATGAGTGAACCTCAGAATGTTATCAATTTAAATACGTGAAAAAAGTGCATGGATTGGTTCAGTCGTCTCTGCCTGATCTGTATTTAGCTAATTGTCTCTTGATACTCTTTGTTTCCATTGAATCTCCTAAAGATAGCAAAGCTTTATTTGTGAAGTCTTCACCCTGTAATTATACATGGAGTTTGTATGCCATATTTCTGTTGCTTATAAGTTTGAATGTGATGATGCTGCAAGATTGAGACTTGTAGTTGCTACTCAGGGTGAACTCCCATCTGACTTCAGTGGTTTCTTTTCCAGTGAAGACAGTGCTGTTACGTTGCATAACAGCAGGGAAACTCTCAGACATCTGATACATATGGAAATGGCACAAACTCTGTGGCTGCATTTACTGTTCTCTACATCTTTATTAAAGACTTTGTATATTGTCTGTGATGTTCGTGATTGATTTTTCTATAAGCCAACTGCAAAATCATTGAAGTTACCATGAAAGAAATACCATTTTAGGCTTTGTATTTCATCCTCGCCCCTCCCTCTAGGCTTAATCTTCAATAAAGATGACAAGAGGATGATCTTTACTGTTTGTGATTGTCTTTTAAAAAGTGCAGACTTGCAAAACACAGTATTACTCATCTCATTTTTGTGTTTCACTGTTTTGCAGGAGGTCTCCAAGTAGGCTATAGAAGAATGGATAGTATGCATGCGTATTCTGAGTGCATCTGTTAGCCTTTTACAATGTCAAAGCAAATTAAACTGTTTTAAAACTTGAGTTCTCCTAAACATGCCCTTTCTGTGCATGAAGTCACTTAATGAATTTGGACATCTGCTGTGCTAGCGCACATGAAAATAAATTTCTCCTTATTGATTAAAAGCTGTCGTCCATTTGCTTTAAGGTAGATAATGTTTCTAAGTGGCACATGTTTACTGATTGGTATCAATGCTAATGGTTAGGACAGTATATTTGTATGAACACTAATAACATTTTTATGGTAAAGAATCTTGATCTGGTGAAGCACTATGAACAAAGAATTCTTTCATAACTTGTAGTACCTTGGAAAATGTAGCACCTATAATATTTCTTAAGAACATAGGTCAGTAAGCCTTATTTCTCAGGAAAAAACCTGACTGGCTTGTGAGGGTGTTTTCATTCAGCAGTCAAGGCACTTGATTCTGAAGTGGCCACGTGTTTGCTACCCTCGCATCTTGGTAGTTGCATCTTTGCTTTTGAGTCAGGCTGAAGAATATCTTCCTTGTGGTAGAAATGAACATGGATTTCAGCTTTAATGCTCTAAGGTTAGGCCCACTTAACCTTCCTGCTGAACCTCTGTGGTATTCTACTACTTACTGACCTTGTAGATCGACTAAGTGATTTTTCTTCCTCTATTTAGAACATAATGTAGCTCACAGTAACCCAAAGGATAAATGTTGCGTGAAAATACAGCAAGTTTCAGAGTAAGGAAAGAAGTGTGGATAAACAGAATCTATCCAAGTCAGGCTGTATCCAGTTCTAGAACTGTTCTAGGTATTATGCTACTGCTTCATATTTATATCATTACTCATCTGTACGTCTTAAGTGAAAATGTTGCCTTTCTGTATGAGTCATCCTTGCCTGCCCTGAGGTCAGTGGGAATTAAAAAAAAATGTTAGTCTCTTGGAGATATTGTTTGCAGCATTGTGCAAACTCTGTTTCACAGTTCTAAATTGAAGCCTCAACTGTCATAGTCACTTGTGAGTTGGAATTCACCCTGCTTTTCTGAGGTCTTGGAACTGCTGATGTGACTAAGATTCACAGGGTTCAAACAATTGATTGGTAACATGTGGGTCTTGCTCTTCATGCTACTTAGATGGTAATGCTTCTGATGCATAAAAGGTAAGCTGATCAGCCAAGGAACATACGTTACCCTGAGCTGGTAGAATGCCCAGAGCTGATGATAATGTTGTGATTAACTAATCTTTGAGAATGGGGCAAAACCTAAAGGCACAGTATGCTTCTTGTTAAGGTTTCTTGTTTATTTTGAATGCATAAGTATTTTTATATCTAAAGGCTTGAGGTAGGCTGGATTTCTAGTAGAAGGCTGATCTGAAGAAATGAAGGGAGAATCCATCTGCTTTTGTACTGATCTGTTTTCTTTGGTTTTTATTTTAGTTTGCAAGTATGCCTGCCACAGGAAATGTGAAGAGAAGGTAGGCCTGTTCACTTCCCTGCTTGCTGATAATCCGTATGTATTTGAATTAGACTGCAAGAAATGTATCAACTAATTAAAAAGATTATTAGATCAAATGCCTACCCGTCAAAAAAGAATCATTTTCTTTTGGGAAACCACTTTTGCCATTAATAAAACTTGGGATCCTATGTAGTCAAAACATCTGCCTCAGTGGTTTAGTTTCTCATTCCTCCCACAGGAGGACATGTTTCAAGCTGAAAAGAGCAAACTGATTGTGTGAAGTATAAACCACACAGTTGTGCCAGTAAAGAAAAAAAAATCTGAGTAAATGAGGTGTATTTTGCTCTTCTGGTTCTAAATTTTACAGCAGTAAAGAATTAAATGCAAGCTTTGAGCCTAAGATTATGAAAAATGTAAGCATATTACTAATTTATTTTCATTTTCTACTGCAGAATGTTTCTACCTCTTAGTCATTACTAGATTTTTGGTTAATTTTTAAAATCTCCAGGTTCCTTTTCATGTGAAAGAATACTCTGCCTTCAGTTTGCCTCCTAGTTTATCCAAAGTTTTTATTGCTTCTCAGCGTTGTACGTTTTATATTGAGTTTTGTTAACTCTGTGCTTAAAGCAAGTGCCACTGGCCACAGCCATGTTTTCAAAGCTCAAGATGAGTGCTTTTAAGTTAAAAATGACTTCTGAAATAGATCTTGAATATCTGTAAAGTATCAAGACAGCACGAATCCATGTTTATACAAAAGGACTACTTTTCAGCTGGCAAATGTCAGAACGTTAGTCTACAACATGTGGGAACAGTCTGAAATGAGGGAGGGGGAGAATAACCCTCTTACTCAAGGGACCACACGCTTTCATGATCCAAAGACATCTATGTGTGAAGGAGCAAATTAATACTAAACATGTTCAGTGTTTGATTCCTCCTTTGGTTTTCATAATGAAAGTGTAAAGATCAGAAACTTCATTGTTATTCTTGAGCTATAAGGATTTTGTATATGGTTAATTATATGGGCACTCAAAAGTGTTGCTATAGGAAAGTTAGCTAAGAGCTAAATCATGGCTAAATATTACCTGAGGGAAAAAGCTAATGGTGCCACTCAGAATTTGTCTTCTACTTCTCTTAAGTACACAGCCAAAGAACTGAAATTAAAATCCAGTATATTGTTCGATGCTGGATATATTTTTCTTCTGATACTTGTAAACAAGGAGGTGAGAGGATAGATGTGAGTAACTTATATATTGGCAGCATGGAAGGAGGACCATGTAAAGGTGACTGAAAGATGAGTGTGACAGTTATTACTACATGGTTATGTTAGTTTCATTTTAGTTGTTGTTTTTTTTTTTCCCACTGTTGAAAAATTTACATTGTATTAATGCAGGGTTTCTTTAATAATAATAATAAAAATCATGGACATGAATTTAAAATCAAACCAGAAAAATTAAATTCCTTTCCCCAAAGGTGTGATTTTTATTGTGAACACTTGTTTCATATCTTTCCTTTGCATTTTTTTTTCCGTTGGCACTGTCCTGATTAAATTTGTAGAGTAAAAACCATTGTGCAGATCAGTCTCAAGTTTTCATGTTTACATAGAGATCTGAAAAATTAATTGACAGAAAGTCTACAGGATCTGTCAAGTCATCATTTTGTGTGATTGTATTGTGTGAAGCTGTAGCAGGACTGGACCAATCTGGGGCTGGTACACTGGCACCCAGGCATTAGGCAAATCCACCAGTGTCAAGTTCCTTTCTTTTTGCTGTGCTGTTGGTAGTTGAAATGAGATAGGTACTCCAGGGTCTCAGATGGCTTAAAATTCTCCCATCCCTAGATCTGTGGAAATCAGACATTTAAACAGAGTTGCAGGCTAAATACAACAATCTTGGAGGGCATTACTTTGCTTTCCCAGAACCACCCTCATGGAACAGTGTTACCTGCTTTTTAGCCAAAACTGTTGATCAGCATTTTCTAAGCATGAAGACTGGACTTGTAGTAGTTACAGCACTGAGGTTTTGGAGACCACAGATCTGTTCCTGTCTGTGTTATTGACTGATGTTTGGCCTTGGGCACGGATTTGTTTGTTTTGGTGTTTCCAAGAAATGTAAATGCATTCAAGAGAAGAACCTGTACTTAATACTTTGATTTCTTGGGCCATTCTGGGAAGTTTTGGTAAATATAAGTGGGAGTTGGCTGAGAATTTCCCATTTGGAGAAAAAAGTGGTACTTGTGCATTTGGAAATATCTGTGTTACATGGTATGCTGAATAAATGCAGAATCTTGTTCTTTCATCAAATAAAATAGTAAAATGCAAACAGTAGTAATTAAATCTGCAAATAAGGTATTGCTTTTTAAAGTTTTTCATCATCTAAATGCATACATTCAAGCCATTTTAGTAATTAGTGATAGTAACGTAGTGATGGTAGTCTAGAAATAGAAGAGAAACAGTTTTGTACAAAGAGATACTTTTTATTAGATCAGATAATGTAATTGATCCCTCCTTGTGCGTTAGCTTTGGTTCTCCAACAGCGCATGCAGATAACAGTATGGACTTCCACTGGGGAGAACCTGGTTTGTTGGTAATGTTGGTAGCTTGCAGATTTGCTTGTGTAGCTGCTGTTTAGTTCTTGAGTTTCCAGCACTTACGGTACAGAAACGATGCTGGAGACTGTGGTAAGCAATTCTTTAAACTTGCTTTGGAGACAAATAATTTCATACATGTACCATATGTTATAAACAGGAAACCATATTTCAGCTAGTATTTATGCTGTCAGGCATTTGAGTGTTGAAAAGACTAATACATGGAGTGTCAAAAGTATCTAACAGCATAACTATCATTGAGATACTGGTATATTTTGATTTTTAAATAATTGAAAGGAAATTACTAGTGCGTATTACAGACAATAGAAAAGTAAGATGTGTAAGCAAGATTAGATTGAATACTCAGGGTTTTCATACAAGAGAATTTTTCCATATTTTCAGAGAAGTAGTAAGCCAACAAATAGCAAAAATCCCAAATTGTTCTACGCGTCTTAGTTCTTCTTTTCTACTTGTGTGAGGCTCCAGCTGGCTCTCTGGGGTGATGTTGTAGAGTCTAGGTGTTATGTTGTGCATGCTGATTCAGATCTGAATCTTGCCTTCATTGCCTGACGTGGTTGTTGTATTTGTGGTTTGATATAAATTAAAGATGGGAATGGTTCTGGTGGTTTTTGAGCTGGATTGGGAATATACTAAGACCATCTAAGGATGTTGAAGGCAGCCTTGAGGAAATCTGTAGCCATAATCATATGCACTGATTCAGATCCATTTGAGGTTTGTGGAAAGAGTTTCATGGACTCCGTCTGCCTTTGGAAGTATCCCTCCTCCCTAGAATGTATTTTACTTCTAAGGCAAGTGTTCATTTTCCCTAAAAAACAAAAACAACAAAAAACCACCAAAACCCCCCAAAAAACAAAAAACAAAACAAAAAAACCTCTACAATGTTCACAGCTTATAGGGAATAACTATTTTTGCATCAGTTAAACATCCCCCAAGACATGTGTAAACAGTTAGTCATCTGAAGGTCATGCAGAAAGGGAGGGAATGAGAACGAAAGAAAGTTGCGTTTCTGGTATCTTCGTAATCATTTTTGAAAAGAATAATGCATCAGCACAATAAAACATTACTCCAAAGACTACTGGGGTCATGAACACTCATAAAAAGCATTATTATGTGCAACTCCAGTCATAAAGTCCCAAATAATGTTGCAAATGTGTTCAGGTAAAAACAGCAGCACAAGCTTTTCAGTGGCAATGCTACAATGCTGGTTTTCAAGACTTTGTGAGAGAATTCCATTATTATGCTTGTTAATGAAAAACAAAGTAGAATTTATATAGTATAAATTGTCCATGAAAATAAGGTTTATACAGACATGAAAATAAGATGGGCTCTGAATTTGTTCCGCATGTACAAATAAAGGAAGAATCAACTTTGGACTTGTCTGAGACTTCAGCTTCTTCAAGTTAGAATGAATCTGAATAAGTTTCGTGTGAGTTTTTCAGTTGTCCCTGTCATAACATTAAATACAGAATAACAAATGTAGGCGAGCCTTGTAGTAATACTTCCAAACCTAGGGCACAACCAAAAAAATTTTGAAGCTACAAAAACAAAAGAAAACATGGAGACAGGGATTAGACTGTTACACTTTTAGCCTGTTGCATTCAGTTGCATTATTTTATTTGCAAAAAGATTGTAACATGTGAAATTATGTAGCATAAATCCACTAGATGATGTTGATACCAGTACTAAAATTGGATGTGCTGTAAAAGCAAGTTTAAAAAACACCTCTTCCTCTCCCTCCCCACTGTCTTGGAAATATCTGTGAAAAAATGAAGACAGACGTGAACACAGTGGATGTCTGCATATAAAGCCTTGAGAGAGAGATCCATCTCTGTCAGATTACTATTTGCAATTTAGCCTTGAAGGGGAGAGTTGGGGGGAGGAATTAATGGAAATTAAGGACCCACAAATTCAGAACAGATGTCAGGAAGCACTTTTTCATGCAGAAAGCAACAAATATGTGGAGAAGTCTCCCAGACAAGCTTGTTCAGATGAAAAGCAGGGAGGCTGCTCAGGACTGAAGCATTCTAATCCCGTCCTGGGGAAATGGAGCTCTGAACGCTCCCTGCCGCGGATGGGCTAGTCGAGCAGGCTGCTCTGAACGAGTCCCCGACCTCTTATAAACTATGATTTGTGAAACTGTCTGCTGTGTCCCTGCCGGCGCAACATCAAAGATCTTAATGTGCAGGGGCCCACAGAAACATTTGACTTCGGATACAGCCTGTCAAGCAGTCTGTTTCTGTATGCAGTACTCAGTGAGTCTCTTCCTCACTCATCAGCATTGTACATCGGCAGCACCGGACTGTGACAGCCCTGTTGCTCTGAGCCTCAGAAGTCTGAGACGTGTTAATGGAAAGATGTGGTTGTATCTAAAAAGTGACTTTTCTTCAATATTCTGGATACACCTACTCAAAGTTGAATATTGTCCTGTTAACATATATGTATGCTCATCAAGGTGGCTTGATGAACCTTACTTTGAAGCATTTTCTGCATGTTGTTAGAAAAGAGGGCCTAAAAAAGCTGCCCTTCAGCTTGAATGGCATCAGGGCATTGCTAATTTGCCAGGCTGTGGTGACACCTTTGTGGTTATGGAAAGCCCTTATAAGCTTGTCATTGACTTCACATAGATTAAGTTATTGTAATTTATTTGGTTTTACAGCACACTGATTTAGAAGTAAACCTAGCCTTTTAAATTGTTATTTTATATCATAATATGGCATTCTGTCAATTTACTAATAAAAATAACAAGGACTGTTTTTGTACTATAGTTATCTTCTGTGCTTTTTCTTAAGTGATGAGGAAGGAAAATCACTCTAGAGGAAAGTGTCCACTATTCCTGTGTGTACTGTATTTTAAAACTTTAAAACTGTCACTAAAAGGCACTGCTTTTTGTTTCTCTTGCTTTTTGTTTTTACTATGAAAAAAGACATCATAAGAATAAATTCTGAAATAATTTTGTTTTGCTGTACAAATCTCAGTTAATTTGGGTAATTAATATCTTGTGTTGCCTCAATCCATGCATGGTTAACTTGGAAACATTTCTGTATGGTGCTCTGTTCAGATGTACATATGTAATTAAAGTTCCCTGAGGTTTCAGAAGCTACAGCATGTATAATGCCCCAGGGCTTTGCTCTGGCTTTATTGAGTTCCCTTTGTTTTGTAGGATCATCTTGGGGCTTTTTATTTATTTATTTCCTCTCTGACTATGATGTAGGAATACTCGTCTGTCAGACTATGGGGTTTTCGTTTAGCTCTCTGTCCTGGGATACCCTTTTTTTGTCTCCTGTCCTGTCCTGTGGGAAGATCTCAAGGGTGAGGGGGAACCTTGTGACCTGTATTTTCTGGACACGTCTTGTATGCTAATTCTCCCCCCTGAGAGCTGACTCTGTATTAAGTCCTGATTTTTATTAAGCTCATAAGCAAATGCTTAAATTCTCATAAAATCAATAGATTTAAGTATGTGCTGAAGACTTGTGCTGAATCAGGATGTCCAAAGATGTGCAGTGCCACTAGCTTTCCTAGAGAGCGCTTAGCCCGAAAGATATTTTCACTACAACTAAGCCAAAAAGACATTTTCATTACATAATACAGTTTGATTCTTTGCCAGTCTAAAATGATGTTTCAAAGAAACAAATATACTACTGCAGATGGCTCTGTGACTTTTTCCAGTTCCACTAGGATTCGTGGGGTTTGATTCAGCACACTTCCCTTCTTTTTCACCTTTCAAGAAGCTGTCTAGACATCTTAACGGAGTGCAGATTTAATCAAAGCTTCAGGATTTTGTATTAATGGTCTAAAATCCTTGTTCAGACTAATTTCCTGAGCTGCAGCATGCCACTTYAATGTTGATAAAGTCAGACCAGTTTACCTTCAAACTGTAGTTTATTTTTCTTAGAGAAATAGCAGATTTATAACATGATTTTAGCATTCTGTCCTTTTTAAAGCCACCAAAATTTTTTTTTTAATAATAAAAGGTATAAATTCTGACATGATACTTTGTCCTGTTGTTTTTCTCAAAGCCCGCATTTTTCTAATTCTTTTTTCCAGGCATTGGTATTTGGGAAAACGTAATTCTTCCCTTGACCCTGCTGTCCCTTTTTCTTTAAACTGTTTAAGCTATTGCTGACTAAAGAGGATTGGAAGAAGGCTCCCTCCCTCCTCCCCCCCTCCAACCCATAGTCCCTTGTGACAAAGAGTCTAAGAAAGAAAAAGATTAACAGCCTAGGAAAGACAAACATGATTACAGAAGAATGCATAGGAATAAAAAATGTAGCTTGAATTACTGTAAAAACAGTACTTTCAACACTTCAGTGGGGAGAGAGAAAGCAATCACAGCAATAAAAATAAGCAAGGAGTGATAGATAGTTTTGGTCCTGGGTTGCATGTTCAACTTCTATTGCAAAAACTTCCTTTCATAAATTTATAGATATGAAAGAGAGAGACTAATATTGGTCAGACATTTTCTAAAGCACTTCAGAGATTTTGAGCACAAGCTTTGTTGGCTCTCAAAGGGATCCACTGGGTTTTGTCACTTGGGTACTTCTCGTACCGCTTTGCGAATGAACCTTGCCCTTGCTTGAGGGAACCTTGTAAGATTGTAAGGCTGGGTGTTTTCTAACATTGGCACTTTGGCCCTTGGGGCAGACGGGCATGAAGGCGGATACTTTCACCCTAGGAAGAGAATCAGCAGTCCTTGGCAGTCTAGAGGGACGGATACTTGTGGGAGAAATGTGATATGCTGCCATATGATAACTTCTCTTGTGTCTTTTTGGAGCAAGAAGGAAAGCTCCTCCTCCCTTTTGTACAGGGATGAGGAGAAGAGGTTGCTTATTTTGTCATCCTTGTCAGAATCCCAAGGCAATATAGCACTGGATTTATTGCTTAGTCTACCTTCATGAAATTTAGTTTAGACTCCCAGTGTTTAATATAATAGTTCCCACCAAGTGGCTGGCAGATACGTGTGCTCATGTTCCCTCTCTCTCTTGTATGTGTGTGTCTTTATAATACATACACACAAGCGAACAAGGGAACTCTCTGTATGAAGTAACTCTCTCTTTTTCAGTCTGGCTTCTCTGTAAACAGTGGTGGTCTTAATGCATTTTAATTCACTATAACTATTATAATTCATTTGGAATGTCAATGGAACTTGAACAGAAATTCACCATTATCTGCATGCAACATAAGTGCATCCCAGTTCATCCTTTCTACAGATCAGGTAACTGTTTGGAAAGCAGTTATAGACAGTGTGTTTATATTAGTCGCATAGTAACCAAATTTATATTTCTTTTGTGATTGTGGATTATTTTCATGTTTTCCTCCTGCATTCGTAAATAATGCCAAATTACAAAAAAAAAACCCAAAATACAAATATTTTATCAGTAGTCCTCTTTTATCTTTAGAACGGTGATTCTGATTTTCATGTTGTGTGCATTTTCTTCTCTGCTTCTGTTTTTAATTTTATGCCTCTTGTATCAGGAGTTTAGTTTAAATCCTGACCTCAGATGCATACACTTGGCTTCTTTTGATTTTTCAGTAAGAAATTTAAATGTACGTCTTGTGTTTAAAAGTTCTTCACTGTCTGCTGAAAGTGTACAGTGCAGTAATTCAGGAATAGTGCTTCTAGCTCTTCTGTTTTCCACTGAAATCATGTGAACAGAAAGGTGGTGGTTTCTCCTGCTATGTGCAGTGTGCTGTATGTCCTGATTGCAATACACTACTTACTTGTTCATTGCTGAAGCATAAAACACATAAAGGAGTACCTCTCTGGACTTCCATTAATGCAGTAAGAAAGAGTTCTTTTACTTCAGCAATGTCAAGGGCAAGGGGACTGAAAAAAATGAACCGAACTGAATCATTCTCTTGTTAGCTTATGAGGTTTCATGGGGAAGGTGAAAATAGGGAAGAGACTGATAGAAGAAGCAAGAACGCAGTAGGCTGGACTCTTCAAGGTGGTGGCAAGGCACTTTCTCTTCAGATGAACAAAACAAATTGCTGAGATTTCTGAGGTTATTTAACACAACTGGAAGGCAGACAGAACTGAAAGAAGGGAGTCTCATCTGGGAAATCCATGTGATGTTTCTGCTAGTGTTTGATCTCTGCTACTTTTTGATTACTATGCTGACACTGTTGTGAGATTTGGCCTAGTATGTTCTCAGTGGTACCTGGGCAGTTTGGAAATGGAAGCATCTGTGATATCTTGGATGTCATCATTTCTCAAACTATTGCCAATATTCTCTTTTTTTGAGGGTGATCATAATATGTCTTTCTTTCCTGTCTATTCACATGCTGCTTCAGCTTGCTGTTGATGGAAGTCAGCATGTGTAGTCAAAAGGGAGGAAAGAATTCCCCTCTGAATGTTTAAAATGATACAAAAACAGAACAGAAGCTAGATTTGCAAGAAATCAACATGTGTATCGCTTTTTAAAGAGATGACTGCTACTTTGATGTAGTCGCAGTTTAAACATAGCATTTCTTTTTAACTTTCTTTCTGACCTTGTTTCATATTTATATTCAGTTGCAGTTCATGTGCTACAGTTTAATGTGTCAAGATTTCTGGGGAAAATAAAGGAATTTTTGGGGGAAGACGCCCACATTTTAAAATACTACAAACTTTTTACGTGAATAGTTAGGGTTTATCAAACATCAATTTATTATTTTTGAGTATATATTTTTAAATAAGACATTTAGTTTTAAAATCACTTAGCAACCTGGAGAAGATTGGCTATTTTGAGATCAGCAAAATACTGTCAGCTTTTACTCCTTAATCAATATGGCACTGTTAAAAGTATAGATTAAAACTATCATGAGCAGAAATGTATATGTGGTAACCTTGCTTCTTAAAGGGTTCGTGCAAGCTTTTTCTTTGGTTTCAGCATGCATGGGTTCAGAAGTCCCCTTTCTCTTTAATGCTCTCAGATTTTGGGCAGAGGGAATCCAGGACTAAAGTGAAGACTTGTGCCATGTTGTTGCTGGGAGAAAACCATGTGAACCTCTGTGGTTGACACATTTCTGTGGGAATACATAAATCAACACATTCACTAAGGCTTACAGAGTTCAAGGATTTTTTTTCCCATGCACAACATTTAGCATATTGTATTACCCCGCATGCAGCCGTTTTAGAGTTGGCTGGCATTGGGCTAGAATAAAAATCTGTTTGCAGTTGAAGGCCAAGGGATTATTACATGAGTTTTGTAAATGAGATTTGCAGCTCAAAACAGTCTTTGGRTTTCTCCTGGTTGCCCCAGAAGCAGTACGGTGAGGTAATGCTAGATCCTTCTATCTGCAAAATATTATGCCCTGTGCTAGATTTAATATCACTATGATGAACTGTTCAATGAATAAGCCTTCTCATTGAATCCACACTGTAAGGTATTGAGTGACACAAGGATTTGAAATTGTTTTTTATGGGCATAAAGCTTGCATTGTTGAAGTAGCAGAAGGGCTATGCTGGAGAACTGTGTGTTGGGCAGTTCATTTGCCGGGCCTTTTCCCAAATTATAATGCATTTTAAAGTATGCTAATGTTTTTAGATAAGAACCCTCATTTAATCTTACTTTTAAAGACAGTTGGCAATGTTGTGCAAGACGCAGCTGGTACATGTACAGCTTCAAGGTTTGTTTGTTTCCTTGCAGTTTTTCTTTTTAAAACAAATCCAGTGGTTTGCAACAGGAAAAAAAGAATAAGATGATGTAGTGAGGGAAGGAAATAAAACAATTTCTGTTTTTCTTTGTTCTTCATCAGATTATGGATACGTTACAGTTTCCAGTGGGAAGTCCATATCTGTCATGAAAACCTTAGGAGGGTTTTTCTGTCTTCTTCCTCCCTTGAAAACTCCCTTTCCTCCTCCCTTGAAAACTGTTCAGTTTTGGCAGAATTTGGGAAGGACCTCTTCACTTGCCCGCTTATTTTCTGTCCAGCTCTGATTCTCTCTGTATAAATACAAGAGAGTTCACATAGACTTCCCTTGTAAAATAGGAAGCCTTTTTTTAAAGAGAAGGAGGCATTTGTCAAACCTTTAAAATGGGATCAAAGAACATGGGAATGATGCATTTTACACTGCTGCTGCTTGGAACGTTCTCTTAGGGCACATTATAGCTTATGTCACATTCATCTCTAGGAAAGAGGACTCAAATAGCTTACCACAGTGTGCCATCTCTTGTGTGTGTGTATTGTTTTTTTTTTTTTTTTTTAATAAACTGTTTACCCTTGCTGTACATGATACATAGCTTTTACGTAAGAGGCTTTATTTCTGTATCTGTTATTACAAGTAAAGGCAGATCTTGAACATCTTGGAGGGTGTTGTGAACATCAACAGTGGCAGTAATTAGGTAGTGAGCAAGATGTCCCCATGGTGTCTATAGCATTTTGCACTGTTACTGTTTTATACTGTATTGATGTTTTTGTGTGTGCGTGCTCCTAGCAACTGGATGAGTTCCCTTTTGCAATATTCCGGATATATCATGGCATTGTCAGACTCTAAAAGCTCAAAAAGTTGGATCAAACCTAGCATTAGATTGCAAGAAGTTGCCTTACTGACATGATGAAAGAATAGAAACTGTGCTAGAGACATCGTTGATAACAGCAATATTATGGAAATATAGTATGAGAGCAAGTACTGTGTGTTTTGAAGGTTATGAAATCCATCCCAGAAAAAATCCTGAATATTTTGTATTAGCAGCAAACTGAAATGTCTAGGTTTCTTTAGAATTTGCCTATACTACATTTGTGTGGTAACACAGCATTTCATAGTGTTTTACTAGTAATTACTTCTAAAAGGTTGTCTCCCTTGTCTCTTTCTATCTTGCTGAAGAAAACATTTGAAATGCCCCCACAATTGCAGCATTATAAAGCAAATGCAATCCTGGTGAAAACCATCTGTTTGGGAGGAGCTGTCTTTGACAATAAAAGTTATTTATTGAAGTCTGTCAAGGGAAGAACATTTTGTACCTTTTTGTTGCATTGTTTCTCTTTTGAACAGCTGGAAAATTGAAGATATATTTGAAATGTACATTTTCTTTTTGAAATGTGTTTTTGAGAGCATAAGAAACTTGTAATCTAAGTGACTAGAAAGATGTGAAAATTGAGAATCAGGGTTGTGGTATAAGAAAGTCAGAAATGCTGTAATAAAAATTAAGACACTTGCAGTGTCTTCATGTCAGCCTCCAACAAAGCTGTTTTACTCTCAAAAATGAGCAAATTGGGGCCTGATGGAGGGAGCCATTACTTACAACACCAGAATACATTTTGGTGAAAAAGTGAAGGATTCCTGCTTGGTTCTCAACCCTTCAGGCTAGTTTGTGTTGTGACTCAACTGAGAATGATAGGTCCATGTGTATAAATTGTGCTGACTTATGGAAAAAGAAATATTGTTCTAATATATAACTTTGTAATGCAGGCATGCCATGATATATGACTGTGAAGAAAACAAAGTATAGCTCACTGTAAACTCACAAGTATGGGTGTATGTTTTTTTGATTGATTGATTGTTTTGTTTTGTTTTTTAAATGTGACCTCTAAGGTGGTATGAAGCCTGTATCTATAAATAACATGGAGACCTTGCATTTTTTTTCCCCGCTAGTCTGATTTTCTTCTCTCTAGGAATGATTAGTTCATTCATTCATTTAAGCCACTGCTTGGTTAGATTTGAGTTTGGGATAGTCAAATTCATGCAAACTACAGTGTTACTCAGCATTTGCTTCACTGACTTGAGCTCTGTGGTGGTTGAAGGCAGGTAGAGGAGGCAAAGCATCAAAGTGCTTGGCTTTCATCAGGCCTTTAAAGGTGCCTGTGTAGGGTTTCTCTGGGGACCTGTGTGCTCAGAAATTGTCTGTATTTCTGTGCTCATAAGTTGGATTTTGGAGACTCTTCAGAGGAAGTCACTTTTCAATAGCTGTGGAGACCTCAGGTAGGAAAATGAAAAAGCTTTTGACTGTGCAGTGTGGGAGAACTGTTGGTTGTGTGAGTATGGCCTGCAGGTGCTTGAAGTCCCCTAAGCCAGACAGGAGAGGTAAGAGCATGGTTTCCTGAGCCCATGGAAGTCATTCTCATCAAAAAGGACAGATTTCCTTGGTTGCTTTGTGCACTAGGAGCAAAGCTGGAAGAATTATTCCTGGCATTGAGAGGGCCAAAGCTAGGGCTTCAAGTTCACCTGAGAAGGGCACTTATTATAGATGAATTTTGCCCCAGATCTGAAAACAGAATTTATTCCCCCTGGATATTCCTCTTTGGCTTTCAGTCCTGCAGAAATGTAAGAATGTGCCTGACAAAGCATGTGGCACTGCCCAGAGGACTTCAAAGGTACCTTTCACCTGTAGGAAGCTAGACATGGATTGATGCACTTTGCTGAATGGTGGCTGCTTCTTGTAGCTGCTGTTTTGTTTTCTAGTGGGATTGGCACTACTTTTTGGAGAGTAAACTAGCTTGCTGCTAAGCGCAATGGGGCTAAGCTAGCACCTGGCTCCTTGGGACACCAGTGGTGCAGCATGTGAGGGTGGTGGAGTAAAGGGCACAGTGACCTCTCTGGGCAACAGAGGAAAGAAGTTGTGCTTGGTGTTACTTTTCTGCAATCTCCCTTCCTATTGTTAAAGTATGTTCACTTAACTATAACAAGCACTGGTGTGTGACCCTTTTCCCTGGGATGTGTGATCTGCTTGGAGCACTGAGTCAGCTGCTTGTTCAGGGGAGGTTGCTGTACACAGATTGTTGGTGTTTAACTTCACTGATGTTGATAAGCTTGCTGTAATAGATTGCTTTCCATAACAATTCCAACAGAAAAAATTAGTTTTTTTGGGAGATGTAGTACTAGAGTGAATGTTAGGACTTGGCACACCTGGTTTCAGCAGTTATGTATTTCCTGCTTTTCTCAGTGCATGCTATAAATTTACCACAAAGGCCTGCGTTTTCCCCCTTTTTTCTATTCTACTGTTTTAAAATATAATTTGACTACTTAATTGGTGTAAAACAATCCCTGTAAAGTGACTACAGCATAATGTTCAATGTAGCTGTTATGCTGCTGGCTTGTTGGGGTCACATGGTATTTTTTCTAGCACAATGTTAGATCTGCCTGTTCCCCACAGCCTCAGTTGAGATTGGGGCTGCAGGGGGCAACTATGTAAGCTTATTCCTGTGCCTGAGCTGACCATCTAAATATACAGAATAGGCAAGAGGGGGAGATAAGGTGGCTGGCCTACAGCTGGCTGTGGGGCAGCCTAGAGCTGCAAGTTGGGCTTTTTTTTCCTGAGTCTCGGCTCAGATAATGGCCATCCTTCCCTCCTTTTCCTTTTTTCTGATGTCTGGGCCTGAAGGAAACCTCTCCGTGAGAGACCCAGGCTAGGTCCCACATCGGGCTCTGGACCTGGGCGCTCGTTGCCTGAGGGGCCCTGCCTGGACAAGGAGCATGTTCTGGAGCTAGACTGCGCATTGATATGGCTCATACTGAAGTGCTAAAACCTCAACTGGTGCTGCTGCCAAGTCCAGACAGAAAGGCGATGTACACGTTGCAGACCGGCACCTTCATCTCTTCAAATAACTCTTCCTTCCTGGGGGATTTTCTGTTTTCTGAAGGTGGGTAACCTGCTCCCCCCCCCCCCCCCCCATTTTATGAGAAGCTCACCGGGGAGATTTTTCCTCCCTGAATGCCTGTATGTGCATGCACACATCTACTCGGCAGGGAACAGTTTGACCCAGAGGCTTTTATGTGGACATTTGTCCATAAATTAAATAGAACATTTAATTGAAGAAATAACTTTTCATGTGACTGTCATTCTTTCTGCAATAAAAGCATGTGTGGGGGAAGAAGAGGAGGAAAGTGTGAGAAGAGGTCCAATGGAATAAAAGAGAACAAAACAAAGTTACAGTCTCTTAGACTATTTTCTTACTGTGAAGGATTGCTAGGAGAACTAGTGGTAAACATAAGTCCTTCATGGTGATTTGGGAGCAAGGACGTTTCAGCAGCTGGTCTCTGGGCTTGGGTTGCTGAGCAATGTGACCAACTGTCCTAAAGGATTTCAGTGCATGTCCTGTTGGAGAGGTTATTCTGCCTCTTTGACACGAGTCTTACAGACCTTCTGTCAGGGACTGAAACCAGGCATGTGCTAGGTTGCCGTACATATCCTTGGACTGCCTGATTTGGAGATCTGCTTTTCCTTCCTGTTCCTTCTTGTGATATATGTATTTATGCGTTAGGCTGGCCTGTAGCGGGATGCAGAGAGACATCCTGCAGAAGGATGGTTTTCAACTGTAGGGAAACAAACCTTCTCATCCCATGCTCCAACCCTGTTACTTTACCAGCAAGACAGTTGTATGGCTCCTGCCTTCATGTCTTTCTGTGATGCTGAATAGAGAGGACTGGCGTTGCTGGAGCCCTACATCACACATTTCCCCCTTGTCTGTAATAGCTATAAAACCATTAACCTCCCCCCCCCCCCGATTTAAACCTAAGCTTGTTGTATTTTAATATTGCTTTCATGTTAGCTTTAATATTCTCCTTAGAAAGACACCTGTCCAAGCTGTTAGAGGAGTTGTGTGGGCTGAGCACTGCCCTCCCTGCAGCTCACTCCTCTCTCTTCCTCCTCAGCCCTTTGGTACCATTTCCTGGGTGGTGCCATCTGTGCCCATGGGAATCATCATGTTAATGCCTGCAGCTCYGTCAGCGCTGCGCAGGTGCTGGAGCAGCTTGGAAAGCCTGAGAAATCACACCGAAGTATACATTAAAGACCAAATGTCCTGAGGTGCAGCAGGTCTGGCACACGGCTTGTTTTTTCTCAAGAAAATCCAATCAATGCTAATAGTTTATTCCTTTGGGAGAGGAAAATGTCCATGGAGCTGTATCCTTTCTGCTTGCCAGAGCCTTTTCTCATAATGTTGCAAGATTTGTTTGACTTTGCAAATGAAGCATGTTTTCTCATGGGGATTATACCAAAATAAATAGGCMTGTAATCCTGAAAGGATAACATAGTTCCCTGAGGAATGTGTACCTAATTAAGCTCGGAGAGGTCAGAGCTGATACAAAGGAAGCAGAAGTAAAGTCTCGCAAAGATGCATGCCGTTGGCAAAAAAGAAGATTTTTTTTGTTTTCTAACTCTCCTTTAGAAAAGAAACAAAAATGAGATATTCTGAGCAAAGATATTATGGTTTTGCGCTAATCTCATATCATTTACAAAGCATTTCAACCTGCTTTATGAACCTGCAGTAAACAGCCTGAAGCCTGGGGTAGCAGTAGCTAGTACTCCAATTACAGTCCGGACTGGTAAACTAAACAGCAGTGCAGAGAGTTAGTGCAAAGTCCAGTGAAAAATCTCGTCTTAGGATCTCGGCTCCTACTGGCGGCTGGTTTAACCGTTGGTCTCGGCACCCTGGCTCTGACTGAGTTTCTTGTCCTTTGTTTTTGAACTCTGTTGGAGCTAGTCCAATAATCTGATTAAGAAAAGGACTTCATTTCTGGTTACCTGTTTCTGATTATCAGAGAAACTCATCCATTTTTGTTTCTAGAGATCTTCTGGTTCATGGGAGTGTTAAGGAGGTTCTTCAATCTTGTCCTTTTTCAAATAACCTATGTACCAAAAGCCTTGCCCTGTGTATGTTCTTCGGGGAGTTGGAGGCCAGCTTTCTTGAAGTAGGTCAAATCTGTGGCCTTGCCAAGTCAAATACCACAGCATGGAAGAAAGCCAGGCTTTGTGGTGACAAAGATATGTGAACAATACATTTCTATATCTTGGGATAACTGCATTCCTAGTTACTTGTGAAAAGTTTATTTTCCTTCAGCTTTGGCGATTTCATATGAAACAACTCTGTTGCTTTGTGGATGTCTTGGTGAACAGGGATTTGTGTGTGTGTGTGTATATATATATATGATAATTTTTTAAATACCTTCTGAAAGTATGTAACTTTAAATGGAGAGTTTCTCAACCTTCAGCTAGTCCTCATAACACCCTGATAAAATGAGTRAGCATAGCGCTAGCCTTATTTTAGCAAATCAAAAATACTGAAGCTGAGAAATTAATAAAATAGCACCAAAGTATCACATTTGGAATTTGGTTTTGAATTCAGAGGGCTCCTGGCTGTGTTTGTTCGTTCTTTCCCCATAGCAACTTTATCACAGAGTTAGGCAAGAAAAAACGTAATGTGTTAGGAAATTTTTCTGATGTTACTTGGCTTCTGCTTACTGTTTGGAATTAAAATGAATAAATATTTGCATTTTTTTTGATAGTTGTGAGCCAAGCCCATTAACTATTTTTCAACCTTAATTTTCTTTGCAACTTGCACTGATTTCTTTTTTTTTTTCTCCCTTTCCAAATTTCACTTCAAGCTGCTTTACACTAGTTGGGTAGGAAGTTTGTTTTCATAGGGCAGAAGAATTTTTTTTGCTGTTCCTAAGTGCAAATGGAAATGGTATATAGCTGCACTGAACCTCAACACTGATTTTAGTGTACCTGTTCTGCCTTTTTGGGCAACCTAGATATTTTTAGTTTATTAGAAAAATATAGCCGCTGCAAAATGCTTGTTTAGTTTCTGCTGTGTTTGTTAAGTCTTCATTTAAATCTGCTGTTTTTAATGTGTCTTAAAATGCTTCAAATGAAGAGGAAGATACAGTGGGTTTGGGCATGCTTTAGAGCTGTTCTGCTGTCTGGCATAAAGTGCTGAGGATACTTGGTATCTCTGTGACAAATGTCTGAGTTAGATACTGATAGCACGCAACTGGAGAGGTTCTGTTTAAAAAAAAAAAAAGTGTACGTTACTATTGTAGTTTTGTAATCCCAAATTAGTATCCCAATAATGTCCCTTTTTAGAAGTTGGAATTGAATTTTTAAGTTAGTCACATTACAAATGGCATCTTTGAGAGCACAGAGTTACTTGAAGATACACTGCACTCAACATCCTTTAGCTTGTTTTCTTAGAAGGAGGATTTGTGATTTGAGCATTTTGGGGAAAGATGGAGGAGAGGGGAAAAAGAAATCCAAAGCAGAGAATATATATATGTAGATTTAAAAAAAAATCATTTATACAAAAAAACCATGAGATTTTCACAGAACCACAGAATCACTGAGGTTGGAAGGGACCTCTGGAGATCATCTAGTCCAACCCCCCTGCTCAAGCAGGGTCACCTAGAGCACGTTGCACAGGAT
>NW_020448353.1:232796-401484 GCF_003343035.1 Apteryx rowi
CATGACATCTCTCACACGAGCCCCCGGCAGGCCACAAACCTCTCTAGACAAGAGGTCAGGTCGACAGATAGATGATAGATTTTGTAAAGTTACAGTGATGTTAGGAGATCTGGAAGATAACAGTGGCTTCATTTTGTCATTCTTTTCATCCTTTTTATCAATTCTGTAAGACGATGAGTTGTGTACTAGAATGCACAGATTCATTAGCAGGTTGCATATATATCTGAAGAAGATTCCTTTGTCTCCAACCCTTTGTTTTACATAGAGCCCTGTATAGACAAGGCACATCATGGCACATCATGTGGCAGACATGTCTGCATTTCTTATTTGATAAAACTGTAGCTTGGAAGCAAATGATTTATTGTAGTCAAATGGGTAAGTTGTATGGCTTTTGCAAAAGTAGTATGGTAGTATTTGAGAAACTTCGAAGCGAAGCTTTGGTAATACTTGGCTCATTCTTTGAAGATGGTTCTTGCTCTGAAAGCTTGCCTACTTTTTGAGAAATGAAAATGAAGACTAAGGAAAATGAAAAATGCATCCTGTGGAAAAACAGTTCTGAAATGTAAGTACTGGATATTCCAGCAAATGACCTATTCTACAGCAGTGGGGGGCACTGTTGTGTCTCTGTTAAAGCATGTGAGGATGTATTTTATTTCCTTAGTGCTAGATAACGTGCCATTTGTTGACATTTTTTCTTGTTTGAGTAAACATATTTATCTCATGTTCGTTGTTACTCATTAACATGTGACTGACATTACAACCTTATGAAGGAAAATTACTGCAGATTCGTTGGAGTCAGAATTCTTCATTAATTATTTTAAGACTTTTCCTATCAATGCAAGACCTTTTCAAACAAAGACTTGATTCAGGAAGTTTCACACCAGGAAGGTGTGTCCATATTAACTATGTATGGAAAAACAAGTAGTTTGGCTTTCAAATATTTGCTTGGTTATTTTATGAGTAGACTAATGTGTCCATTTGTGTGTGTACGTGTGTAGGCAAGCACTGAAGAGGTGGCTGTTTTGAAAACCAGAGAAGGGATTTCCTTATTCTGGCTTTGCCTGTTAACAGGAGAATGTACAGAAGTACAGAAACTAAATGCACTTTGTTTGTGCTGAGCTATGAAATACTATGATAATGCATATCCAGTATATTTTTTACAGGAATCAAGATGCTATTAAAAGCTGACAAGCCTGTTGATTGCAAATGTCCTTTTTAAGGTTAAATGTAAATTCTGTGGGGATCAGAAAAGTCTTTCTGAAGTTTGTTTTGTCTAGTTGGTTCAGTGTGTGTAACTTTTAAACCAATGAATGAGGTACTTTCCATCTCTGCATTGATATTAGATTGAAATCATGCAATTTTGCTTTCCAGGTCTATGTTTGGCAGAAAGCAGAGGCTTAAATCTTTAGGAGCACAGCACAACTTATTCTCATGAGCAGCACAACTTACTTTCATGAAGAGATAGGTATTATATTGAAGAGACAACCTGAAAGCCATGCAGTTATAATGATGGTTTTGCTCAGGGTGGTGTATTAATGTAATTTGGTATGTTAAAATTTGATGGATCTGTACTTCAACTTTTAGTCCCTTGTTTTAAATAAATTCATACATACATTTAAATTTGTTTTCATGTTTATGTATTATAGCATTTTTGTTCCCCTTGCGCCCAGACTCCTGCCTTATCTAAGGGAAGAGATTTTGAAAGACTTAAAGGCAGCTCTCAAAAGGAGCTTATCAGCCTTATCCTCATTTTACTGCTGTCAGAGCAGATGCATGATGTGAGGTGTTCAGAATCACACCCGGTGGGTCACTGGCAGAGCAGGGATTTGGCCAGTCATTGAGTGGATGCCGCTCTATCCACTAGGTAGTATTTACTTCCTGGCTATTTAAACATAGCTTTAGTATTGAGGATGTTTTTCAAAACAGTGATCTGTGTGTAAGAAAAAAAAAAAAAGTAAAATGCAAGAGGGTTAAAGCACCATCCACCCTTAGATGGAATATATTCATTTTTAAAAATAGATAAGGATGCTCCTCCCCCCCTCCTTTGCAAATACTTGCGGCTTTACAAATATTTTTAATAATAAAATATTGTTATAGTTTTTTCCCCCCACGTAAGCAGCAAAAAGGAAACTGAGCATTTTTCACTGACAGACACCTCCTGTAACGCGAGTGAGGTTGATCAGTGGCTTCTCAAAATTTTTCTAAATGCTGATTTGAGCAAATCTCAGATCTTTGCAAGCCAGGAAATACACAGTTAGGGGCACTCTTATAACTCCAGCTGTGGTCATTGGCCCTCATGATAGCCTCTCACAGTTATCTGTGAACACATCGGCTTCTTTGCTTTCAACATGTGTCTGGATTAACAGTGGAAGAATTTGCTGAAATTGCTTGTGAGATCTGAAATGCATAGACATCTGGATTATTTTGCTCCCTCTAGAAAGAGATACCTTACTTGTGTATGTGGAGCTCAAGGAAAAAGTCTCTGCACCTCGAGTGATCCAGTATGTCTTGCATCGATTTTTGTAGCTCCGAATCAGTAGCAGTAGGCAGGAGTCATCGGCTGTGAATGATGCATTTGAATAGTCTGCACTTTAATGGCAGCAAGCACTGCAAAAGGGCGAAGGGGTTGCTGTATGCACTAGAAAGAGTGGTATGTGACTGACTGGTTGGCCTAAAACAGTAGTAGTTTCTTTTTGGTGACACGTCATCGTCATCGACACATATCCCTCCTGTGAAAGAAGGGCCTTGGTGCAAAATACACACAACCAAGAGAAGGTAGAGACTATCTGTAAAGCTAGGTTACAATATAAGAATCATAGGCTTACTGGAGGTCAGAGAAGAAAGAATTAAGGAAGTGTTAATCCTAATCTGTGTTCCCTCATTTTTGGTGTGCTTTTTTTATTATTATTTTCTTCTTCTCAGCGGCTCAGAGTTGTGGTGATTTACCTGAGTAAGATGCCACAGCTCTACCAAAGAAGCTCTGTAAATCTCTGAAATTCTTTTGCCAGTGGATCTCCCTGGTGCTCTTGTATGAGAAGAGAGAGGCTGTTTCTTTGCCTTAGGCTGTGAGTCAGTTGTAATTAGCAAGGAGGTTACAACAGAACTCTGTTATGGTTAGCCCAGGGGAAAGGAGGTGCTTGATTCCTGGAGCGTTTTTAACTGCAGGGGGAAGAGAGAAAGCAGAGATGATATTTATGCTCTCCAGTGATGACAATTTTATTACACGATAGTTCCAGTTATTAAGTATGTGAGCATTTAATATTAGTTCGTCCCTGTTTTTCCACTGTGCTGCCCAACCATCTTGTAAACTAATCACTCCTTTCAGGGTTTCCATCCATTCTCACCTTTCTTCCTGCTATAGGTAGAGAGAACAAATTACTTCTTAAAATGTCTGTTTTTATCTATTTTAACCATAGCTGTTACTAATGAGAACATTAACTAAAAATTGATTTTTATTGCTTATAATCCTGTAAGTACTAGGTAGTCAGGTGGTCAGGACCCATGGGGAGTGTCTGTCTTTGCCAGGAGCAAGCATGGAAGCCCCTGATGCTCGTGGATGCAGTGTCTCTGGCCGTTGTCAGTGGTGTGGGACACTGCTTTGGTTTGCTCTGCCACTGACTGCTCTGCCTCTCTGCCTGGTGATTTGCCCCTTCGGCTTGAAAGCAGAGTTGGCTGTTGTAACTGAAGGTGTTGTATGACGTTTTACATGCTGTGTCAGACAGGAGGTCAGAGACACAGATGTTGTTTTTGCTTTCAGCAACAGGAATCTTAATCATGACAGTTAACGTCTTCCACACGTTTAATATGGGTGCTCAGTTGGATGGATTAGTGAGTCACCAGCAGCAGTCATGAAACGAGCTGCAGAAATGCAGCTCATTAAGACCTTGGACTCGCAAGCCCAGTGAGGAGTAGGGGAGTGCAGCAAACAAATCTTGAGGGTTCATGTCTGTCCTACTTTATTTAGGGCTAGTGTGGAGACCATGGGGAGGCTGGGGGATGAACATAGCTATGTTACTTTTTGTGTATGTTTTTTCTTCTTCTTAAACATGCCTTGTGATTTCAAAGGAGTTGAGAACCAGAGAAGCAGCCTTCACAAGCAAGGACCCAGCTACTGAGGCAAATGCCAGCTCTCCCATGCTAATGGATAAGCGCAGAAGTGGTTGTGTGTAGCCAGGTCTGCCTCTTTCCAGCCATGCTACATACGTGACCAGATGTTTCTCTTTGTTCTCGCAGCTTGCTGTGTTGCATAGACTGGACCTCCCTTTTCTTTACCCTAAGGATTATAATGTGCACATCGGGCCTCTTCTGCTCAGTAACCCACTCTGTATGCCATGCCTTAAGAGCTGATAGGACAGCTTACCAACAATTTCATAGAGAAAACACTTCCTCTGTAGCTCAGGTGTTGTCAGAGAGTTGCTGGCCCCTTTTTGTTGCCTGAGAGGTGAGTCTGTCCTGGAGAGTTGCAACTGTGAAGTTGGACATGTTAAATCAAACAGCTTTTGTTGAGGTTAACATCAAGGTGCTTGTTAAAGTGAGCATGCATGCCGACTATTACTGAAGCTCAGCTGAGCTGAGTAACTTGGTGAACCACAGTCATTTGATTGTATGTGTGAGGTCTGAGGGTGCCAACTGTATAAGACCGTAGAAGAAAGTAACATTTGCTATTTCTGAGATTATCATGTAATCAGAGTTGCTCATGGTTTTCCTGGCTTTCTTCACATTTTGGTTTTTGAATATACAAACCATTTTTTGATTTTTTTTTTTCTGAGATCTATATGGAACGTGTAGTCCTGAAGTGTTTTAACTTCAGTGGACTTGACATACTTATTCACAGAAGCTGACTTGTTGGTTTCTATGCTGTATGAATGTAAATGTAATAATGCAATCTTTCTTCGTGTGAGAAAGAATGTGATTTATTTTACTTGCCTTCTAGCAGAGATGGTTGCTTCCAGTTATATGTCTCTGAGTCTTTGGCTCCATGCCTCTGAAATTATGCAAGTTCGCAATATCAGTTCTGCTTGTCACCATAGCATACCCTGCTTGGCCTACACCCGATACCAAAATCAAGCTGATAATGCAAAACTAAAATGGACGGCTGTAATCTGAGGACAATGGATGTGGAGACTATGGGGAGGCTGGGGGATTTGGCTTGGGGGAAGTTCTAGACTTCTTAAAGAGCGGAATGTTTATTAAATAAAACTGAGATGATCTTAGAATAATGCTGCCAAGGATGTTGGGGGGAGAAAGCCCCTCATGCTCCCCACTAATGTGACCTGAGGGAAGGCATTATTCTTGAACCCATTTCAGTGATTGGGCATGTGAGCAGGACACATCCTGTGTAACTATTCAGGCAACTGAGAGAAAGTAACGCTGCTGGGAGCAGCACTGGACATTCAGATTCTGCACTTGGTCTTGTTGGCACCCCTTTGACTCTGCCAGGATTTCGTAGGATTTGAGGGAGCTTGTTCAATGGGATTGGATCGTTTCAGAAAGAAGTATCCCTTTTCCTTATCGTACTTTATTTTTTATTCCAGGTGGTGACACCCTGCTTTCTTCCAAGCAATTATGAACTGGTAAGTACTGTTGGCACTGTCAATATCCGTCAGGTTTTATTAAGCTATTGGTTAGGTTATTCTTCCTGTAATTTCTTGTTATTTAAGTACTGTATCTTCCCCTTTCCCAGTGAGTGCTTGGAAAATAAAGGGTCTAATCCTGAAGCTTGTTACTGTGTCTTGTCTCATGGAGCAATCTGGATTGTTTTATTGAGCATTTTGCAAGGTTAAAGGTTTACAGCATGAAATGTTGAGTTGTGCCTTTCAGGACTCTTCTTAAACTGAACTGGACGGTATGTCTGTGATAGAGCAACCATGTGCAGTTGACCGTACTTACATTATCCACTTTTCTTTTAAAGTGAATGACATTCATTGTTACAACGTACTGTATAGATGTCTCATATTAGTTTGACAGTACAAATAGGGGACAGGTTGTTTGGTTGTTTGTTTGGTTGTTTGTTTGTTTGGTTGTTTGTTTGTTTGGTTGTTTGTTTGTTTGGTTGTTTGGTTGATCCTGGTGGAGGAGGAGAGACTAACCCACGCTTGTTCAGGATAGGCATTAAAAAGATGATAAACCTTTTCAGGCTTGAGTAGCTGATTTTGGTCCTTTTAGCTCCAAGGGTAACATGAATGATACCCAGACGGATGGGGTGTTAACTGTTATTTACTGAACCAGCACTACCACCTGCTAGTATCAGTATTAGAAATAATAGGTCCACAGCTGATGTCCAAATGTCAGCTGAGAACTGTGTGGTGCGTATATATGCGATGCAGCCAGGGGGGGATTAGAAATCCAGCATCTCATTTCTGCCTTGTTACGTGAATTGGGCAAGTCGCTTTGCATACTTCTGTGTCTTGATTTCCCTGTTGGCAAAAGGTAAGTAGTGATACTTGCTTGGAATGAATCACAGAAGTAGAAGGTGCTATGGAAGTGTTGGCTTATGCTTTTCTTAATCATTATCCTTCAAAAGAAAGGGTGAAAGATTAAATCAGTGATGCACAGTATTATGAGGAATGTGAATATTAACTCATGGAAGCTCTCCCCTAATTTTGGCCCAGTAATTTTATGAATTAACTCACATCAGAGTCTGGGGATTCTGTATGATGTTACTGCTAAAATTATAAATAGAAGAGCAGTCCTTTATTTTGTCTGCAGCTCACAGTAGTAGATGCGTACTGTGAGCTGTGGTTGCTCTTTCTTTTGTGTTGTATACACAACCTGTGTATTGATTCTGATATGGAAAATCTGTTGCCATGATTCAGAACAACCTTAAGTGTGCAGCACTGGGGGATAGAGTACCGGGCCTTACCAGCCATCGTCCTGGGTGAACCTGGTGTGCAGTCAGGTTCTGCCAGGCTTAGCAGTAACAGGCTCTCCTGTTTATTGCCACCTTCTATGCCCTGGCCCTTTCCAAAATCACTGAGCAAACTGTTAAACTAGCTGGAGGTTGGGGTGTGGTCTTTGTACAATGTCTTAAATAGCACGCAGCTTTGCGATTCAGAAATCTGCTGCTGTGCAATTGGGGATCGAAGATGTCCCTGAGTTTTCTGGCTTTCAAGTGATCTTTGTGTATGAGCAGTTTTGTATGTTTTGGAAATGAGGTAAGAGGCTTTTTAATCTGAGTGTTTTTCACCTGTAGGGTTTCTTGGGGCTTACATTAAATCATAGACTACAAGTTATGTAGAAATCCTGGATTTTTGCAGGTTGTATTTATGGGATTCGGAAGCAGTCTAAATGTTGAAGATGGCTTCCCTTGTTAGCAGAGACTGGAAGAAATGCTGCAGGATTTGGATTTATTTATTTATTTATTACTTTTTTCTCTTTTGTACTGGACACTGCTCATTGGCATTTCAGTGAGCACACACACCCCCCCCCCCGCCCCAAGTGTTTTTGCTTTTATTTTCCTTAGTCCGGATCTCTTTGGGGCATGTTATCACCTCCCTGTAAATTGGTATTGCCCTGTTAGATTCTCACGTCCCCTGGAAGCAAAGGTAATGTCTGTCAACCTACGTTCACCCTTCTATTTCTGTGAAGGGAGTTTGGATGGATTTCTGTGGCTGAAAAGCAGGGCCTCTGAAAGGTTCAGGCTGTGAGGTAAGGTAGTTCTTGGTGTCTGTGTGCTTATACTGAACAGTTCCTCAGGAAAATCCCTAAAAGCCCTTGGGAAATACCCAGGGTTATATAAGTGTATTTCCTTTACCCTTTCAGTCAAGTGACTTACTGAGGGAGAGATGGAACCAGTCTGTCCATTCAGCTACCATCTTGAGTTTTATGTGGCTTTGAAGGCAACATTTGTACCAACAGAGAAATGGGTGAGAGCATGCGGCACAGCACATCTTGAATCCGGACAGTGGAAACAGCCGAACCCCCCGCAACCAGGGTGACCCCAACCCGACACCTCTTGGGAATAGTCCAGCGGCCTCCCGAAATGATGGCCAAGTAGCGCTGCTTCATCCAGGCCAAGCTGCTCTGGGCCTGTGCTAATGGTTGGGCAGTGTGGACAGCCATGTGATGCTGGCCTAACCTGCTTGCTTCATGAGCAGAGATGTAGCCCAAAGTTCAGTCCCTGAATAAAGTATTTACTAGCTTTAGGCAGGAAGAAGATCACAATTCCATAGAGTTTTCTTGCAGGAAAAACTGTAGTTGAAATACTTTCATTATATACTGTGCAATATCTTATTACTGAGAGTGAAACTGAAGAGTTTTGCTTCTGACATGGAATGTAGTGACATTTGGTATTTTTTAGATTAGGGTCTGCCTTGTGCACAAATAAATTTTACCTGATTAGTGAAGAGTTCTGTTGTCCTGAACTAGAATAATCTGTGACCATATTAGCCATAAGCAATTTCTTTTATAACTATTTTGAGTGTAAAATATTGAGAACATCAAGGACAAGTAGTTGAGATCTTCAGCTAATAGGGAAGGACTCTACTCAAACCAGCCAAAGTTTTGTTGCATTGCAGTTTTCTTCGGAAGTATGGATTATCCCCATTCATTCCAAGCTAGGCAGCTTTTAGTTCTCACATAAATAAATGATGCATATGTCTGGTATAAATTATTGGTACATATATTTAGCTAATGTAATGGTTGCCTGTATCGCTCTCCTAGTGGTTTATAGCAAGAACTGTAGTTAAACTCTGTGGCATGTTTGCTGGAAGATGGTTGAAGCCTGATGAAATGTACAGATGCTCTTTTTCTTTAGAATGTGGATTTTATTGAGTATTTTCAGCTTGGATGTCTGTTTCCAAAGAGGCCCTTTCTTCCCATTTCTCATAAGCCATGCATCTTGAAGCTTTGTAATGACGTCAGGATCCTCATATATCAACCCAGTGCAGCTGTTTGGAGTTTCAAGTGCTAAAATATAAACCAGCTGCTGTTAGGTGTTCTAATACTACTTGCTTTATGTTGTCATGTACATTCCTCTGCCTGGAGAAGGGGGACAATTTTAGTCCAGCTCTACTAATCAAAGTCAAATGTTTAGTAAAATAAGATGTATTCTGATGTGCCTCATTTTATTTCATCAAGACGCAATGGGTTATTTGTGGCAATAGACTGCAGAGATCTATATCATGACTCAAATATAATAAAAATGCCATGGCCACTGGTCACTACTTTTGTATGTAAGAGCTGAATTAGCCTATGTAACAGTTTTCTTAAAAGTTTGAGAAAAATCAAAGATGGCAAGTCTGTTTAAACAGTATTTTCTTGAATTGTTGCATCTTATTTTGAGATTGAGAGTTACTCAGTTGATGTCATTTTAAAAAAAATCTACATTTTAAATTAAAAGACAATTATTAACATGCACACGTTGTCTTATACAAATCTTGTTCCCTAATGCTACAAGAAAGATGGCTTAGTCCCTAACTTTGAATTTCCAAATGTTTTTCCATTCAGTTATTACTTTAAAAAGATAGAAATAAAAGTAGAGCCAAAAGAAGGATATTATTTTGAGGTCACTTTCAGATTCTGGGAAGTATTCTAGAATAATTTAAGATACATGAAGAAAGTAGCAAGCTTGTCCTCATTATTATTATTATTATTTTTTTTTTTTTACACATTGTTCATGGTACTGTATCTTTAAAAAGAATAAAGAAAATGAAAGCTTACTCCCTCAGAGGCCCCTCGTATTTCCTGCTGCATGTCTTGCATTAACAAAATGTGACTCAAAGGCTTGAACCTTATGGCATATATGCGCTCTTATCTTAAAATGACTCCATCAGTTAAATGGTCCCTATCACTGCATAACTTGTCAGTTTTAAGGCACAATTAACTAGTAATCTTTACCAGAGAAATTTCTGATTTAACCTCTGTAACCTTTCTTCTTTTTTTCAACTGGCTGCCAGAGAAGTCTGCATACCTGTAGTGCTGCCTTTTAAACCTCACATTTCATAACTGGCTCTTGTAGTGGTGGAAGATTAAGAGGACACTTACCCAGCTATTTATGTTTTATTAAAACATCACTTCTTCCTGAACTTTATTTAGCTATTTTTCTGAGTCTGAGGTGGAAGCCTTACTCATTTTGATAGAAAACTGGGGGAGTTATGCTTCTTTTTTTATTTTGCTTAACTCTGTTTTCCTCAACTATACAAGCCTGTTGTTTCCACTTTTGAAGACAAAAATAAGACTTTCGCATTCAGGCCTCTCCTAGCAAACCAAAAACATAATTTTGAACAGTGAGCTGAGTTGCACTCTGGCCCATCTCAAAAGAGGAGGGGAACACAGTTAAAATAATTAGGGAGATAAGTTTTTGTTTTTGTTCTTTAAGGGATGGAGGGAAGGAAAGAATATGTTGGAAAAAAAATGGGAAAGAAGCAAGTAATGGAGTCACAAGACAGTTGGGTGCCTTCCTACTAATCAGGTATCTGATTTTAYTTGAAATGTATGGGAGTTTAGACAGTTCATATATCTGACCCAGGGAAACTAGTCCCAGAAATTTCTCGAGAGAAACTAAAAGTGACTTTTAGCAAAAACATTATGATATGGCCAAAAAAAAAAAAAAGACAAGTTCATAAGGGGAAAGAGAGGAGGAGGAGGATAGGAAACCTTAAGAAAACTCAGTACCGCAGTAGTGTTGGAAGAAATTTTGTTCTTTTTAGCAAAACTTCCTCTTGTTCTAGTATTCCATGATGATTGGTGAATGCAGTCCTCTCCAGATGCTTTGGCTGAGAAAGATCAATAGATATGACAATATGTATTTTTATCCTCATTGCATTCATTTACTTTTTTAATGCATCTTCCCAGAAAAAATGTGAAGCAGTCTGTCGTTCCCATGGAGTACAGTCCATCTGTTTTTAATGTGAGCCTGCAAGAGATTTTCTGAGAAATCTGAAGCTGCATTACCATTGGTGATGTTGGGAAGGTCTGAGCATGTAGATGAAGGATTGCCTTCTCCAGTTTCATTTGAAGGGGGATCTGAGTCCTAGAAGGACATAAGATTATTATCTTGGGTTAATCAGGTATGACCTTCAAACACCCTGCAATATGATGACAATGACTAAGCTGAATTGGGAGCTGGCATGTGCAGCTCTCTCTCTGCCAGTTGTGTTTTTGGTTTCCGGCTTAAAGCAGTAAAAGCTTCACTGGGAAATTGCATCAAGTGGGTTTGATTTGTAATAAATTTCAGTCACTTATGGCTAGTTCATTTCTTGTTTTTGTTGTGTTTTTTTTTCCCTCTTTTCTTTTCGTCTTTAAAGCAAGAGAATGGAAATCGTAGGTGTGGAGAACTAGGAAAATATCCAACCATGTTATTTACAGAGACTTGCTTTTTCCCCACTGCCACTGCTACAGTCAAAGCTTTAGCTAAAGGTATTCATCACCTGAATTCACAGGACCGATGAGATACACAGAAATCAAGCATGATATACACAAATCGAACATGAATTGGAAGATGCAAAAGGCATGCCAATTCTACCTAACCTCTGCATTGCTATCATCTTTCCTGCCTCCTTTCCTCAGTCTAACCAGAGCCCCTCTGCTGGGATTATCACTGCCTGTCTTCTGACAGGTTGCACGTGATGAAAAAGGAAATGCAACAGCACGGTGATGTTCTCCAGTTTGTTTGCAAAGGGTGGGAATATCCAGCAGAGTTTTACATTTGCCTGTTCAGTTCCTGCTTTGTCACCATCTGTAGTGCCAGTGCCTCCATGCAGAGAGATATCTATGGACTTTGGAGAGAGTCTTATGGAAATGATTTTCTCCACTTTTGATTCATACAGCTTTCCTGACAGGAGAAAGCAAAGGTGCCTTGAAGTTCTGTTTAAACTTAGGGTTTTTTTGCTTTTCAATTTTGCTTTATTAAACTTTGAGCTGTACTTTTTCTTCCTTTCCCTTTTCTCAGCTTTATCAATCAATAGTCTTTTTATTTTTTGTGATTTCTTGATTTGTTAGTGAAGTGCCACTTTCCTCCACTGCTGTAGATCAGCAGGAACGGAGACTGAGGCCATAGCTTCTTGACAGAAAACGTGAGCTGCTGCCTGATCTGAAAACACTTGACATGATTACTTTTCAACTTTTTTGGATTTGTGGATCCTCACAAGGGAGCTGATGTGGGCCTCTGTATAATGCATTTGTAAGGGGGTTATTTTTTGTTCTTATGTTTCAAGTGCTTCTCAGAATAAGGCCGTGGACACCACAGGTCTGCAGAGCAGAAATTAAAAACTGTGGTTTTAAACAAAAATCAATATGATTTGAATATAGTGCTCCTGAAATCTACTGTGCAGTGTATACTATATTCAAGAGCCAGTCATTCTTTGCCAGGAGGGAGAGCTCATACTGTTTTAGGAATATCAGATAATTACAAGATTTAATAAAAGTTGAAATACAGTGACTATGAAGTTTTGATCTAATGCAAAATGAAATTAAAGTCAAGCTTTCTTTGAACAAAAGCAGTCTTCAGAAATAAGAGATCTCATGTCCCTTGCAAGTATACTTTTAGTTAGTCTTTGAAAATGTTTTCTTGACAGTGGAACTTGTAGAAGGAACGGAGGACAGCAATCCCAACTCTAAAAAGTCTGGCAGCCAAACATTAAAAAAATAGTAATAATTTTTCAGTTACTCTGTCACTAAGTATTACAGTGCCTCTGAGGGCTGCTACCTGTCTTTCAAGTAGAGATGATTAATCCTGTAACGGTAATTTCAAAGTCAAYTTTTCCTGTAGTCAGGATTAATTTCAACAAGCATAGGTATCTGTGCGGCCCCTTCCCCCCTCCATTAGTTTAAATAATGTTTAGCCTGGCTGCTTTATCATATACCAGTGGGTCATGTTTGCTCATTTACTTAAGTAACAACCTTCAGTCTATAAGATCCCACTCAACTGTAGTTCTTCTAATTTATTGTCATGGTAGGAATCATATGCTGCTTTAATTTGCTTTAGGTTATTTTTTTTTCCACATCAGCTCAATAATTTAGTGACATATAAGTAACAAAGTGTGTGTAGTAGAAGTGTTTGCATATAGACTTACTTTTGATTCTTCTTGCTTTATGTCATTAAATGCTGGAGTGAGAGAGGTTGAAACTCGAGGCTTCTCCTGAAAAAGTGTCATGGCACTAAATTGTAGATTTTGGGGAGGAAGGGAGGCAAGCAGCAGTTCCATTGTTTTCTGGTGTCTTTAAAGTGGAAATCCAAATGGGAAGCTTTAAGGGCAAGATGGACTTAATCCCTACTGATTAGCCAAATATTAACAAAGGTGAAGAAACTGTGTGTCTTGAATGAGCAAAGAGGTAGAACATCTCCTGTCCCATTCATTTAAGAGCTGATGGGTGTTCCTTGTTCTTAATTATTAAAAGGAAGATAAAGTGTGTGTGTGTTTTAATAATAGCAGTGTCATTTTATCTTTTGTTTTGATGGCTTTATCTTTATTTTTCTTTGAGCGGGGCTTTTTTAGGGAGTTGTTGGCAGGGATCTGCGATGGCTTTTTTTGGCAGGAAGAGGAGGTGGGATGGAAGTTGGAAGAAATATCTGGTCTTTGAATAATTTTGCTCATTCTACAGCAAAGCTTTTCTTATTTCTAACCACATGAATTGAAATTTCTTTGAACTGTCTTTATGGGAAGGTGGGAATAAGAATGCTTCTCTGTGCTTGGTATTCTTGAAATGCTGTGATTGGTGAGGTACACAGGTAATGTCCATTGGCTATAATGTATTATCATTGAAGTGTTTAGTACTTCATATTGAATCAAAGTAAAACGATTGAATATTTCATATTCTGCCTGATTTCTTGTTTTACAGTGAGCAAATCATTCCATTAATATAGACCTCAGTTTCCCAATGGAGATTAGTAGCATTTGTGTTCCTTTTATAGGTAATATTAGGAAAATGGGATGTGATGGGATACTCTAACTTGCAGTGATGCTTCGCTTGCAAGGTAGCAGGTCTTTTGCTTACTGTGCTGTCTCCCCCAACTTGGATAGAGGACTAAGAGAGACCTGAGGAAATGGAAACAGAGGACGTAAGGTGAATAGGACACAGGTTCTTGTTTAAGGAGATGCAGAAAAATAGAGTGGCAAGATGTCAGAAGGAAGGAGGGGATGACAAATGACTTTCAGAGTTCTTAAGATAAGAAAATTTGGCTTTTCCTGTAAGAACTTTTTGTTTTTCTTTGCTTTTTTCACCTGAATGCCCCATAGACTGATGTCAACCTGGCTTCTTGCTGACGCCTTTCATTTCATCTTTTAGGACTTAGAGAGATTCATAATTAACACAATGGTGTTTTAGAGTGGTCACCCCATGTCAGCATAGCAAGTAATGATCATTTTTCAAGAAAAATTGTCAAGCTTTCACTAAAACCTTTTCAAAATTGAGAAGTAGCCAAACTATCTTATGCAGCTGATAGTTTTACTGTTAATGTTTAGCTTTGATATGAGAATATACTTTCAAAGCCCCACTTCATTTGCATCAAATCAGGGATTGAACTTGGATCTTCCACACCGTGAATGTACCACAGTAGTTAGACATTGAAGAGGTGTCTATTTGTAATTTTAATCCTGGATTTGACAAATATGCAGCAGGAATGGCAATATTTGCCCCAGGTTTAGTAATTTTAAAGGGATGTAATGAGTCTGAGAGTATGTGAATTTGAGCGTAGATCCTTAGAAGAATGAGGTTTGAAGGAAAGAGATAGATGCTGGGCGCTGTGTATGTGTACACATATATACATGTTTTTTATCTGAGTTGTTTCTTTTTCCACAGTTCATTTCTTCCTGGCTTAATGGGAAGAAGGTTGGAAAGAGAAACAGTCTCATCCTGCTAGTTGAGATAGTTAATGCCAGCTCTGTGCTGCTCACGCTCTGCATTCTGTCTTTGAAGGAAGATGGAGAGAGCTGTCATTTCTAGCAGAGTGAGAGAATATGAGGCRTCTTACTAGTACCTCGACAAGGTGGAGAACCATTTTAGACCGGTAAAAATTAACAAGGAGAAGAGGATGCTCTTGCTTCCTCTTCTGTTCCATGTTCATGCATTAGTTAGCCTGGAAACCTTTCATGCTGCACCAATCCATTGCTAAGCTGAGCAATACAACAAAAAATATCCTTCTGAACTGACAGACATTAGATAGACCTGCTTTTTAATTTTATTTTATATAAAATCCTGCAAATTGGTTGCTTGTGCTGGAAGGACAGATACTGGGTTCAGCATGCCTATTGGCTTTGTGGTGAAAAGAGCAAAACAGATGGTGCACTTTCCAAGCCCTTGACTTAGGGAACCCATGAAGTCCCTACTCTCCTCTCATAGAGAACCCCAAGTAAATCCAGAAATTACCTTTTGGGGTTTTTTGTTTGTTTGTTTGTTTTTTTGCCTTTTCCTATATGTGCCTCTTTATTCCTGCTTGATTACAGTGAGTGTCCTAGGGAGACTGTGAAGCAGTATTCCTATAGGTTACAGTGATATAAGCATTTGTTTTATGTATCACCTTTCATTTGCTGAAGAACAACTTTGAAGTTTCACAATCAATTTAGGCTGGAATTAATAGTTCTTATCAGTCTGTATGGTAGTTCTACTGACTGGGATGTCTGTACTTAGCACATTAACACAGTAGAGATTGGGTAGTTGATGAGCTGTACCAATTCTTTCCAATTATTTTTTGGTAATACAAATAAGGAAGAAATTCACTGCCTGGGTCTGTTTTGGGAGCACAGAGAGGCTCCACACAGTCCGGACTTGCCTCACGTGGAGCTTCCTGCAGTGAATGGAAATCGGCAGCTAGCACGGAGGCAGCATGGCTGTCTCCTGTGCAGCTTCTGGTAGGCACCACATAAAAACCGAGGCTGAGATGAAAAGGGTCAAGTGGGAGAAGTTCCTTCTTGAGTGAAGGAGGTGTGCCAAGTGGCCTGCTTCGTTGTCCTCACCCTTTCTGGTACGTGGGAGGAACTGCAGCTGGATCAGTGAGCTTGGGAATGGCAGACTTTGTTTAGGAGAGGAGGAAAATCAGTGTATGTATTGACTTCAGATATTGGTTTCTAAATAAGAGCTGTTCAGTCAATGCTCAGAGGAAAGATATTTTTGCTGTTGCGTGCACTCTGAATAAAATATAAAGCTGCTGCTTCAGCTATGTGTTGGCCTTGATAAATCATTGTTAAGCTTAAATGGGAGATTTTTAGCTGATTCAGCATCACACTGCTGTCATGAGAACTCTCACAGTGATGACAACTGCCCTAGAGGTGGACTTTTTTTTGGAACTATTGACTGATCGATCATCTGAGCAGTAATTAAAAAAAAAATTGCATCAAAGTGTACCTTGTAATTATTTGATGCTGGTTGAAATAACTATGCATTGCCAGTTACCTGAATCATGATTTAAAACAAAAAATAAAATCACTGTAAGCCTGTTATCAAGGATTCAAGGCAGTCTCACATCTCGATAAGGATCATGGTTAGTTGAGGATGTATGCCCTATTAAATTGCGTGCAGGCTCACTGAGTTAAGTAAGGTGTCGCTAATATAATTTGAACTCTGAAAATCTTTAACTGCATTTGCAGTTCAGATAAAATCTGAATGTGCAACAGGTGTGTATTTTCTTTTCCTTATTGTGGTGAAATCTCTGCTAGTAAGAAACTGAACTTCAGTGACCTGCCAAAAAAAAAAAAAAAAAGATTTGACAGTTACAAAGCTGTATCTCTAGGTCAAAGCATCTTCCACGTGGCAGGCTTTGGAGTCAGATTTTCAGGTGTCTCCTGTGCTGATGCCTCTGGGACACAGTTCTGTGGAAATTCCTGGTCATTCAGGTACGCTGGGGTACTTGTAATCTGCCTTGGGCAGAGGCTGGAACTCCGAGCTTGGGCAAACACTGTGTTCCTGTGTGTGTACATGCTGCTTTCGCCTTTGTTAGTGCTACCACGCTGTGAGTTACTGCCCCAGTCTTGAGGTTGCAGGAGGATCCAGCTGTGGTCAGTGAGGTGATTCAGGAGCAACTGGGTTTTCTTTCTGTTGTGCTATTTTAATATGGTCTGAACCAGAAAACAGTTTCTTGAGACTTTTTCCCTCCATCCCCCTTGGGCGTGCTCTCCAAATAAGTAAGCTTCAATACCAATTGCTCTTTACCTGTCGCTTAGTGTGTGTGTGTGGTAGTGTACCAATGAAATCTATGAAGAGGAGAAACAAGGTTTGATTATGTATTTTTACCTCTTCCTTTCCTGCTCCTTTTAGTTTATGCCTTATTTGGATACGATAAAGCTGAGGCTTCATTTGTGTAAGGTATTGTTTTGCACTTCTCTTTCTAAACTCTAGTGAAGGTGTTGCTGGGTGCTGTGTTAACAGCTGCTGTGTTTCACTCTGGAGATGACTGTATTTCACCGGTGCATGAAGTGATCCCTCCTCTGTATAAAATTTGTACATAAGATTTTTCAGCCTGTGTAATGATTTTGGAGTCCATAGGATGGATTGTGATGATAAAGCTGTTATTACAAGAGCAAGATATTTGGCTATGATTTAGCTTTAACGTCTTTTGAGTAAAACCTAGTTGCTTTTTGCGCAGAATTTGAAACTGTCTTCTGAAGCAATCTTTTAGGCAGCTAAACATTAACCGTTACGCGCAGTTGACCCTTCACAGATTTGCAGAACAGGGAACATTAAAGTTTCATGCAGTCTTCTCTAACCTATGACAGCTAGTTAGGTCTAGTGCTACTTAGTTCTCTCATTTTCATGAGGGTTTTTCAAGATTAAATGCCTCTATTATTGTCCCATTATAATCCCAAATGGTAAAATCCTTAATCTAGAGTGTATATTCTCTCCTAAAATGCTAAGTCTTGCCCTCGCTGAAGTTCTAAGCAAACGCTTTGAGGCCTTTTAAACCCTATTTCTCTACTGTACTTTCCCACTATATTACCTTAATTTAATGCTAATTGTAGTCATCATTAGAGAAGTAGGTAGTAATGGAAAATTATCCTGCTAGTGATTCAAGTTAGATTTTCATATTAATACTTTGGCTAATTTTTTTTAAAAGATTTCTTGCTGAGCCCAGAGAGGTACAAGTTTGTGCATTTGAAAACCTTGAGCAGAGATTTCACTCAGTGCTTGAAAAATGATCCCAGACAGTTCTCTTTTACCTGTACCCATAAAAGTGTGGGGGAGGTTGGTTGGTTGTTTTATTTGTTTTCATCAAGAAGCATAGAATGAGAGAAACACAATAGTAGTTGCACAGTTAACCAACGTACACCTCTTTATGTATATCATAGCTTGGAATGAATCACCCTCAGTAACTGAATGCTGGCTTACAGGATCTGAGCTCAGGAGATGATAGTGTGAAATAAATTCCTTTTATGTATCTGTTTTGAAAGATGGTTTGGTTGTTAATACTGTAGAATGTATGTATATTTCTGAATGATTTATTTTGTTGTATGTATACATTATGAGAGGATTTCTTACAATATAGTTAACAAACTAACTGGAAAAACAAAGTCAGTTTTGTTCTTTTTTTTTTCTCCTTTTGCAGCCCAATAACTCTGAGGCCTTTAAAAGTCATGTAACCAGAACTGTAAGTTATATTTATTATATTTTATTTCTTTTTCATTTACTTAACTTGATTTACTTTCCTGTTTGTGATTGTTCATTTTCATTACATCTTCACAAAACATTTATTGCTGAACGTTTTCAAAGCATGTACTTTGGTTTCTGTACTATGTGAAATTACACTTTGATTAAGGTAAATAGTGGGAACACTTATTTTCCCCTCCCCAGAGTTTATCCAGGCACAATGAAATGAACTCTGGGTTTCACATTTCTGACTTGAGCAGGGAAGAATTAAAGAGAAATATTAAAATTTTATAATCTTATTATATTTAGAGGAGTTCAGAAATCCAAGGCAATTTTTCAGCAGGAAGAATATTAGTTCTTGCATTGTGGTCAATGTGCAGTTCATCTTTTTGTCTTTATTTCTTTAAGTTACTGTGCCATGTTATTTACAAAAGAAATGAAATATCTGTTCCCAACCCTGCATTATTCTTACTGCTGAGTACTGGTACAACTGGTATTAAATACACTTAAAGTGCAACAGAACCCAATCTTCTAAATCTTGTGAAAAGTTCTTAGAATGGGAAGTATGACATATTTTAACACTGATATCACTTGTAAGTGTATTTTTAGGACAATTTCTGTGAAATAAATAAAACAAGGAAGAAAAAATAGTGACAGATTCTGTGCAATGTTTGAAGACTTTTTGAGGTCCTTTTACTATTGCTTTTTATCAGAGGTGTCAAGTTTATTTGATTTATTTTTTCAAAGTAAATCGTGAGAGATACCTATGGTTAAGTATTGATCAATTATCATAGGCAGTATCACAGTAGGCAACTGTAATGATTCACCATTGTAAAGGTGAGTCTAACGTTTAAAAACAGGCAGGGAGAAGGACTTGCAAGATCAATACAGTCTTCCCCAACTGATTGTTAAATTCAAGAGCATTGGCTCTCTTTTGCAATAAATGGGCATCTGTTTCACAGTGTTAGGTGTGTGTATGTTGGGTTTGCTTTGCAATGCTGCCTGTGGCTCCATGCTGCAGGCTTCTGCCGGCATCACTCACCTCATCTGCTCAGGGTGCGAAGAGTTCTGGGCCTAGACTAAGGAGACCTTCAAAGAGGATGCATCTGTTAGCAATATAGCTTGTTTACCTGGGGTGGCATGATGGTTTTAGTACAGCCAAGATCAGTTGCATCCATGCTATTATCCACACTTTTCCAGTAAAGTTACAATTATTTCTAAATGGCTGGAATGTATTGAATATTGAAAACAGCTAAACTGTCTTGTGACAAGATTTTCTCCATTCGCTTCACTCTCCTCTTCCTTAACTAGAGAAATCAACTAAAAAACCCCCAAAAACCCCCAAAAAACAGAATAAACTTCTCAGTTATTTGTATATGAATAATCAGTTTTGACAGCTGCTTCTAGTGTAACAATTATGAGGCAAAATAATGAGATACATTGTCTGAAAATAATTGCAGATAGTTTTCTATTGTTAATTGGAAGTTGTTAGCTTCATTGTATAACATCTGAAAACTTCTGAGGGTTTTCTGTTTGTCCTGGTTGCTTATTACGCAGGCCAAGGTCATACTTTTCTCCCTCACCCTTTTTCTGTACATGTGGTAGCTCATGCACAGCCAGCCGTTTTGAAGCAAACTTAGTGGCAAACTGTGCTTTTTCAGCTGTGCCTTTTGTCCTGTTATATATTGTATTGGTTATTATTTGTCCATTAGCACGGTACCTGAAATGTTTGCTAGTTCCTTTCCATGGAACAGTACCCTGGGAGCAAAGGGATGGTGGGGATTGGGAACCAGGAGAAAGTTCCCCATTGAAGCACTCTGGTAGGAAGACCATCCCTGCCTGGAAAAGCAAGGAGTATAAAGCTGGAGTTTCATAACCAAGTGCTGTCTCAAACAGTGGAGCTAGATGTAGCCAGGGCCTCGATGAGGCTGTCGCCGCTCCGCTTCTGTGACCCATGACTGCAGCACACCCCCCATATTGTACAGGGCTAATGGGAGGTGCATTCCTTGTCACTCTGCCATCTCTGCCTGCTAAATTCATGCCATGTTTGTTCTCCTTTTGTTTTATTATCTGACTGGAAAGAGAATGCATTAACATGCCTGACCCTTTTTTGGCTCTGGGTTTTCTTCTCCTTTCCTCCCTCCGCGTTCCATCTTGTTCATAACACTGGGCTGTTTAGGAAAGAAAAGCTCCGTTGCTTTTTCCCAGCAATGTGGCTGCTGAAAGAGTATTTCCAGCATCATCTGCTACAGCTTATAGGAAAGCTATGAACATCAGCAAAGAGAGCTTGGCTTGAATTCAAGATATCATCAGAACCAAAGTTTGGTTAACTTAATTCTGATGTTTGGGATAGCTCTAAGACATGGGTAACATTTCCTTACGCAGGAAGTCAAGTGCATTTCCTTACATTTAGAGGTCTTCCTCATGCCCCTGTGGACTAGAATCTTATTTTGTTCTTAATATTAAAAAAAAAAAAAAAAAGTGAGGCTTCATGTTTCTAACAGTGTACACAAAAGACTAGGAGAAGTGATTCTGTCACTTTCTTTCCAAGAAGTGCATTGGTACACATAATTTTCTGTTAGTAAGTAGGGTCCTGAATTGGAGATGAATGTTTGGATGCTTCAGTTTTGATCTCTTGCATCTTTGTCTAGGTCAGAGAGAAACTTAGGAGATAATTTTGAAGTCTTTCTGCCACCACATTTTTATCTTTTCACTGTAGTGGATGTTGCTGTATCTTTTCAGTTATACAGTATACAGTGCATACATGCAGAAACTTTGAGTTGGGTGCCATTGACTCATGCTGTACGAGACTTGCATTAAAAGCCTTATCCTTACTGTAGCAGGTGTGAAATTAATGCAGAAGCTTTTATGCCCTGCTGTGTCTCTTGTGCTTAATTAGATTGTCTGCGGATGGTATTTATTCAGGAAGTTGTTTGAAATTTCTGGAGTAATTATGAAGCTATGCTACAACCAGAGTGGAAGCACATGTATTATTGTAGGCAGTTGAGGTAAACTCACTGCTTATGTAATATTTAACATGGTCATACTTAAATACAGACATCATAAGTTTCCCTTAAATTTGCAGTGGAGCTCTGCTCTTTGGAGAGCTACCTGCAACAGATGTCAGATGAGAACTGTGCCTCTGGCAGAAGTTTACGCTGTGGGCCGGGCCATGGAAAAGGGATGGAGGCAGTATGCAAAGCTCACTTTGTGCTTTCTGTGCTTTCAGTTCCCTGGGAAATTCTTTCTTTTTGCAAGAAATTTAGACTAACAAAACTGGCATTGCCATTTTCTCTGCTGTCTCTGCCACCACTCTGATGCAAGCTGAGGGACTCCTCACAAGTTTTATGAAAGTCGTCTTCGCAGCAGCTTTTACTTAATTTGAGAAGAAGTGTTTGAAATCATAGCAGTGTGGTTTGTCTTTATATAAAAATCTTCCCGAAGCCACCTCCCCTGGAACAAGAATGACTTTTTGTGTGTTTCTTCTATCACACTGCCTCGGGGCGGGAGGGCAGTAAAACACTCTCTGATAGCTGGTTTCCTTCTGAATGGCTTTTGCTGTCTGGCTCCTTTAGTGGTAACTGGCAGTGTCAAAGTGTTGGCGAATTCCCTTGCTGTCTTGTCTGGATGATCTAGCCCCTTAGATATTCCCTAAGCAACCTTATTTTTGGGTTACCTTTGAGCAACATTGTCACCTGTTATCCAACAGATGCAATGATCCACCTGTATTTTGCATCACTTTTTCTGTTTTGACTGACCTGTAATGGAGACCGAGGCAGTAACAACATAGAATATAGTGCTGTGAATCCTGTAGCTTTAACACAATTCTGTGTATTAAGGGAGATGGGCATGTTCCTTTCCTGGCAAGCGATCAAACACACCTGGGATCACGCAAGGAGCTGTTGTTGTTTGTCCTGGGAGAGGCTGGCGGGCTCGTGCTGCAAGCCCGAACTGAGGTGTGCTAGCAAAGGTACTGGCTTATGTGGCCCAAATGTACTGTTCTTCTCGAGGACTAACTCAGAAAATCACAAAGAATAAAGTTAAATCAAAACCCTGAGACCATGGCAAGCACGATCCTTTCCCTGAGAAAAAGGGGAAAATCGGGAAATGAAGAGAAAAGGATGAGATTAATAATGTGAGTCAGAAATGAGCGCCGCATGTGGATTAGCTCTTAAAGGAGAAAGCTCAGGGCTCTGTTGTTTTGAATGACCATGTAGTGTGCGACTGAAGGAGAAAAGGGGAGCTCGAGAGAAGGAAAAAAGGAGAAAGCGAGAGTCTGAGACTTGGGGAGAGAGAGGGAAATATTTTGGATCTCACTTGAGACTTAAGAAAAGATTGTTATTTCTTCAGAGCTCCTAGATAGTATGTGCTAACCACAGAAAGGAACTGTGCCTTTTATACGGTTACAGGCAAAGATCGTCCCTACAGATAATGGAAATAAATGTGTGTATTGTGGCTGACATGACGCTGCGTCAAGGATGTCTGTAACTTTATTGTTGCTTGACTTTTAATTTGAATTTTGATTGTTCCACTGTTGTTTAAAAAAAAGAAGAAAAAAAAAAAGGTCAGAGGAGCTGCCTGTCAGCCTTGCCTGCCAAACCTTCACCTGAGCAGCAAGACGCACATTGCAGCTGTTGCTATCTAACATAGATAGTAAGTTACCATTGGCACAAAACAGAGGCATTTTTAAAATGTCCCATATCTCTGCACTAAATGTGAACTAATTTCCCTTTTTTATTTATTTTTTCCACACTCTTTAAAGGTGGCTAGCTGGTATAGACCAGGGGCTGAGCTTTGCAGCTTTCAGTGAGAGCAACAGGAAAACATGGCAAGCAGTTTTGCAAATCCATCGTGTTGAATCTGTGAAGTCCCTTCTCCTTACTGTTTCTGGTGCCAAGCAGTAGTTGTCAGTGGTTGAAACGTGTCTTGCGTAAATGTCTCCCACCACCTACTCAGAAATACTCAGCTAGCCAGACTCTTTGAAAAGATACTTCTGTATAAAGAAATTGCCACCCCATTTTGTGGAATGTTTACAGTAAGACATTGAGTGTTGTTTAAACTTTCTGATGATTTTTTTGCACATTTCTTTAAATCAGATGCATTCTCCATTAGAACCAAAGGGGCCTCCCTTTGTGTGGCAAGGCATGTGCAAATCACAAAACAGTTTGAGAGGGCTTGAAAGAGCCTGCTGGGTACCCAGGCTGCACGTGTTGTTTCAGTGTTGCCACTCTCAAGTCTAGCTCACCTAAGCAGGTGTGTTCCTGCTCTGTGCATGCAAGAGACGGGCCATGTATGCAGGCTCCCTGGCTAGCGTTCGGGTGTTATGTGGCATTGCCTAGTGCTGGTGGCTAGCTTCAGTGTGAACTGTCTGGATACACTGTAGAATTAAGGCTTCAGAAACTTTGTTTTTCTCCAGATGTGGAATATGTATAGCTGTAAAATTATATATGAATGAAAACATCAGTTGTGCCTCATTCTTGCTTGAATATGTACTTTTGGGTGCACTCAGTTTTCTAGCTTGCAAAGCCATTAGTAGCAAAAGTTTGCTATGTGCCATCTCCTTTGCTATGAATTTCTATTTTAAGAAAAGGAAAAGGGATGGAGGGAAGACCCAGGTGTCCCAGGAATTGTCAGGCTGTGGGTAGCACTGCTCTCTCAATCCAAGGGAGCTGGAGGATGATGTTCCTGCCCCCAGTCGATGCCTTCTTGCCCCTCCAGATTGGTAGCTGGAACTGCTTGTTGGAGTGCCCCACAAACCCAATTTAGATGAGCTGGATTACGAAGCCCTGCAGTTAAGCTATTTAGGGGAGCCTGGCCTGCCTTGGTTGAAGTGTGTTAGGGAGGACTCATGCGAGCAGCTTTGCCAGCAGCAAAGAGTTAGGGTAATTTCTGGTAGAAAAGCAAGCTGGGATTTATAACTTCTGCAAATACTGCTACTTGCAAGGGGCATGTCTGTGTGGACTCCTGCTGTTACACTACACTGGGAAACCAAATCATTATTTATACAGAACACAGTATACAGAACGAAAATAAAAGGTACAGCCAGATGAATAGCTGTTTGCAGCAGACATAATGATAAATCTCTTCTGCAGAAGGTCAGCACCAAAAGAGAGGCTTTTTTCCCAGTATTTACGGCAGGAATAGATACACAGTATCACAGAGATGTTTGTATTCACAAGGCATGAATCTTTCACATTAGAGATCATTCTAAAGCCAGAAGCCAAAAGATTATGCAAATTTTGGTTCTCATCCAAGACATCCAACCATATGTTTCTCTGTAGCTTCTAAAAGCAACTACTGTGTCAGTAGGAATTATCATCATGGTGCAATCCAACTATCTGTGTAGTTCATTGTCCTATCTTTTCTGCAGTCTCTTGAAGTGTATAGAATGGTTACACTGTGCTTTAGAATAGGTTAGAGAATTTCTTCTGATCTCTATCCAGGGTTTGCGAAGTAAAAATAATCATCACAAACTTGGTTAAAATGTGTTCAGTTGTATCTTTGATCTATCTCACTATTCATATTCTTATATGCGGGTATGGTGTTGCTGCTTCAGACAATCCTCTGGCAACAAGTTCTGTAAGCTAATTAAAAGCTTTATAAAATGCATGTAATTTTTATGTACAGAATAACTAATCAAGTTTCCTGGTGCTTATATCAACATTAAAAGTGGGCACAAATAAAATATTTATATTCCAAATAGATCCAAGTTTTTCTTCCTAAATATATCTTCATCCCTCTGTCACAGAATACTCATTAACTTGCCTTAGGTAAGTTAGGAGGTACCCCCTTGCACCTGTTAAGGCTCACCTTCAAGAAGAGCCCATGAGGGAAAAAGATGAGCTGTGCAAATGCATGTCAGATCCTGAAGCCACAAATCATCTGTAGTGCTGTTACCAAGAAGTGCATATAGTTCCTGTACAGGTGTCTCAGCTGTTGTTTTAAAACAATTTTGTCCTTGAAATCAGTAATTCTTGTATTCTGCTCARATTGCCCTTAAGTGGACACTATGTTATTGTATGAAAGTTTAATGCTAGGGACAGGTCCTTGGGAAAGGACCACTAAACCATTTTTTCATTTGCATTCCTTAGCCTGTTTTTGATTCTAATCTCAAGAAGGGTAAGTCTTATTCTGCCTGGCATTTCTGAGCCTGTGTGTGGCCCACATGTCTAGATTTGCTTCGGTATTGGAGACTACCAGCTTGCAGACTGATTTTGACTTTTCTTAGAGCTGTTAGGCAAAAGGTAGTGTAAAGTATCAGTGTACTGATACTGTGCAAATGAATTTATTTGGGGCAAAATTTTTATCTCCCTATCTCCTTTTCCCCTTCCCTGGACTTTCTGGTCTCTGTTCCTCCCACTAGGGAGGAATTTAGCCTATGAAATGTGTAAGCCTTCTAGTTGTCCAAGTCCCCTTATTCAGGATGTGGAAAGGATGCGGCCCTCTTCCTGAGACACGTTTTTTACAAATATAGGACTTGATTGTCCCCATTTCTTTTCTTGAGAAGCTACCTTTCTTCAAGGGCCGGGGGGATACAGGCTTAGCAGAGAAGCTATTTCTTATTCCTGTTTTCTGCTCGACTAGTACAGAAAGTGGCTCAAGTCTCAGTGCCACCCTTCCAGCATGTCTAGTACCTGTGTCAGATGGCCTGTGTCATCTGCTACATCTGTGTAATCTATTTTTCCTCTGAAACCTTAGAAGGCGTAGAAGAGAGATTGTAACTGTGTGAGCCACCACCTGCTACCTGGGACAGCACAAGCTTGTTACTTGACCAGGTAGACCAGGTAATCCATAAGCAGGTTCACCCTTGGTGATGGTGTCAGAGGAAGGTGAATGAAGGGGACTGATCGCAAAAGCTTGTTATGTTTGGAACTAGTGGTGGAATAGCTTTTCTTTAACTGCTATACAATAGCTTTCCTACTTTTTGCACTTCTATTGACAGCAGGCTCTGCTGGCGCACTTACCTTCTAGTGGCTACTGTGGTCTAATGGAAAGATGTAGAATTAAATATGGACCTGTTTCTTAGCTTTGGCATCTCCCAGGTCAAGCTTGTTTTGTGGTCTACTCTGGAAGCATCTCCTCTGAGGACTGCATTTTTGAGAGAAATGGGTTAGCAAGCTCTTCAGTGCACCTGAAACTAGGTACAGGAGCCAGAAGCAGTAAAAAGAGCAGTAAGGACAATGTGAAGGAAAGAGTTGTATGGCTTGAGTTTTCATTAGGAAAGGTGATGGCTCATTAACTAGGTTGGAATGAATTTGCTCCTTAATAACATCATCCTGTGGCTGCAGAGAAGACCACTGTAATTTGAAAAGCAATTGCTTCCCCCTGCTGGCTTTTGTAGAACAATTGCAGCTAAACTGACCAAAAGGCTCTTTGTGCTTATTTACCTAGGGATAACTTGCATATGTTACTGTTCGGGATTGATTTGCGTATGTATGTGAAAAAATTCCTAAAAGCAGAATGAATAGGTGAATCAGAGAAGTCGATGGGTTTTTTTGTTTGTTTTGTTTTGTTTTGTTTTGTTTTTCCAAAACCCCACTTTTTACCTGACTGGATATATGGTGTCTGCATTGCCTGGCAGTCCCAGGAAGAAGGGGATCAAGGACCTTGGGGAGAAGGTCAAGGAAGAATAACACCAGGAATGTATAATCTCAGGATGGTCGGTTTTAATTAGCAACAAATCAAGCACTGTCCCCACTGGATCTGTCTTAGTTGTTTCTTGCAGTGGCATGGAAATAGCAATCTTGCATAGCTGAATTTTCAGCCATGTTTTATGAAACACCTCATTTTGAACCATTACTTTTCATTTACCTTCCTCTTCTCCACTGCCTTTGGTTGACACAATCAAAATCAGGTCTAGTTTTTGCAATTTTTTCTGTGTAATTGTCCATCCTGGGAGATGTTGGTCAGCATTTCCATTCTTGAAGGAATAGCCAAATGCTTTGCCATGTATCTGCAGTGTGTGCAGCAAGGTAGGAAACTGTTTTGATACATGGACTGAGATGATTTTACCTTTCTGGATGGTCTGCTGTGTTTCTTTGAATCCTGTGCTTGGTAAAACTCATATTCTGCTGGTAGATATGTACGGCTTAGTCCTGGATAAAGAAGAAACCCCTCTCATCAACGAAATTACCCTAAAACAATACAGGGAAAAAAGAAAAGCAGTTACGTGAGTTCCAAGTTTTGTTTTAATTGGCTGCTAAGGCTGAATTCAGTCAGGAGCATGGTGGGATATTGCTCACGTTTACAGATTGCTTGTTGTGAGGAAACTCTGTAACTGCTTCCTCATCTGTTTGAGATCATGTTGTGGCATGGTGGGCATTATTGCTACATGTTTCTACAAATCTTTAAAAAGCTTTTTCAGTAAGTACTTTGTAGTACATGGCTTTGAAATATATTCAAGGTCATACGTACTTCTTCATTGGATTTCAGTTAAGAGTAATGAGACAACCATAAAAGTGTTTGAGCTGTGAGGAGAGAAGTTAGTGGTTTAGTTGTTGGTAATTAGTAAACAAGAAATCAAAACACAGAAAAAAATGAAGAAAGGAGGATGCATTGCTGCCTGAAAGATGGTTAAATCATGGAAGGGTAGAGAAAGGGACCAGAATTTGGAGGATATATAGAAAAATGGAGGTGTGTCCTTGACTGTTTGACCATTTGTCAACAAGTCCCTGATTGTAGTCAATATATAATTTACAAGGTGATCTTGACCTTATGAATGGTTAGGTAAAATTTAGCTGTACAGCGTGCCATATGTAGACAATGGAAAGTTTCACATGCTGAATCAAAGTATCCTTTTGAAGACTTGTGTTGTTCCATTGATTTTGGGAGCTCTCCAGAAGTTTCTAATTTGTATAAAAGTGTACCAATAATGACAGACTAAAGAATATTGCAACTATTGAGATCATGCAGTAAAGCTTGATACTCACGCCAGACTTCAGAAGTACAAGAGTCCTTTTAAATTATATATATATATATATTTATATTTTATATATATATATGAAGCAACAATTAAGATAAAGGTTTAAACTATATTATATTTGGAGAGGTTTTTTTTTCCCAAATGGCCCTAAAAATTTATGTTTTACGTGATACCAGCTGTTGCATTGTGGAAGTTGGCAGGAACATCCAGTTTGATACACAGAGTGGTAAAAGGTATACTATCGGGCATTTCAGTGGATGTCATGGCACACATACAATTAAATATAGATATCGCTAACAGGTTATCCTTTTGTGCTAGTGGTTTGCACTGTTCAGTTTATATGCTATAGTGACATTCAATAAAGTATTATTTTATCTTTTTTTTTCTTAGCAGAGGAAGCCTGAAATGACTGCTGATTCAGATTAAAAGGAGGATTAATAGTAAAAATTTTTGAAAAATGGTAGAAGTACTCCTTAAGCAATACATGCACCTGTGTAACCAACAGAAACCAAGCAAGTGGAGGGAGAAGCATGCTCCCCTACCTCCTTTCTAGTTATTAAAAACAAACAAACAAACAAACCCCGCACACCCAGACCCCCAACCAAAAACTTTGTCCTCAGTTTTGGTTATTAGTTGTTTAATTGTAGTAGCGCCCATTGTGTATTGCCTATAGCATTCAAAATCCTGAGAAAGGATTAACTTAAACCGAAAATAGTATGCAATGCAGTAAGCTTCCTGCTTTTTTGTTTTTCTGCATTAGTAGAGAGAGAGATATTTAGTACCACACAGCAACTCATGAAACTAGGACCAAGTGCATCTTGTGCCACCAGGTGTGCTGGCTTAAAATTTGCTGGAACAGCTCATCTCCAGAAATTTTGGGAAGAGGCATGTGTGCAGCTTAGCTTTTCCCAGCTTTTGATAAATAGTGTCCTTGTATGAAATGTCCTAAGGCCTCTTCCATTCTAGCATGAGTTATTTARTTTGGGAATATTTGTCGTGTGCAGATCTAAAATAGAAAGGGTTTATCAGAGTTCCAGCCATTACCTTTCCTTTCTATAAACTTTTCCATGAATTTTTATGTACAGTAAGCATAAATTTGGGACAGGAAATGAACAAAGAGCTTTTCTCTAATGGAGTTACTGATGCATTCAAGTGTACTTATGATTTTCTGTATAAAAAGATGCATCTCAATATAAAGTGAATCTTTTTTCTTTTTATGTTTATTTAATGGTAATGTTGTAATAGCTGTCTTTTTCTAAAAACCTGTCTGGAGGGAATACTGTCCCCTGTGGATGTCTGTTTCTCTCCATTACATACAAAGGGAGCTTAGGCAACAGTGGCATTGGTGCTCAATTTTGAGCTCGATTCTGTCACCTAAATTAGGTGAGAGAATTTCCATCCCCAAGGTTCCATCCCCAAGGATGCTCTTTAATGCCTAATTACTATTATTCAACAAATGGAACTACTAAAGACACATGGTAAATTCTCATAAAGCAAAATCACTGCAGTTCGGGTTTTTGTTCAAACTCACAAGGCCATCTTACATGAATAAATGAAGTATGTTTTTCAATATAAGAAAATCTCTTGAGAGGACTTACTTTTGCAGTCAAAGGGTTTATTCCGAAATCCAGGTTCCATCCCCTCAGAAATCCGTTGGATGTCTTCTCTAATCTTAATGCGGAATTAGCATGAAAAGCACAAAAGACTTCAACTGTGTTAGACAGCCAGCCTTTCTCTGGCAGTAGTGAATACACTTGTGTTCTCTATCAAGTGCTGAGCATAACCTGGCAAAACACAGGGAGGTTATACTCTCTTATCCCATTGTTGCTATAGTGTGCCACAGGTGGGATGTAATATTATGGAATACATAGCTGTATAATGCAAACTTTGGTGATTGACTCTTTTACCAATTTTTAGCCACAGAGAACTGTAAGGAGAGCAAAAGTATTAAAATAATTTAACTTTACTTCCAAAGGTGGATGAAAAGTTGGAAGCCCTCTAGTGAGTACGGAGATGGAGAAATAGTGAAAAATAACATTTTTGAAGAGTTTCATGTAGTTATGATCCCTAAAGACACAGTCATTATACTTCTCTAGGTCATGGTACTTTAAAGTGTGATGAATTTTACTAAAAAGGAGGGGAAAACAAGGCTGCAAGGAAGCTACCGGATTGACCAGTCTGCTTTTGTTTGTTTCAGAATTCCAGCAGTTTTTCAAAAAGCTCATCTTTCTGTTGTGACAAAGTATCACGGTAAGTGCTTCTTAAATATTTTGTGTAGTAGTGTCACATAATGCTATGGTGCTTTTAGGTTTTTGCAATTTGTGCTTTTGATTTTTCTAAGATCAGTCTTGTGCAAGACATGTCCTATTATGCAAAGACCATGTTACAATACCTGTCTGAGAAAACAACTAGGCATATTTGCAGAGCTTACACTTATCTTAATGACTCTGGTCTCCTGATTATTCTATCAGGAAGGACACTAGGTAAGGTGCCAGGTTCAGCCTGAAAAAGAAGCCAAAATTAGAGTAGACAGTATATGTAGACTAACTTGTGAGTTAAATTGCATTACACTGGTGTTTGTTGCAGTTTGAGGAGTTTTGGATTCGCCTCAATTTTACTCAGGACAGATTTCAACATGGTGTATATCTGCAATGTTTTAGAGACTACTAGTGAGTCTACCAGATTGTAAAGTGTTTGCAAGCTCTGCAGAAGAATTGATTCATGCAGCCATGGGTATATATTTTTTGTTATTGAACTCCCGCATTTTTTGCACTGGTGTTTGTCAAAGTCACTTATATTCATCTTATTGCTTTTCTACATTACTGATATAGTTTTGAAGAACTCTGATTTTTGGCTAACTCCATTTGCTTACCACACTGAATGATTTGAGCTTTATAGGCATTTCATAAATTGCAATTTTAAAGAAAATATGGTGAGCTGCAAATGTTGACTGATTGCATTGTTTGAGTCCAAGTTGCAGTTTCTTACCATTAACACGCTGTGTTTGTTCTCTGCTGCTCTGCAATGAACTGCCATATCTAATTTCTTCACAGAAGCGCGGACTTTGATCACATTATGGAGGAAGGCTATGAGCTTGACCTCACATACATCACAGAGCGGATGATTGCTGTATCCTTCCCTGCCAGCTGTTCTGAGGAAACGTACCTGCACAATCTGCAAGATGTAACCCGAATGCTCAAATCCAAACATGGGGATAACTACTTGGTACGTGCAGGATCATTCATTTGTTCTGCATTCTCTCCTTTCCTGCAGGAGGATGACTAGCAGGTTCACATACGCCATTATACATTAGATATCACTCATCAAATTTCTTTGATCCATGTTTGCAGCTTTGCATGGAAGACCAATATTTCCAGTAGTGTTTTATGCCATTAGACAAGGACAGATATGAAAAGCACTTTCCTGTTGGTGGCACTGCAGTCTCCATTTTGATAGAGCCAAAAGTCAAATGCTGTAGATTAATTGCAAGGACTGTTTTCATTGAGCAAAATATGCCCTTAAAAGATCCAGACGCCACACAATAGAACACATTTTTTTCTAGCAGTCAGCAACATCTGGATTCGCAGCCGGGTATCTGATGGTCTCTCACCATCATGCCTTGGCTGTCTGCTGTTGTTTGTGAAACTGTGTATAAAGGCAGGGTTACTGTTTGTGTGTTTAGTCCAGCTCTTTCTCATTAAATTGATTTAGATCCATTTTTTCCTGCTATTTATTTTTCTACAGAAAAATAAATTTCTAGTCATGAACAAATTTCTGAGCTTCATATGCAGTATTTTTTTTTTAGATGACCCAAACTATTATTTTCTTATGCTATTTTCTGCCTAATACATCTAAATGTATGGCATGTATTGTCTCAGCTTGTTCTCTGAATGGGAATTTAAACCAGGGGCTAATATTTTATTTACTTAGTTGCTTCTGTTAAGTGCATTTTTAGTCAACGTGTGTAAACTATTTAAATCAAATCTTACAGCTTCAGGAGCATAAACTTGATTCATATCAGAAATTAGTTTCTGGAATGGTTCCACTTAAGAATGAAAATACATTATCCTTTGCTCACAAACAGAGGTGTTATAAATGCATTATGCATCCTAAAGATGCACTTGTATTTGTAATGTTGTCTTACATCCCCAGAACACCCCCTTATTGCCCTCTGCTTCTGTTGTGTTGGACACTTGTAGCTTGTAAAACACAAGATAGTAATAGTTTGAAGGTGACCGAGACACAAAGCTTTATGGTTTAAATTCACCTGCTGTCAGTAGCCTTTCCAATGTGGCAGCGGTATTTTGGTATTTGCGTAATAAGTTTTCAGTCTCAGTCCAGTTAAACCTCATTAAGTACCTGTTTGTGTTATAAAAATCTGATGTGCTGATGATAAGGTTTTTTTAGGGTGAGAAGCAGCCCTCCCTCTAAGTGGGATTACAGTCAGTTTATGTTGCAAAGTTTTGCTTTTGTATTTTTATTCTAACCAGTGCTTTGGAAATTGGTTTGCAAAGAATGCCTGATTCTCTGTGGCAAACTGCAGCCAAGTTGCAGAGCTGGAGAGCTCATTTTAAACTATATCTTTTGTTTCTCGTGTTTCAAAGACCCCTTCAGTGCGTCCCAAAGGCACTTGTGTAACAAAAAAAAAAAAAAAAAAAAAGATATACAAGTAAGCAATTCTACTTAAATTGATGAGAACACTTTTACTTTTTTATTGGGTCAGGGCCTCAGCTAGCAGAACACATGTAGAAACCATCATTTGCTGTTTTGTATCTAGTTATTTTTCCTCTTGATTTATGTACATGTTAAACTGTTGTCGCTACAGTCGATAGCGAGGACAGAGAAGGGGAATGAAACACCCAAAGAATTAGGTGAGCACATTGTTGCCTGTTTTGGTCACAGTAAATTGCAAAGAGTATGAATAAAAAAACCCCACAAATATTTCATTTGCTGTAACAGTAGAGAATTATACTTTGACAGTCTAAGACCAGAGTCATTTATGTAGAGATGGAAACCTCTCCATTCCTTAAGCTAATCTTTGCTCTGCTTTGTTGTCCTTAGAAAGAAAAAACTTTTGCTTTTTGAATTAAAGGGTTAAGTTCTCAGAAGAAATCAGACTTTTCTTCAGCAGTGAACATTTTCAAAACTGAATTTGTATAATGTCTGTGTAGCATTTTCATTGTTTTTTTTGTGTTTGTATGTGTGTGGCCTTGATCAGTAGAGGGAAGTCATGTTATGTTGAAAAACTCAAGATTTTTTCCCAGAGTGATCCAGGTGATGTGTCTGTATTCATGCAGAGTTGTAAAAGTGCTATTCTTTAAATGCTGATAGCCTTAGAAATTGTTTTTTATAAAAAGCCAGCTTGTATGTCAGAAACAGCAAAAGATTTTTTTTTTAATTTTTATTGTTTTACATTAATCATGAATTAAAAGTCTTTAAATTGGACATAAAAAACAAAGAACTGAGAAGGATAAAGTATTCCATAATAGCATTGTTGAAAAAAAACAAAAAAACAAAAAACTTTAAAGTGGCCAAGAAACAGTAGCGCATTGATGTGTTTGCTTTCATGCAATGAATTTTCATTGACAGATCCTTTCTGCAACACTTACTTGAAAACCCAAGCTTTTCAAAGTAAGGAGAATTAAAGGATAGAGTGAATCATCCTTTTATTCCCTACCTAATAAAATTGTCTGTTGGGTACAGAGGAATGCATATTTTATTGCAAGGAAAGATTCATAGGCTTGATTCCAAACATGCTGTTTTTCACAAGTACTTTCAAAATACACATAGTGCAAAAATCCCTCAAAAAAGAGAACAGTGTGAAAGATTCAATTTGCATAAATAAATTCATGATTATGTTAATGTTTTGGACAACTTCAGTAGTGTATTGGTCCTGTAATATTGACTAAAATGTCTGCTGTGCGTTACACTCATAGAAGAGAAGTAATACTCAATTGTTCAGATATTTTGAGCTCTTAAAAAAAAATCATTATCAGCTCTTCAGTTTATTAGTCTGATTTTGTGCTCATTTCCTGAAACAAAACACTATGGTTTTTAAAATATATGAATGCGTATGCATTTTTCACTGTCTCTAACAGGTTTTATTTCAGCGTTTATTATTTATGGCTGTCAAAGCAGTTCTCTTGATAGGGATTTAGAGCAATGTTAAATGAACAAGTTACGTCCGTTGCTGTATTGGTGAGTTCTGGTTACATTTTCTGTATCTACAGTTACTGGAAAGTAACAGAGTACTTCGAAGAGTAAACTATTGTAAATGAGCTCACTCTTGTTAGACAGGTACGACATGGGAGCATACAGAGCAGCTGATGAGCAATAACTCATTTGTGTCAAAGGTGTTCGGAATCTGCCTGCATATACTGTTGTCTAAATTCATGGTCTGTTCTTTTTTTTTWAAAAAAAACAAACCCCAAACCCACTACCACCATTTATAAAAATGTTTCAGTCATTAGGTTACAATTTTAACATACACATATTTGTTATTGGATAGAGTAACATAACCTTGCTGTGCGTTTTCTTGGTCCCGAGTATGTAAATGATAAAGTCCAACTTATGTGCTGCTGTTGCTTACTCGATGGAACCATCTGGTAATTTCAGCTTATGTTACGTTTTGGACTACCTATATAAAAGAAACCTTTCATTTGTCCTGCCCTTTACTCAGCTCCAGGTGTTCAACACTGATCTCCAGCAGGCAAGTATGATCCCCCCGGGAGAACAGTGTTGCCTGCCTGCTCTCCCAGCCTCTGCACCAATGGAGCAGGCTGGAGGCTGGTGAGATGCTCTCCAGGAAGTACCTGGTCTCATATGACCACCGGGACCTCCCTCACTTCCCCAAATTGCAGCCGTACGCTGTTTGTTTTTGTTCTCTGATTTTGTGCCTCTGGTCTTTTGATTAAGGGGCAGGCCAAATGTCTCACTCTTCAGTGCTTTCATAAAGGTCTGCTGGCCTTCTCCAGCTAAAAGGTCTCTTATCTTTGTTCTACGGTGTTAGTGAACACTCTGGAGTGAGAGAATTAACATTACCTCCCTTGTAAAAGCTTCTTCCCAGGTCAGGATTGAGTCATGTATGGGGGGCTGGGGTGTCTGTCTTTCTGCTGTGTACAAGAAGAAGGATATATTATTTCATCTTTATTTTTTAAATGAGATCCTAAAATTTAGGACAAAATCACTAAGATTTGTAAAATCAAAGGCTGATGCTTGTCTTTCCTCTACAAAATGCAAGTAGACAGACCTTGAATATACCAAGCAGCAGCTAAAAAAGATGCAATTAATCTTCCACTTATATCTATTTATAGCATATGCTTCTGTTCAAAGACTTCAGTGACCTCTTGTTTTGTTTCTTTAGTGAAATGTTGGTTCCTCTTGCTTCTTGTTTCCATTTTGAGCTGACAGAACTCCTATAGTATTCCAGTCTGATCTCTACTACTGTATAGCTTGATAGAGACATGGCATCTTTGAGTTTGGCATCTGATCCAGCCATGAAAAATATCCACCATGAACAGGGCCATATCCTGACGCACAAGATTTTTAAACTGATCTTAAATATGAATACAAGAAGATGAATAAAGAATGGAAGTTCTTGCCAAATTACCATAGCACTTTTCCTGTGGAAAATTAAGTAATTTCTCTTATATACATTTTTTAAATCAAATGTTAAGAATTCTGTATTGGGAACACAGCTTTCCACTAAATTGCTATAGAGTATAGTAAATACTGAAGCTGATAGAAAAATAAGTTTTTCATAGTCATTTACATAGAACACTCCCCCATCCAAACTGGTATGGAAGACAATGCACATGTAAATTTTTGGTTTTGGTTTCTCTCTTCAGCAGTAATCTGTTTAAAGTGCAAACAGAATATTGGAATAAAGACCATTTCCTAATCATGTAAGGATGTTTTAAGCTTTCTTATGTTTTGGGTTCAACAAAAGTGGTGTATGCCCTTTACAGTCATGTGTATTTCCAGACACTTACACAGTTTAAAATACAAGCTGTTTTTCTTGTTAATTTTCAGGGTTTCTTCTTTCTCTGGGTGAATTTCTTGTTCAAAAAACTGTCATTTTTCTTGCAGATGGTATAATGGTTTCCTGCTTTTACTGTGTCCATCAGGTGACTGCCCATTAAACTGCTCCAAACTACCACATCAGTGAACAGCAGGCACCAGTTTCCAGAGGCGAAATGATTTCGTTTCTTTGGCCTGTTCAGATCTTGGCTTCTTTACTGAGCCTGCTCGTGAGAGTGCTAGCTAATTCCAGATAGGATGGTACTCATTAGAATAGGGTCCTTAAGTTGTCCATAGGTAATAATAAAATATATAATGAACTTCTCTCTCATTTATATTTATGGCCTTTTATCCCATTCTGACAGCATAATGCAACTTTTAAAATGATAATGGATATCATCAGTGTTAGCTCTGAGTGATGTAAAATAACCATATCATGAATGAGAATCTGGGTCAGTAGCCCTGTATTGGTATTTCAGCTATTTGATATTGTTTGATACTGGTTAGAAGTACTTCCTAATGAAGGAGTCAAACGCACTTGTATACACTGCTTTATTTTTATTTACATTTGTTTATCAGTCTATCTCCTTGTTAAGCACTAACTGTATAATAGCTTACTGTCCGTGGGTTAACGGAAGAGTTGAAGTATCTCATAGGCCAAGCTACAGCTAAATTGCTATGTCATATCTTCCCTGTGAAGTTTTCACAGACCAACATTTTCTTGCCAGGCACTCAAATTCAAATACAGAGGCCTGTGTCACAGAATCACAGAATCACAGAATCACTGAGGTTGGAAGGGACCTCTGGAGATCATCTAGTCCAACCCCCCTGCTCAAGCAGGGTCACCTAGAGCACATTGCACAGGATTGCATCCAGGCGCGTTTTGAATATCTCCAGAGAAGGAGACTCCACCACCTCTCGGGGCAACCTGTTCCAGTGTGCTGTCACCCTCACAGTGAAAAAGTTTTTCCTCATGTTAAGATGGAAGTGTCTGTGTTTCAGTTTGTGCCCATTGCCTCGCGTCCTGTCGCTCGGCACCACTGAAAAGAGTCTGGCCCCATCCTCTCGACACCCTCCCTTCAGATACTTGTACACATTGATAAGATCTCCTCTCAGCCTTCTCTTCTCCAAGCTAAACAGGCCAAGCTCTCTCAGCCTTTCCTCATAAGAGAGATGCTCCAGTCCCCTAATCATCTTTGTGGCCCTTCGCTGGACTTGCTCCAGTAGTGCCACATCCCTCTTGTACTGGGGAGCCCAGAACTGGACGCAGTACTCCAGATGTGGCCTCACCAGGGCTGAGTAGAGGGGGAGAATCACCTCCCTCGACCTGCTGGCAACACTCTTTCTGATGCAGCCCAGGATACCATTGGCCTTCTTGGCCACAAGGGCACATTGCTGCCTCATACTTAACTTGGTGTCCACCAGCACTCCCAGGTCCTTCTCCTCAGAGCTGCTTTCCAGCAGGTCAACCCCCAACCTGTACTGGTGCATGGGGTTATTCCTCCCCAGGTGCAGGACCCTGCACTTCCCTTTGTTGAATTTCATGAGGTTCCTCTCTGCCCACCTCTCCAGCCTGTCCAGGTCTCTCTGAATGGCAGCACAGCCCTCTGGCGTATTGGCCACTCCTCCCAGTTTTGTATCATCAGCAAACTTGCTGAGTGTGCACTCTGTGCCTTCATCCAGGTCATTGATGAAGAAGTTGAACAAGACTGGACCCAGTACTGACCCCTGGGGGACACCGCTAGCTACAGGCCTCCAACTAGACTCTGTGCCACTGATCAGAACTCTCTGAGCTCTGCCATTCAGCCAGTTCTCAATCCACCTCACTGTGCACTCATCTAACCCACACTTCCTGAGCTTGTCTATGAGGATGCTATGGGAGACAGTGTCAAAAGCCTTGCTGAAGTCTAGGTAGACAACATCCACTGCTCTCCCCTCATCTACCCAGCCAGTCATTCCATCAGAGAAGGCTATCAGATTGGTTAGGCATGATTTCCCCTTGGTGAAGCCATGCTGACTACTCCTGATCACCTTCTTGTCCTCCACATGCTTGGAGATGGCTTCCAGGATGAGCTGCTCCATCACCTTTCCAGGGATGGAGGTGAGGCTGACTGGCCTGTAGTTGCCTGGGTCCTCCTTCTTGCCCTTTTTGAAGACTGGGGTGACATTGGCTTTCTTCCAGTCCTCAGGCACCTCTCCTGTTCTCCATGACCTTTCAAAGATGATGGAGAGTGGCTTAGCAATGACATCCGCCAGCTCCCTCAGCACTCGTGGGTGCATCCCATCAGGGCCCATGGATTTGTGKGTGTCAAGTTTGCTTAAATGATCTCTAACCCACTCCTCCTCCACCAAGGGAAAGTCTTCCTCTCTCCAGACTTTCTCTCTTGCCTCCAGGGTCTGGTGTTCCTGAGGGCTGGCCTGACCAGTAAAGACTGAAGCAAAGAAGGCATTCAGTAACTCTGCCTTCTCTGCATCCTTCGTCACCAGGGCACCCACTCCATTCAGCAAAGGGCCCACATTTTCCCTAGTCTTCCTCTTGCTGCTGATGTATTTGAAGAAGCCCTTCTTGTTGTCCTTGACTTCTCTAGCCAGATTTAATTCCAAACGGGCCTTAGCCTTCCTCGTCGCATCCCTGCATACTCTGACAACATTCCTATATTCCTCCCAAGTGGCCTGTCTCCCTTTCCACTTTCTGTAGACTTCCTTCTTCTGGTTGAGTTTTGCCAGGAGCTCCTTGCTCATCCATGCAGGTCTCCTACCTCCTTTGCTTGACTTCCTACTCATAGGGATGCACCGCTCTTGAGCCTGGAGGAAGTGATGTTTGAATATTAACCAACTCTCTTGAACACTCCTTCCTTCCAGGGCCCTCACCCATGGGATTCCTCCAAGTAGGTCCCTGAAGAGGACAAAGTTTGCTCTCCTGAAGTCCAGGGTTGCGATCCTACTTGGTGCCCTGCTGCCTCCTCGCAGAATCCTGAACTCCACCATCTCATGGTCACTGCAGCCAAGGCAGCCCCCAACCTTCACATCTTCCACCAGTCCTTCTTTGTTTGTTAGTACGAGGTCCAGCAGCACACCTCTCCTTGTTGGCTCCTCCACCACCTGTGTCAAGAAGTTGTCACCAATGCTCTGCAGGACCCTCCAGGACTCTTTGTGCCTAGCTGTGTTGTCTTTCCAGCAGATATCGGGGTGGTTGAAGTCCCCCATGAGAACCGGGGCCTGGGATTGTGAGGCTACTTCCAGCTGTCTGTAGAAGGCCTCATCGACTTCCTCATCCTGATCAGGTGGCCTGTAGTAAACACCCACAACAGTGTCACCTCTATTAGCCTGCCCTTTGATCCTTACCCATAAGCTCTCGACTTGCTCTTCATCCACCCCTAGGCACAGCTCAATACATTCCAGTTGCTCTCTCACATAAAGAGCAACTCCACCACCTCGCTTTCCTGGCCTGTCTTTCCTAAAAAGTACGTAGCCATCCATGACAGCACTCCAGTCATGGGAGCTATCCCACCATGTCTCTGTAATGGCAATGAGATCATGGCCCTGCGACCGCACACACATCTCTAGTTCTTCCTGTTTGTTCCCCAAGCTGCGTGCATTGGTGTACAGGCACTCGCAAATGTATTCATTTATTTTTCTTGCCTAGTACAGTGATTTTGCATGATGCCCAGGTCTCTCAGTATACCTTTGACTAAAATAAAACACAGGGGAAAAAAAAAAAAGCAGAATTTTATTGTCCTTTTTCAATTTAGTTTCACCTCTAATTTTGTCTTGTAATTACTGAACTTACTATGGGGAGCACCTAAAATACATTTGCTTGCATTACCTGACTTTAAATGTTAATTTGGTACAGTAAAACAGCAGCCTGAAGCCCTGCCACTATCACTTCTTCTAATTATCATGTGTTTCAAATACAGTGATTTACTGCATAAATTATGAAGCCTCAATGGTTAATTTTTTTTCTTTCTTTCTGAACAGGTGTTAAACCTTTCTGAAAAGAGATATGACCTTGCCAAGCTTAACCCAAAGGTATTGGTTCTCTTCCATGACATACCTCTCTTGCTAGTGTTAAATTCAACTTAAATGGCCTGATAAGCCCTGAAGCTATACAAGCCTTGGTGTACAGAGTAAGATAACAACTTTTGGAAGACATTAGAAAACCACATATGTGCATCCCTTTTAGTTTTTTTTCCCCAAGTTCTGCTTTGTGCCTGTTAGAGCTGTGCTTTACAAAGCTGCTTCTATTGTTTTCTTCAACTTTGCACACTGGACCAGAAAGAAAACCTTACTGCGGCTGCTGAAAAAATTCCTACGGAGTGAAGTCAGTTTTATTTCAAGTGTACTTTGTGCACCCATGGGATGTTAAGGGTCATATATTGTAATGTACAGTCTGATGGCTGAAGCTAGTGAACTCAGTTCAAATATAAACTTTGCTTTTGTATTAACCTTTCACAGCTGCTTCTCTGCACAATAGAGGTTTAATGAAGAGAACTAGCTATTGATGTCTTTCGTCTTTTGTTCTTTCTCAAGGCTTTCCCCCCCTTAGTTGTTATATTTGTTGTAAAAAATTAAATGCAGACAGTCTTCATCAACCATTATAAGGCCAGAGTAGCACAGATGTGTATTTATAGCAGTAGCTTTACAGAGATATACGATGCCTGAGGAAAATACTAATAATAGGATATGTTATTAATAATAGCGTTGACCCATAGGCTTTTTTCTTGAATATTTTATTGATCACAAGGGATTTAAATCATTCACTGTTACTGGTTTTGGTAGTGTTAAATATTGTTACTGTTAAGTAGGCATGTAATAACAGGTTGAACAAACAGTATTATAAAACGAGTAAAGGTGAATAGAAACTATGAACAAAGTTTTGATATGTCAAATCCATTGCATGTGAAGAAAAAAAAATCGCATAATTAAAAACCATCACAAAATTGGACCAGCTCAGGCAAAGTTCTGTGTTGTAATTTTGACATTCTAAATATTTTTTTGAAATTACCTGAGTCTAATCAAAAAATCATTCAGAAACCAAGACCTTCAGAAATTTTATGTGACAAATCAGTGGGTTTTTTTTTTTTTGGACAAAATTACTAGTCAATATTGGGGAAAAAAAGCTGTCCAAAGACCCCCACCACCAAAAGACCTGTAAAGATATTTTGCTTACATCATGGCATTAGAAAGTAATATAATTGTGACATGGTTCTCTTGGGTTGAAAGAAGTGAGGAAACTCTTCACCGTCATAATGTTTGAATCTAGAATGAAAATATGTAGTACTACAGGGTGTTTCTTGTGAATGTTATCTGTTCCATTGCAGATTATGGATGTGGGCTGGCCTGATCTTCATGCTCCACCTCTTGATAAGGTGTGTACCATCTGCAAGGCTATGGAGTCGTGGCTGAACAGCAATCCCCAACACGTGGTGGTGATCCATTGCAGAGTAAGTGAGCTTTGTATATACTCATTGCCTGTCATTGAATTCATATTCAAAAAGTTTGTCCTTTATTCCTACTCATATTTAAAAAATATATATATGTTTTTAATGTTGGAAACTGTGTGGCAAATCATCAATATTTATAGCAGTAGCTTTACAGAGGTATACGATGCCTGAGGAAAATATTAATAATACATTTCACATTGACCATTGGCTATTTTCTTGAATATTTTATTGATCACAAGGGATTTAAATCATTCATTGTTACTGGTTTTGGTAGTGTTAAATATTGTTACTGTTAAGTAGGCATATAATAACAACAGGTTGAACAAACAGCATTATAAAGGCTTAAATCCAGTGACCTTGCATGCTTATGTTATCTATACCTCTTTACGATAACTAAGGTTCTTGCTTGTACTCTGGGCATAGCATGCAGTGGTGTTAGTTCACTTCCTTCAAAGGTCAGTGCTACATCTGTGAGCATATTTAGAGGCTTGAGATTTTCCAGCTCAATAGCAAACCCCTTAGAAGCCTTTAATGTTCTGTGGCATTTACTGATTTTGTTGCTGTATAAGGGAGCAACATCTCACAGGCTTTGCTTCAGTCAGTTGAGTCCTGCTCACAGATAAATAAAGGTAAGTGTCTAGACTGCTTTCAGTATGCAAAAGTGGGTGTTCGGGCAATTCCTGGCACAACTGAATACCTTTTTCTGGATCTTGTTTTAGTGTCCATATTGGAAAATGTGTCCCAGAGTGTTGAGTATATAGCACAGTGACTGCACTGGCTAATAGGTAATCCCTTTAGACTGGAGTATGGTTGTAGTCAATAGGAAAAGAGGGCATTAAATACCTCCTGGGCTCAGACAGGTTCTGACTGCCTGTGTGATTGCTGTGCCCTACAGTAGTGTTGTTATTGTTGTGCAAGGTTTCACCTTCTCCACACTTGCTTACAGTGAAGAGAAATGAAAAGAAATGTTAATAAAAATAAATAACATGAATTCAGAACTGAGTTAGCAGCTGTGCTGGGGTGACACTTGAAGCAAATCTGTCTTTGTATCACTGGCAGATTTTATTTTAAACTGAATGAGGCTGATGTTAGACCCAATCTTCTCTTAAATTCAAGTTGAATAATTCCCTGTAATTCATAGCTTGCAGGCAGAATGCCATGATTGTATGAAACACCATTGATTTCTTATTAGCTGCAGGACTGCAGCCAAGAGAATGGCCCATACACGATGACACAATAGCAGGAAAATCCATGAAAGAAATAGCACAGTGCAGAGAACATAATGTTTTTTTGGTCATAACTGTATTTTCAGTTAAAAAAAAAGAAAGAAATATGTTATTTGGCATTTTACATACAAATTGGTAACGTATAACTGTTGATTAATTCCTTTCGGTAATGACTTAAAAGTTTCCAACCAGGAGGATCGGTGTAGCTATCCTGTGTCAGCTGAGAGTCTGAAAGCATCTTGAAACCAGTGAGAATTACCACTCAGTAATTTTTACTGAATTTATGTCATGTAAACTATTTAATAAGATCTTGAAACATTTTTGAAATACTCCATAGAAAAATAAGCAATAGTTGTTTTAAATCTCAGGTGGTGGGGGAGGGGAGGTTAAAAAAAAAAAAAAAAGCTAAAACCTGTCAGAAATCATACGCTTTCCAAAATCCATATTTTGTAGCACATCATGCCAGAAATTGCAACATTGTCTAGACTTGTCTTGAATGATGATCTCTGGAAAGAGTAATACTAAATTAAAATAGCTGATAGAATGTTCCTGCTACTGTTCAAGATTTTTTTTCTTTTAATTTGTAGCTTTGTTTTTATATGAAAAGATACCAAGTATATAAAAGGTGTTCTATTTAAGAAATAATTAAAAGGTGAAAGAAGACAAAGCTATAGATCCATAGATTTAAATTAAATATGAAAAAGTTTAAATCTGTTAAACTTACTGAATCTTAAGTTTAAAATAAATAATAAGAAAACCTAATAACAATAATAATATGTCTARTCATATGTAAGATTTATTGTGTGTACTTGACACTGCTCTTGAATGTGAATGAAGAGTTGGAAAGTCGTGAACTGGGTGATGTTTTGAAACATATGCAAGGAATTTAAGCTCTGATATTAAAGATTCAGTATGATATAGGAAAGTCGTCTCGTCAATCTGTCTCATAAAACATTTTTTCCTCTTTGTTTGAGACCTCTCAACGTAGAGGAGAAGGATTAATGCAAATTACATGATGGGAAAAGCTCATCACTGCAGAAGAGCTAGATACAGGCTTTGCTGAGTGAGTGAGTTGGGATCCATTTGTGCAAGCCTTCCTCTCGGTCAGTAGGACCTGACCGGCATTTCTGTAGAAAGCCCTACTTGGCGCTTTTTATGTCATTTGTCAGCCAGCTTGCAATGAAGAGACAAGCTGCTGTCCATCATTACCGCCTTTCCAACAACACAGGCGATGCTTGACGAAAAAGTCTCTGGATCTTCCTGTCTAAGGTTTTGTTTAGTATGGGGCTTAAATAAAATAATGTCCAATAATGTGCAGTATAGCTGAAATAAGTTATCATTCCCTTTTTCCTAATACAGGGAGGAAAAGGAAGGATAGGCGTAGTCATATCATCGTATATGCACTTCACCAATGTTTCTGCAAGGTAAGATGTGAATAATGGAAAGAAGTAATTGTGTATTGTTTGTTTTTACAATCAGAGAGCAGAAAATCAGAAAAAGTTGTCTCTTAATTGCAGTGCTGTTCTGTTACTCACTTAAGGTTTGTCAGCTTGATTTCCCAAGGGCCTTGGAGCATATATTAAAACAGCCTGCTTTAATAACAGACTTTTCTCATGATCCTGCTTTGAACAGGAGGTTGGACTAACTGACGTCCTGAGGTACCTTCTAACCTGAGTTATTCTATGATTCTGTGGGAAAATTCTCCAAAGGGTCATTCTACATGAATGAAGAGATGTGCAAGAAACTGTTTTTATATACTGATGCCATCTTTATACCATCAAAAGTATCCATTTCTATAACTTATGTCTCTCTTAAATTAGTAAGAAACTATTTCTAAAGTGCTTGAGGAAAACAGTTATTAGAAACTGGAACTAATATTGAATAGGGGATTCCCAGACATTGATCAAAATGCAGAAAGCAATTTAAGACATTACCTGGGCTTAATCGTGCAGGAACAAGTCTCCAAACAGTTCAAGGAATAGGAGTCCAAATTCTTTCTTTTTTTTTTTTTTTTTGCTGCTGTTTCTTTTAGAATGCTGAAATCATGAAACGACAATTGACAATTTGGGTCAATAAACATGAAATTTGATAAATGCTGTCAAAAAGGATGGAACTTTTCTGTGATCAAATTCTGTATTTTTCCTTTGATTTCAATTTTTTACTTTTGTATTCATAAAACTGCACTGTAAAGGCCATGGTTAAGTCAAATTTTAGTCTGAATTTACATTAGGCTGTCAGTAATGGATTTAATCCTGTGCTGCAGTAAATGAAATCTGGATCTCTTGAGGCTGATTGGAAATTTCTCATGGACTTCAGTGAAACCAGGCTCTCAGAAAATAGTTTGTGTTTACTCTGATGAAACATGATAGATAAATGTAGACTAAGTTGTTAAGTATTATACTTACTAATATATGTTGAAAAAATAAAGTAATACATTTATCTTCAAGTAGTAGTTGGGACAATGATTGCCACCATTTTATGCTAATATTTTGTTGAGAAGAATTACGAACAAAAGATCCGTTAAGTGAGGATACTGCAGTACTGTGTTGTGATCTGTGTTGCAATATTGTATCATCCTTTAAAGGTGGTACCTTACTGTAAATAGGTTTTAGTAATGTCATAACAGAATAATGTCTGATACAGTGGTGTAGTGCCCAGTGTTGAAAGATGCCATCTTGTACCCCAAATAAACTCAGGATTCCTCCAACTAGGCTTGCAAGGGATGAGAGTAGAAACCCTCATTTAAACTTCTGGTTTTCTGGTAACTCCTATCCAAAACTTAACTTTCCTGTGTATTGATGGGGTCTGAGGGGAAAAACATTTTCTGAGTAGGATTTGTATATCACCAAGGTTATCAAGGCTTTTCAGAGTGGTATGCAGCAAGAGCACGGAAGCAGGAACTATTGCAGATGCTGCTGCTCAGTGTGCTGGCTGCTGTGCCAGAAACAGTGCTCAGAGAGAAGGATTCTAGGATCCTTCGCACTAGAGAGTTCCCACTTGCCCCCATGCATATGTCAATGTCTGGGCTTAGTAGCAAAGCCTGATGATGTAAAGGCTGCATGTGCATCAATGTTGTGTGAGGTTTCTTAATGTTTACTTTTATGAATATAATAAAAGCTGCTGCTACTTTTTTGCTCAAGTTAGTGCTGTTGATATTGGTGACAGTTCAATATTAAGTAGTAAAACTTGTGTTTTAGGTGTTATGCTAGGTAACAGTTATGAAATGTATTCTAAACATGGAGGAAATATAGTTCCTGATTTTTTTAAAAACATTTAAAATATTTGTATAAGGAAAAATGGGGGGAAAAAAATCTTCATAGCTACAAGTAACATGTGTGGTTGCCCCGCGTTTGGGTTTTATGTTATAAATATCTGATTTTCTCATTTAGGAAAGACTAATGTGCAGCCAAATTTAACTAGGGCAAACCAGGTTCTTTGTAATAGTTGTTAAACTTTGTTCTAACAAGTAAAGAACCAAAAACTTTTGGCCAGTTCAGTTAAGAGTGGGATGATTAAATTCTAGGCGATAGTGTGGGTGAAGATATGTGATGCAACACACTGAGATCATGTCACACCAGTTAATAAGAATTTGAAATGCTGTAGGATAGTAGTTTTTATCCTACAGCTTATTATTCTATAGCATCTATATAATACATACACAGTAAAACAGTGTGTGCATACAAGTTTACTTTGTATGTGTGCATATACACAAATTTTTAGCTAAAAGACAGGAAGAACATAATTAAACATTCAGGAATCATCTGAAGAAATGACACATCAGTCATCAGCTGAGAGACCTAGAAAGGGCAGATTTCTCCAACTACATCATTTTGGATATTATTATGTCTGAAGTGGAATTTCAGCTATTTTAAGCAGTGTTTAAAAAGCAATGGAAAAATAGGGGCAATCTTTACTGAAGTGTAAAATGTTCTGTATTATTGCTCTTTTTATTTTTTAATCTTTTAGACTTAAAATAATGCTAGTTATGTGTGTCCTGTATGTGTGCATTTGTAAAATTTAGTGTTTTAGTTTTCCTGCAACATTTCATGCTACATGTGTAGCACAACAGTTACCATATTTGTTTTGTGCTGGTACCATCATCACTGGCATTGTACTATCGTACTGCATACAAGTACGTAGGTATGTATGTATATACAAGAGGTTCTGGCATTTTCTGGGCCACGTGTGAAGGAACATGCTCCTCATTCAGAATGATGGCATAGGGCTGACAATATGTGTGTGTGTGTGTCATTTTGAGGTAAACTGTGTATCTCTTAAATATTGCAGAAATTCCTCACCAAGAGGATACCAGTGAAATGATGCTCTCTCTTACAGCAGATGGATTGTTACACAAATGTAGAGATAGGGTAAAGTGAATTTTGGGGAGAAGGCTATTCTAATCACATGCTGTGGAATCTTTAACTTCCATGAAGAAAAAGCGTAACTTTACAGTCTGATCCAGCACCCAGTCAAGACAATCAATAACTTCTGATTGATTTTTGAAAAGCATATAAATTAAACTTTTAGCCTGATATGTGTATGCATTTTTTTTTTCTTGGAACTCCTTTAGATTGAGCTAAGCCTGGAATTTAAACCTTGAGATTCTAGAGAGTCTAGTTATTTTGGAACTTCTGCTTGTTTTATGTCCTGATGATAATTAATATTATCAACTACATCCATTAATAAACAATTTTTTTAATCCAGTGTGCATACAGCAGAGTAAGCATAGTGTGTTACTTGGGATGTATAATTATGAGCATTCTTACAGATTTTTGGCACTTCTGTTTTTTTTCTGTACCCTCTTGCCTTCCTCCACACAGATAGAGAAGACCCACATCAGAACCATTCCCATTCTGGATAGAGAATGGAAGTATTTTGCTGAATATGTTGCTCCTTAATTATACGTTTGAAGAGTTTGTGGTTGCCTGACACAAAGCATTTCTTTTTCAAAGACCAATATTTTTATTTAAAACATTCTCTCCCTTGGTAGCTTAGGGCACAGGAAACAAAGGTTTAATAAATTGCCTGGCTGCTTAAATGATCCTTTCCCCTGCACCCTCTGTACCTCATATACTGTACTACAACCAGAGCTAGGGGATGTCTCCATAATGTCGCTGCTTCTTGTTTAAAAAGAGAATAAATGTGCATTTCACAGAGAAGGCTTCCCAAATGACACTCTAAGGAAATGACAGCAAGTAGTCTTCTTTTACAGCCTGAGCTGCTTTGGCTTTGCTAAAATTTATTACATTGTAACTTTAACATACTCACGTTGGGAATGTACAATCCAAATAATTGACTAAGGGAGTAGGTGCTTTGCCTCAGGAAGGAAACTGCCTTAAGGCGTGGAGTGAGAAGGTGTCAGTGGAAAAAACATTCCTGTCTGACCTGTAAGTGCTGGGGTTGCTAGTTACCTAGCACTTTTTTCCCCCCTAGTATTTGTTGGCATATTTCAAGCTGTAACCTGCTGAATTTCCAAGATAACCCCAAGCTGGAATAACATGGTATCTGTGTCTCTGTTTTCACAGTGCTGATCAGGCTCTAGACAGATTTGCTATGAAGAAATTCTTTGATGATAAAGTTTCAGCTTTAATGCAGCCATCCCAAAAAAGGTATTCAATTTATTTCTAATTCATACCAACAAATAAGAAATGTCAGTTATCTTCTGCCCCCATTCCTTACTCTCTCCCCTGCTGTGTGAAGGCTGTTTCCTCTAGATCCTCCAGTGATTCCTGAACTCTCAGCACTTTATCTTATATTAATCTTCCTTGATGGATGAGATCTCTGCTTCAGTTCCTGCACGTAGCCCAGCATAGATAAGACCTTTTGTACCACCCTGTTATCTGCATGCATTCTTACTGCATTGTTTGTTAGGAAAAGGAGATGTTGCAATCCATTTCTTAATTGCTCCAAGATAATAATAAACTCATTTTTCCATAGCATAAATGTTTTGTATGGAACGCGTGTTGATTAGTATGCAATAAAGATCTTATTATCGCTTGTTTGGAGGATCTGCAGATTATGCAGTCATCCCATGCTCATGCTAGTAAATATTTGTCAAAGCATGTATTATGTATTCTGTCTATCTGGATGTCTTACCTCTTCAGTCTGTCTGCGTGAATGAGGTTGAGTTATGACTTAAAGCAAGTGGCTTGAAAAGTGAATAGTTCTAGGGCTGACTATTTACCTGACTCTGAGGTGAGGTAATGAAGGATTCAGTACCAAAAGAGRGGAGCAGTTTTTTGATATCCATCAGACAACTGGTTGTGATATAGCTGAATCTTGTAGAAATGCAAAATATCCTTTGGGTTTGATTTAGTAATACGGATTGCTTTTGGTTTTAATCAGCATGTATACATTAGGTTTTTTTAGAAGTTGTTTAAAGGATAAGACTTTACTAGTAATTAAACTAGAAAAATATGTAGTAATAATGTGCATATAGCATTTGGTTCTGTTCATGTCTAAATAAGAAAAGCTTTCCCATTGCCTCTTGAACCCATTTGGTGACCTGCACAGCTCCTTTTCACATGAGAAATAGTAACACAGCATCCCATTAGACTTTAAACTGCTCATAAATAGAAGTTCACTGATCTCATTATTCTTTCAGTTTTATGCCTGCATACATACACTTTGTATTGTAATAAAACAGGATTTGAGGTGATGCCTACCAGATACAGAGGCATGAACTGTGGGAACAAAAGGAAAGAGGTGGTCTTAATGTTCCTATTAAGAAGCCTTGTGCATTAGTTCTGATTTGAAATGAGCACCCCTGCGGCAGGCACATTTCCATGGAGCTAAGGAAGGATTCTCACCGCATCCTCTGTGACCTGTGCCTCGTGGCAGTTTTTACAGCCATGTTGACAGGAAGCTTCCATAGCTACTGACTTAGGTGAACTGTATGTGAGCCCTAAAGCTAGAGATAAAATAGGTGTAAATGGTGCTATCTTGGTTTGGCATCCTCTTCCAGGAGACTTGCTTAGTTCCTCTAGGGTCTCCAAGAGGGACTCGGTTCATTTCCAGACAGATGAAGTTAGTGTCTTTGCTCAGCAATGCTGAACTTGAGCTGACCGTCTTCTGAGCACGTACACATGCACATGCTTGGGAGTCTCTCCCCCCATGACAACAGAGGATGGACTCCAAACCATGCATCAAAACTGTTTTCCTACCAAGCCTAACCTKTGCTTCAGGCAGTGGCTAGTAATCCTGTTGCAGAGAAAGGTAAAACCGACTCTGTAATATTCCTGGCTAGTTCTATAATCCTTTCTAACTCCAAGTTGATCAACTAATGGCCTGAATCACCTTTTTAATATGCTTTTCCACTGAAGCTGTTGCTGGATAATAAAATAGTCATGTTCTTGTTAAAATCCAGTTGATGTATAAGTAGGTATAATTTAAGTGAATCTCAAAGTTGATATAATGTCAAAATATACCATTATTGTATTTTGCAACTTTTTCTCCACTTAATTTTGTCCTCAAAAATTAAATTGTGGTCATTATATGCATCAGTTCTGAAAATACCACCTACCTTTTTTTCCTCACTGCTAATGAGGTGCTGTAACAGTTGCAAGGAGAGCAACCATGCTAGAGACTTCAGAAGTCCTACTTTGAATCCATCTTGGAAATACTTAGTATTCTCAGATATTTCAGTTGAAGGTTTCCCTGAATAAGTGCAGATATGGAGCCTTCATATATAAAATTTCTATATAAATTTTTCAGTTTAATTGAACACACCTCTCAAAAATAAGTAAATTGCCTGTAAGCATCTTGAATACACTATCTGGAGAAATAAGGTTCAAGAATTCAGATGAATTTTTGAAATAATTAAAAACAGATGGGGGTGAGGAGAGACTATTCAGACTGAGTGATTGCTAATGCGATGTTTTACCATAGTGTTTGCTGTTACGCAGTTGTAGCAATTTTTAAACTGGTGCTTTTGCTGCAACATTCTCAGAAAGACTGAAAGGGGAAACAAGGAGCAAAGCTGACTTCTAACATTTCAAAATAAAGCAACCTTGCTAGCTGTATATAAAAAGAAATCCCTTCAAAACCACCACAGCCCCCATTCTGGGGTAATAGAGCTGTCATGGCTGGGCAGAGTATCTTTAACTGTGGTGTTACCAGGAGTGAGCAGTAAGGAATGGGTTAGTGAGATTTGTGTGTAAAGGGGGAAAGGGAGGTGATTTTTTTTTTTTTTTTTGTACATTCTTGAGAGTGAAGTTAAATGCAAGTTATGTCATGGGCATGAAAGAAAAATGCACTCAAAAACAATAGAAAAATGAAAGGAGACTGATTTCACTTGGTTATTTAAGGAGATAAGAGGAATTTTTTTTAAACACAGCAATGGTGTTCACCTGCATGTACTTGCTTGTGAGCTTATGACCAAAGCAGTTACTAAATAGCAGCAATACAAAGATCTTCACATTGCTATGGCATTTTTCCTTTGTTCAGCACTGAAAGAGATCACTTTGCAGTATAAGGATGTTATTTGCCTATAGTGGCTTTTATGCTAAGATTTCTGACAAGGGCACTTGTTGCTCTTGTTTTCATGAAGTGCGCTTCACTGTAAACGGAGTGGGACCCAGTGTGAAAGCCAGTTCAGACCTTCAATTGTAACTAGAAATGTGTATTGAACTGGCTGGCTTTACTAGCTCTGTGAATTACCTTTCTTATTTAGAATAGTGATGTCAATAGGTAAAATAAAGACCTTTGCAATAGTAATGTAATAGCCATGGATTTTAAAACCCAATAAATTAAAGTGTCTTTTCATGCTATTTTATGACGATTATTCTTTTTGGAGTTACACGTAATGACAAAATGCTAGTCATGATCCATGGTCTAGAAATACTAATGTGTAAAAATTCTGTTTCCCTCACACAATTGCATTTCTGTTTTTTTTGTAATTTGGACAAATTTTGTGTTTTTAGATATGTTCAATTTCTAAGTGGCCTTCTATCTGGATCTGTGAAAATGAATACAACCCCTCTTTTCCTGCACTATGTTATTCTTCATGGCATCCCAAGCTTTGATGCAGGAGGAGGTAAACTACCTAATTTTTCATATTCAAACAGAGGCTCAAAGTCTTGTTTCACTTTGGAGTTTTCCAGAAATTGTGCCTGAATCTCAAAGTCAGAGTTGATGCTCCTTGATATCAGTCCAAATATTCCAATAAAAGAACTGGGAGAAGGGAAATATCCTAACAAAAAAATGAGTATGTAGGCCATGCAAGAGAAGGTGGAGCAAAATTTTCCTCCTCTGTTGAATGCAGAGACAATGCTAGATCAGTCTGCCTTGCTTCTGAACTGCTGTGCTCCTGGTTCCTGGAAGAGACCTGAGAACTTACTTGTGTTTCCTGGGCAAGTGTCTTCCTGTTCACATCTTCCCCTTCCTTTTCTGAGATGGGTTTTTTTCTGTAGAAAAGCTGTTCAGATATGGTGGACTTCTAAGGTGGCCTGCTGTAATCAACAGCTTTAAAATTAAAATACTAAACCAAGATGATGTAGTAGAGCTTACCTCACAGTGAAGTAGTACAGCGCCTTCCCTTTATCACCCAAGAGTTACCTAATACATGTCTTTTGAAATGTCCTCTCTCTGAGTCTGCGAAGCTCCATTGTCGTCACTGTTGTTTAGGCTGTGTTATTTTTTAAATAACTATTTCAATAAAAACAAAGCGTTTATTGTAGTCAGAGCTTTAAGGTTGATTCTAGTTTTGAAATAAAACTGTGAAACAAGTTTTTCATTTAATTTTCAAAAATGTTTTTTATTTTATTCTTAGGTTTTTTTGGCCATTCTCTACCTCCCTTATTCATTTTGTTTTCCTGTAGAAAAATGGGAAGGAAAGAAGCCATTTAATAAGGAGCAAAGTGTTCCCTCTTTCTTTTCTTATGGTATCCTTTAAAAACCTCCCCTTCCCCAATTCAGAACTAATCTGGAGAGCAGGGAAAACTTGACTTTATTTTACAAAATATTATCAAAAACTATTTTGGGGGAAAATGAATCTGCCAACGTTCATTTTCTTTGGAAAGATGTTTTAACAGTCAACATTGTGCCACTTGTATGCCACTTTGCTCAATCTGGATGTGCACAAAATTTCCTAATTATAATACTAAGAAAAAGGAAAATAATTACAAAAATAGTCTATTCTGTTAACTTCTTTTCAGTTTGTCGGCCTTTCCTGAAGTTATACCAGGCTATGCAACCAGTTTATACATCTGGAATATAGTAAGTCTTAGCCATTTTCTTTATGTGTGAGTCCAATTTTTAATTCTCACAATTGCAGAATTGCTTAATCTATTTTCTTGTTTGTTTCTTTATACCATATATTTTATTTTTCTTTTCTCTCCTGTTAAGTAGTGTAGGGCCAGAAAATCAAAGCCGCATCTGCATTGCTATAGAGCCAGCCCAGCTTTTGAAGGGAGATGTTATGGTAAGTTAATTGTATGGAATGAAAATCTAGTACTGTGCCTTTTAGATTATAGCCTCTATTCTGTTTTGCATTCTTGTAAAAATAAATTGAGAAAATCATTGCAGACATACTAACAAATAGATGATTAAATTCATTTAATAACCTATCTGTTTTTTTATGAATCAAAATTATCCTCAAATTAGAAGGTTTTAAGGAGCCAAAACAATTGCTGTTAGCATTCCCATTTCATAGCATCACCAAATGCAGTTATGCCTGTATTGCTATTTTCTTTATAAAATTTGTCTTGGGAAGATTTATAACTCAGCATTGAAACACCCTTGCCCTGTAACTTGGCAGACAAGATTCACAATCATAAAACTATATGCTGTTAAGAAAATACCTGATTGCTTCTATATTATTTTGGGACTGAAAAAGGTGATATCAAATGAAAGTTTCCTGATTCTACTGGCAGCTGCAGTATCCAGAAGGCACTCTGTATGCGCAACATAGTTTGTGTAATTTGCACTGCTGTCATTTTAAATCTCTCTGCTTTCTCTCATTTGTCATTTGCAGTTATGCAAGGAGAAAGTAAAGAAAGATAGTTGCCATGTCTTTCAATTGGTTAGACTAAGAAGATAGAAGAACGAGTAGAATGAATGGGGGAGGAATTTTCAGACAGAGTATTCCTGTGTATATTGCTAGTAGGTTTCAGAATGCTTTTTTATTTACTTTTTGATTGAGGAATGTTGAATCTTGGTAAGAGTCTCCTTGGTATCAGATGCTTTTTTCTTTTTTAATTCATCTTTTTTTTATTATCTTCCTTCTTCTCTGTGTCTTGTCCTCCTTCCCCTCCCAGTTCAGTTTAGTACTTTGTTCTTCTTTTTTTCTTTCACTGAAAGATGGAGAAAGAATAATGCTTCTAAATAGCCTGCTATAAATTGTCTGGAATACTCTAGAGGTTTGGGGCAGTTTCAGATTTGAGAAGATTATTACTCATCAGAGGCGTTGTTGATGCCTAAGCAAATTGAGTAGATTACAAAAGAAATCAGTCCGATATCTCTCAAATACTTGCTTAAAAGAAAAAAAGGTGCACATAGCTTTTCAGTAATGCTTTCCATCAGTAGGTTTTTATATCATTTTAAAAGAGGCCAACTTCATTGGTCCCATATTATTACTGTGGGATGTTTTCTGAACAAGCCAACATCTTATTCAATACAGTAGTATTTCCTAAAGAAAGACTTCAGTTATGAATGTTTTTTTTTAGCTATGGCTAAGCATAGCCATCAGTGGTTTCAGGAAAAACAAAAGTCTCTAGTGCCCACTCCCCCAACTCCATAGGGTTTAACAGCTTGAAGTGCAAGGATTTTAAAAAACAGAGGTCTTTGTAATCTTTGACTTGTTGCCTTTGTTTCTTGCAGTCGTTTTCTACAACTGTGTTTCTGAAGAAGTCTTGGAGAGAACCAGATGTGTATTATTTATCCTTTTGACACTACTTGCTTGCCTTGGGCTTACAGAATTCCTTAAGACAATATAAAAGGCATGTGGTGATGAAGCACAGCCACAGCTGTTAAAAAGCTGCACTGACGTCAGTAAATGCATATAGGTATTTCCCAGCATATTACAGTGGCTTGTATTACTCTTGAATATACTGTCAGAAGGCAATGGAGTCAGAATTCAAAGTTAAACTTAGGCTCCATTGAAAAACTCATTAAGTACACTGAGTGCTAAAAGATACTTTCAGTGTCTTAGGTATAGATGTACAGTGAATGGTTGGTAAGAGGGTCAGATTTTCATAAACAATCACAATACTGTATAAACAAGTATTTTAGAAAATTCTGAGTTAAAATTCTTGAAAGCTATTACTTTGAATTAGAAAGTAGAAAGAAGTACTCTGGTAGTTGCATAGTTCTCTGAACTGACCCAGATTAAGCATTTAGGATTTTTATAAATATGATGTGAAAGGTCCTGAGTAAGTCCTGCATCTGTACAAAGCCAAAACTCTTACAAGCTGGAGGATATAATATGTTTTACAGTTATTCAGCCTTCTGTATCTTCAGTAACTCTCATGCATGACCCCCATATAAAAACAATGTGGCTCTTTAAACAGTTAAAATAAAAAAGATAGCACTTTAACACAAAATTGTGGAGGAAGTTTATAACCTTAAAGAAGCTCTTCAGTCTCTTCAAGCCTCCTTTTGCTCACAGCATATAATTGAATAGGATGATAACAGTTATTTGCGGGCTGATTATAAATTTTGGAGAAGGTTAGTTCATCAGGGGCTCTCTTACTGCCATTTTTCTGTCCATTTTTCACTTCTGGCCAAACTTGCACTCATTTCTTAGGCAAATATCTATCCTCCTTAACAGTGTTTTGCCTTTACGTAAAACTATTGGGTATTGCGAAGAATAGGAGGTTATTTATTCTTGAACTCAAGCATTCTAACTGGTTTTCATGGCTTATATTTTGCCAGAATTAAACTTTATTATTGTTTTACCTCACTGGCTAGCATTGTGCATTTGCACAAGCCTTGTTTTCCTACTGCCAAAAAACCAAACAAACCCCAAAAGTACTGAAAATTATTTTTAAAGTTTGATTACTGTCTGTTTTAGGAGTAATAATTGGTTTGAATTCAGACTCTTTTCTTGAGCTTTGACATCTGATACAACATGCTTATCTTTTGAGGCTTTTTGCTTTGTAAAGGAGAGCAGTTTAAGAAGAATGATGCAGTTGATAAAGGCATAATAGGGATCTACAGCTGTTCACCTGCATGTATCTGTTTGGTCTTTGTCATGCTGGAGTTGGATACTTAATCAGTTTTCCATTCTTCTTGCGTTTGTTGGTGTAGATTGGAAGTGACTGTATGGGAATCAGATGATAGCAGATCAGTGTAGATGAAGGGAGGAATCAAGTCAGTTATGTTCTCTTAATTCTCCAGTCATTCAAAGATGTCTTAATTGAATTGGACTGTGAATGAGTATCCCTCAATAAACGCTAAAGGCTGGTTAATATGGGTTGGTTTGGAAACAGGCTTGAATTATCCTGATGAAATTCACAATTAAAAGTGTTGCGCCTTATCCGATCTTTGTGCATTGCTCCTCCTGGTCCTCTCCCACTTTCCAGGTAGAATGAGAGTTTTTGGAGAAGTTGTTTCTCAGGTGGGTGACTAATCTCTTAAATGAGAGGTGGAGGCAAGAGTGAATTTTAAGTTCTTTTGTGGAATGGCCCCTTGGGCTTCTGTTGAAGAGACAAATACCTTCAGCTACATGAATAATACAAAAAGAATGCACTGTCAAGTTAAATGAGTCTTCAGAGACTATTATCTCTATTTTTCATCTCGGAAAGAGCATGATGCTTCAGATTGAAGAAAGGCAAGGGGTGGGATGGGCCTTGTAGTTCACCCAAGACACCTGATGACCAAAGCCAAGCATAGTTTTGACAGTTGTGTTTTGATGATTGTTATCCATGTCTTTGCTGCCCAATGCACCTGGTATATGGGCTGAGATAGATCACAAATTGTCCGGTGTGCCAGGTGTATGGTCAGTGCTGATGGACTTCGAGAATTTAAGACATCGCGGGATTACTGTAATGGTGGATAGCGTAGAGCAAAAATTTAGGTTATGTTTACAAATGCTGTAGTGAGAAGAACTGTGTAACTGTGCTTTACCCTTACTTACAACAGTGTCTATCCTAAACCCCTACATCTTTCTTGTATTACTTCACCTCCCTTTTGCTTGAATGCCTATTTGCTCTTCAGTTATTCAGTAGCTTCTGCTAGAAACACTTTTCGCAGTCTGGCTTAAAAAAGGAAGATTTTTGTTATCTCTTTAATGCATTTCAGTAACATCTACTTGATCATTAAATCTTGAGGTCCTTTTCAGTCCTATGACTAAGATTACCAAAATTTTTATATATTCCTATAAGAATGCTGAGTGGTCATATATTGCACTGGACTCCCCAAAGAATTAGTAGGTAAAAAGTCCACAGGTCTGGTCTAAAAGAAAGTGGTGTTAGAGAATATTTGTGTTATGTTCATGTTTAGCAGCTGAAATTCATACTAGATGTTATTTTTTGATACTTCTGTGTTGTTCTAGGGTAGGTGGCAAAACTACCACCGACTTCCCTCCATAACATAAAAGAAGATCCTATCACATTTGTACTAGTAGAGGAGATTTAAAAAAAAAAAAAAAAAGTCCTAAAATGGGTGTAATCAACTTGCAAGTTTTCTGAGAAGGCTGCTCTATGTAACTGCTTTAGTTATTTTGAAATGGATGTGCTGTCATTTAGTTTTATATTAGTTTGGTGCCATGAAAAAGTACTGATATAAGTCTGCGTTCCAACATTGTAATGACACATGTTATGATTCTGAATCATCATTGACTGATCGGTGACTGATGGTGATGAAAGTAGTAATTATTATTTTTACACATCCAAAACTCGATCTTGCCTTGGGCCTGTATAATTTTAAAAGAATTGAGCAACCCATGTCCTGCTTGTTACAACATCAGTGGTGTCTGCAGTAAATGGCACTGTGGTTGGTTTGTTTAGACACTAATTCGGACAACATACATGCCGGTTTGTGTAGATTTTTAGAAATTGCTAACTGACATGTTTTCCTTTATTTTTTTATTTTTTAGCTGAAGTGTTATCACAAAAAATATCGGTCAGCTACTCGGGATGTGGTTTTTCATCTTCAGTTTCACACTGGAGCTATTCAAGGACACGGCCTGGTGTTTGGCAAAGAGGACCTGGATAACGCCAACAAAGGTACTTGCCTTCTGTGGTTTGTTGGCTGTCAGTGTGAACAGGGGTGGATGCATGTGTCTGTGCATGAAGTTGTTACATTCAACATGAGGACAAGTCTGTTTTCAAAGTGCTTTTCTATATATATAATTTTATTTTTCAGTTCCCATTCCTATCTTTAGGAGAAGGGAGACTACTGTATGCTAGTTATCTCATAACACTGCAGCACAGCTAAACCCCTAATGAAGGCTAAAGATCTTTGGATGAGTTAACTGCTCAAAATAAATCAGACACTCCTACATAGCCCTTACCTCAACTTCTGATATTTGTAAAAACAGCAAACATTTCTTTAAAATGGTGACTCTCTTAGTCACCATTGGAGGATATAAGATGAGCTAAGGGCATCACTTTTTGGCTGATGAAAACAATGACAAAGTTTGATGCTAGGTTTGTCTGAGTATGGGACCCTTTTAATTTACTTCAGACTGGATGCCCAAAAATGGAGGCAAAGTTTTCAGACATATTTGAAAATCTGCGTTGTGCTAATCTGTACTTTCCGAAGGATTTCTTAATTTTTTTTTAATATTTATTTGTAGGATTGTATCTTACCTGCCCTATATAAACTGAAACAAAACATATTTTCCTGCAACATGTGCCTATACAAAAGTTTTTTGGTCAAATACTGCAATTTAGCTAATATAACGAACACTTATAGTTTGCTCCCAGGTATGTTTTCCTTTAACAGCCACAGACAGCCATGTCTGTCGAGAGGGACCTATTTTTCTTCTCGGTTTTTGACTGTTCTTGGAAGAAAACAAAATTCCAGCTTATACTTATGTGGCCTTTTTTAGGGAATGTGGCTGTTCTAGAAAAAAATTGCTAGATTTGAAGTGAAAAGAAGTGTGACAAAAGTACATGTATTAATAGCAATAGAAAATCTTGATTTCTGAGTGCCTTGAAAGTGTTTCTGTGGGAACTAGCTTGCTGAAATATTATCCTTTTTTTTTTTCAGATGATCGTTTCCCTGATTATGGGAAGGTAGAACTAGTGTTTTCAGGAACCCCAGAGAAAATTCAAGGTGAGTATCCAGTATACAAAAAAAAAAAAAAAAAAAAATACTTTGGAAGTGACTGCATTGAAATGTATGTTTAAAAAAAATCATTTTTTATCTCTTAGAAAATCTAGAATTGAATTTCAGTGCTAAAATATGCAATATAGTTACAGATTTAAATGTAAAGAGTTTAATGAAGCCTCTGCATTTACATCAGTGTTAAGAGTGATCCAACATTTAAAAAAATATACCAGAACAGCGGCTGACCACCACTAGATACCACTTCTATATCTGTAGAAAACACGCTGTATTATAGGTAGCTTGCTTAAGCGTAAGTGACAGCAGCGGTCCATCCCATAACACTTTTTTGGCTGTTGTCATAAGTGATCAAGTTTGATTAAATAGTGAAGTTGGGCTGTCTTCAGTTTAACATAAAGAGAAATGGTTCTAGTTTTTCCTGGAGATGCTTCTGCTCTGAATCTGGTTTATAGAGTATATCCTGTATACCTCCAGAATATATTCTATTCTTAGATATCTAAGATCATAGACAATTACTGACTGCAACAAGAAGGACTTAAATCGTGCTTTATATTGCAGTTTGATTCTGTTAAGGGTTTTGTTTTTATTTATTGTGTTACAAAAATTATAGGTTCTGCCTGAGACTAAATGAAAAACAAATATTCTGAACAGTCTGTGTCTCGTACATAATCCTATTAGGTGTCCTGAGAATTGCATATTTTCCTCTTCAGTCTTTTTCACAATTTTGATTACTAACAGACTTGTAATAGCAGTCAGTAAGAAGTTGGTTTCTGTCCAGCTGAGCACAAAGATCTCACTTAGCCTGTTGGAAAGCCATATAAGAAAAAATAGTATTATAAATAAATATCACCAGCTTGATCTAAATGCTTCCTGGATGGTAAATCCTATATTATGCTTGGAGAGAGGCCAGCTGACATGTCTGAAAAAGGATCAAAATTTGTTCAAGTCCCCCCTCCCTAGAGGGAAAATCAAATTTCTGTTTTTAGGAAGCTCTAAGTAGTTGGAAAGTAAGGTTCTCACTGTTTGGAAATTAGTACTCAATTTCTGTCTAAGCAGTTAACAGGCTGGGAAGAAGAGTTCACCGTGAAATATTTATTTACAATTTCTGCAGAATTATATCCTAGAATAATTCAAGTTAGAGTAGACTGCAGGTAGTCTCCAGTCTATCCTCCTGGTCAAAGCAGGGGCAGCCATGAGATTGGACCAGATTGCCCAGGACTTTGTCCTTTCAGGTCTGGAAAACCTCAAAGATGGAGACAGCACCTCCACGCTGGGCAGCCTGTTCCACTGTCTGACTGTCCTTGCGGTGAAAGTAGTCTTCCTTGTATTGAGTTTAAAGCTCTCTTGTTTCAATTTATGCCTGCTCTTCCTCGTCCTCCCACCTTGCGCCACAGTAAAGAGCCTGGCCCCATCTCCTCAATAACCTCCCCATATGCCCTGGGGGGCTGCTGTCAGGTTCCCTCAAAGCCACCCCTTCCCCAGGCTGAATGAGCCCCAGTCCCTTGGCCTCTCCTCCCAGGGCAAGTGCTCCAGCCCTGACCATCCTGGTGGCCCTCTGCTGAACTGGCTCCCGTTTATTAATGCCTTTGGTGTATTGCGTAGCCTGAAACTGGACATGTTATTCTAGAAAATAACCTACTGGGATACAATTTTTAAGAAAGGATGCACTTGCCAGGAAGATTAAGCACCTAATTATTTAGGTAACAAACTTCCTAAATGTGCTTTGTGATAAACATGATCACACAGACTCTGTACAGAGGGCTTTTTTCTGCCTGCACACAAAGGTTCTGGGTCATGGTATTCTTTCCTTCTGATCTTAACTATCCATGTTTTGAAATGGGCACTAATCACAGCACATGCACCACACAGCAGTGCAGTAAAAAAGCACAGCACTGTGCTCCTTTAGACCAGTTTACAACAGGACCTACTTCTCAAGACACAGATGAAGAWTTGGTAACTAAGAGTTTTTGTTGTTGTTCTTATTATTCCCTGTTCTAGATGGAGGAACAGAGGCAGAAAGCTGATTTGATCTGTATGATGTATCTGTATCAAATCAGTGTCAAAGCCAAGTCCAAGGTCATGAGTTCTTGATGTTCATACTTTGCTTTTGAATCACTGGACCACACCTAAATTCCTAGTGGTATACATCTAAAAGCTGAACATTATCTTCTGCCTTGTTAAGGGCAGAAAAATGTGTGTTGCTGCTGTAAATTCCAGGTATGTTTGGCAGAGTGTACTTTTGTGCAGGCAAACGACCCGATCTTGGGCTCTGCTGGAAGGTTAGAGAATGGATGAAACAATGCAGTTGGCACCTTGAGGGAATTGGCAGGGAAAATGGAGTGGCAGCTTAGAACTCTCCCTATGCTCTTTAGTGATATAGTTCTCCAGGATCAGGATGGTAGCCTATAACAAAATCTTATTTTATCATCCCTTTGTTACCATCTCTTTACAAACACTTGTGGTTTCATTCTGCAAAGTTTGTTTTATTGTGCCTGGGTGAAGAGCCAGASAGATTATCTGTGTGAGGGGCTGATTCAAGTTCAGAGATGTGTGACATCATCAAGATGCTCACAATAAATTTTTTTGCTGGTTCCTGCTCTAATGACATGTAAATTAAGCTTTTGTAGTTGCTTTATATAACCTTTCTTCCCCTAGTGTTTCCTCTTACATTTCAGAACATGGTGTTACGGTGGGGGTAGCAACTTCTATCAGAGGGACACACGTGTGTGTGTGTGTATGTCATTACAAATGTGGCTATGATACCTTTCTGTCTCAAACAGATGTTAATTTTTTAGGCTGTGAACACCTTCAGAATGACCATGGAGTGATAGTTGATTACAATACCTCAGATCCACTGATACGCTGGGACTCCTATGAAAATATGAGCCCTGATGGGGAAGGTGAGTAATTTATCACAAGAGGCCAAGGCTAAACCTTTGACAGCTGTGCCACAGTGTTTGAATGGCAGGAAGGAGAGCTCATTTGCTTGAACATAATACAGCTTTACTAATGTGGGAGTTAAGTAGCTGTCCACTCTTGCCTGTTCAGCCACAGTGGCTCTGATGGAAAGAAATCTGTGCTAGTTATTTAAGAGAGATTCTTGTTAATGCATTGAATCGGACTGAGAGACAGCAGATTAGTATGGGTTATTGGTATTTGTAAATTTGCTGAGAGGGGTTTTTGTTATAAAGCTTCTAGTTTGAATCCTGATATGGAACTTTAAGAGCAGCAGAATGATTAATCTTGCAGTATAATGCAGTGATTACTGTATTATCGGGAATGTTGCAGGAGGTACTTTAGGCTGTAAAGTCACAGATAACCAAACAGCAAAGGGTATGTGTATTTGTGTATTTCTCCTCATAAATGTATGTACTTCTCAATTGTCCTTTTACTACTTAGATTATTTTCTGTATCTGCTGGTGCATGCAGAGGATGAAAGTCTCCAGTGGCAGCTTTCAGTTCTGGTTCCAATGTACATATTTTCCTGATGCTTTGCTCGAGTGAATGGCGAAAAGAGTAGTTGTGCTTTTAATGGATATATTTTCCATGTGAGGACTCAGAATGTCACACCTGTGTGTGCACACCAGCACACACACAAGCTTGCCATTGTTAAAAGTAAAAACATGAGAGAAGGTACTGAATGGATGCCAAAGTCCTTGTTTTTACAGCTCTCCTGTTATGAAATGGGAGAGACATGCAGCTAAGATACTCAAATTAGCCACTCTCTGAGGTCAGTTTCCAGCTATTTTTATAATCTTCTAGGATCAGCGTTGGCCATCTAATGGCTACAGCAGTGAGGGCTTTGGGAGCAGAGACGTACTGGGAACCTGGAGGGTTTTTTTGTCTGTTTTTTTTCCCCTCCCCCCACTGAGTCACTCTTGTACAGGAGTGTTTCCTAATAGTGATTATTCACTGCAGACTCCAACTGGTAGCAAACTAGGAGAAAATAGGGAGTGGGAGGAGAACAGTGATTTGGTGCTGGTACACAGGGCAGACAGAGCATTCCACAGAGAGCCAACAGGGGCTTTATAGCTGATTAAGACTGTGCAGGGTCTTCACAAGGAGTAGTATCGGAGAGACTGAGTCTTGGCTGAAACAGATGTCTCAATTTCTGTCTAGGATGTTTCCAGACCATGTGTGAGTTTTTCACTGTTGTTGTGTGGTGTGGGTAAGGGTTTTTTTGTTTGTTTGGTTTTTAGAGCTATAGCATGTGTAAACATAGCCCTCAACAAGCAATGCATTGATGTCATAAATATTTTTAACTGCTAAGTTTGACTGGATAGATAAGTGTGACCTTCCCACCCTCATACATTATATTTTAGATAGCTATATCAGTACAGGAAATCAAAAGCAGAGATAAATGTGTAGGCAGCACACTCTGGGAAGTTACATAACTGTATGTTGCTCCTATCTTGAAGGCTTCATCACAGACCAATCACAAGTGCAATTAACTTGGATTCCTGATGTTCAGAAGTCACATGTGCTACAAAATAGCCTTTTTTTGGATGTAATTTGTACATACAATAGGCTTTTAATTACCTGAGATACATTATATTTATAATGTGTTTGGATATTAAAACATTTATTATGTGTGTCTATAGAAATCACTACAGCAGAAGCATTTCTAGAGAATGCACCAGAAGCACATGAGTTGTATCCAGATGTTCTCTTCTCAAGCAAACATTTAAGAGGCAACATAAGTGTGATCCCGGGGAGCACAACAAGCACGTTTCGGGCAGAGGATTTGTCTCTACAAAGCTTAGGCAAAGGATCAGGAGGAGCTAAAGCATGTGCATGGGGGTCAGTTAGTTTTTCTCTTAAGGCTGAGACCTGTGTTCAAGAGGAAGCTAAGCTTAGTCTGCTCTTTGAGGTAAATATAATCTGCTTAGGTCTTCCTTTACCTTGGATTTATAAATACTAGAACAGACTTCTTGTATATTTTGTTTGGTGGTTCAATAACTAATGCTTTTGCATTAAAAAGGATGAATCCTAGTTTTCACCACAGGGTGGGAGACCACTAAGAGGAGATGCCAGTTTCACTCCAAACAGTGAGTAGTGTCAAAAAGCTTTGAGCCTGAAGCCTCTGGCTACAACCTTGAAGATACAATCTTTTCTATACCTCAGACAAGATTAAGGTACAAGATTTGGTACAATTGGAAGGCTGTGTAACTGTAGTGGTATGCTTAAGATGTGGAAGAGGCTCGTACAGAGTGCCTGTTTCAGGTCTGTTCCATATAAGCTCCAGTTCTAGCCTTGTGTAGGGACTGGTCTTCACAGTTGTGCTTGTTTTCAACGGGGATTTCAATAAGAATAATAGGAGAATTGAGTGCAATAGGTGATTTCTCTATTGGTTATACACCTTTTTGTTCATTTCAAAAATCTGTGCCTGTGAAATTCCAGATCAAGATGGGCAGGAAGGCTACAGCAGAGCTTTGTGAAATGGCCAGGATTTCCTTTGTAGGTGTGTGTGTGTGTGTGTGTGTGTGTGTGTGGAATGGCTGTTTCCAAAATGATGGGTTAAAATGGAAAAATAGAGATGAACAAGAAAGCGGTATCTCTCTTTTGAAATCCTACACCTATTTGGCCTCATTACCAAAAGAACAAAAGATGAAAGGACTTGATAAAAGAAAAATGTACCCAGGGTATCTTGATTTGTTGACATGATACAGTGTTGCAGAAAGAAACCATTGCCTTTTAAATGATCTTGAAATCTTTGATGGTGGTAGTGGTAGAGTTGTTTATGTCTGTATTGAGTAAGGACAGACTGTGGACAGTTTGCTCCCTGGATTTAGTTCCTTGTCCCTCATTTGTAACAGCATAGAAATTTTAACAATTGGGAAGGAAATAAGTGATTTGAATTTCTTCTCACAAATGCTGTTTCTCTTCAGATACCTTAGGAAATGTCTGTTGTATATTGCATTAATAGCCCTCTATAATAGATTGAAGCTTTTATTAGTTTCTGAATTTGTATCAGATTTCCTTCTCCTCAGGTGGTACACTTGCACAGAGACTTGTATTATGCTGATTTAAAAGCCTGCAGTTGAATACAATATTTGGAACCACAAGAATCAGAAGGTTTTCATACTGCCATGTAAAAGTCTGTGACGGTTACTGTTATTTTTCTTGTGGTTTTTAGACTCACGGTACCCATCAAGTCTTGTGCATGTTGTGGGCAGGAAAGGACAGAAATGACTTTTGATCTTGTTGAGCACAGTTTTATTTTTCAGCCTTAAGGCAGCACTACCATACAATAGATGTGTGTGGATTTACAAAAGATTGCTCATTTGCTGCAAAACAGCAGGTTGACCACAAAGATAGGTCACCTGTGGACACATATGAGTAATACCTTCTATTATTTCAAGAGATTGAAATGTGTCCCCTTTCCAGCTAATAATCGTGTTTTGTCAGGACCCTATAACTGAGGTTTTGCAGTTCACATACTTTTATCCACGGTTCACTGTTACTCTTCCTTTTGATTGCTAAAGCCATATGCATCTCCTTTATATTTAAACTGAACTTTGGGGATTTGGACTGTCTGTGATGATGTTTTGAGAGTAGTATGAAGCAAAGTGGTGGACTAAACCATTGTAGGTCTAGTACCTATTGCTATGTTAAAAATTAGTAAAAGCAATTACTGTCCATTTTTATGGCATTTGGAGTGGGAGGGAAGTGGTGGTTCACAATAAGCTAAAAGGAAATATTTTCTATGGGAACAGAAAGTTGAAAGAAACTAGTAGTATTTCCTCCCCCACTTTGCAGACTTTTTTCCTGTGTTTTATCAATTGAACTTAAATATTTCTGTTTAAAACAAACAAAAAACAACACAAATCCCAAGAGCATTCCAAATGACAATTAGTTTTGGAAAAAAGCTTTTCCCCAACTGAAGGGGATGGTGGTGGGGTGGGGTGTTAATGGAAAAATTTGGAGTTGGGATTTTTGAGTTCGGGAGGGGGGATTACCTCTGAATGATAATTTTGAGGTTTATTACTTGGCATAGCAGGCGAGAGATACCATTGCTAAAACAAATACTTCCAAACTGCTGAAAATATAAGACTCCTTCCTACGGTAGGAACCATAGGAACCATCAGTTTGTATGGAATCTACAGGGGATCCTGGTACAGGCCTGGGCTCCCAGGTGTTGTGAAATTGTATGTATTGAAATTGAATGTATTAAAAAAAAAACAAAATGTGTTTTCAAAGAGCAGAAACACCTTTTGGTAGAGAAGATTAATAATTGGAAGGAAAAGATGGCTGCTGTTCTTCCTTTTGTGTTGTGTACAGCTGCTTTAGCTCAGCTTTATTCTAAGTCTTTGGATAGTACAGTTAAGATTATTCTAAAGAGAATGAATCAACTGTGAATAAACAAATTTGTCTTAAGGTGACACAGCTGTGCCCACACAACTGTGGAGTGTGTGCAACTGTTTCTGCCATATATAGTTTCTTTAGTTTTCTATAGTTTTTTTATAGTTTTCTATAGTTTCTATAGTTTTTTTTCTGCCAAAAAAAATTTTTTTTTAATAAAAAAACCCTGTTAAACATAAAAGGTGATAATTTGCCAAAATAGTATTTGTTTTAGTTTGACTGAATTCAGTGGATTGGCTACAGGAATGTGCTTGATTCTTGTTCAGTATGCCAGTTTAAGACTTTTCATTTATTTTAACGACTGCTAGATCCCTCTGCACTCTTTAGACTGCCAACTGTACAGTCTGTGGAAAGAAGAGAACGTGGGCATGTGTTACAAATTGCTAAAAATGACAAGAGAAAGACTTTTCAGCAAGTTTTTACAAGGCAGGAACTTATGTCTTTCACATTTGAATCTTGCTGTTCATTTCCTAGCAGAGTGGCTTTGCTTGCTAACAGTGTTTGATAATCGGAAAAGAAACAACTTTGGAAGCAAAAAGATGTTTTCTTTTGAGCTAAATAGAGTAGGACAGAATGAATCCAAATTCCTATATCTTGGGAGTGTTGGGTAACAAATTTTCTAGTCTATCATACCTATAATCAACACCAAATAGTCATAAATTGCCAAGGGTTTATAAACAGGCTTGCTCCAGCTCTTTTTTTCTTTTTATAAAGAAAAATATCTGAGAAGTGTCTCCAGGTAGGCTATAGCCAACGTCCCGGTATGCACCTGTGTCATGTGATTAGATGGGATGTTTGACTTTATTTGAAATTTTTTTTCCCCTTTTCAACCCAAAGTAAATAGTTATTGAATAGGGAGGTGCCCTCTTGTGTATTTAAACACTTGTTTTCCCAGAGGGCCCCTTCAGTATTGCAAAACTCGAGGGCCGAGACAAAACTGGTTGGCTTTGGTGCCTTAAAAGGAATGCAAATGCCTACCAACGAAAACAGCAGGTTTGATGCCATTTCTGGTGAGTGAAGCTGAAGAATAAATTAGTAGTGAATAAATGATAATTCCAGCTTTTAATCACCAGTTAGATGCAGTACTCCTGGAGACAAAGAGAGATTTATTAGGAGGTGTCGGGGGGTCAGAAGACATCCTGCAGCAATTTCTCTACTCCTGTTTGACAATGAAAATAGAAACATCAAGCTTTTGGATTTATGCTATAAAATGCCGCCAGCTTGCAACAGTATCTAAAATACCTTGGAGTGTCTGCTTTAATTAATTTTCTCTAAGGAAGCTTGTGTCTTTTATTTCTTAATGTTTTGTGTGTTCTTGTTTGGATTTTTAAAAGAATTCTGGTTATTGTTATTAACCCAAAGACGGAGAGTGAATTGGAGATAAATTAATGGAGAATGGTTTACTTTGAATGCTGGTAATGTTCATAGGGTTACAAGATTTCATTTAAAAACATTAAAAAAAAAACCCCCACCAAACAATAGCCAGAGAGGGATGGTAACAGTTAAAATAAAATAAATAGTTTGAAAGTCTTACATCTAGAAACAAGAACAGTTTACAAGCAGGATTTCCCAGGTTTTTATCCCAAGTCTCTGTTTTCTCCATTAGCCTCCTGCCTCTGAATACCACTACTTTCCTTTCTCTTTTCTRTGAGCCCCTTTTGTCCTTAATTCTTTGTAGACTGCTATTTATRCTCTGGTAGCTTCTCAGCCTTTCATTCTGTGAAGGTTATTTGAGGACATTTTTTTTTCTCCAAGTACCAATATCTTTAACAGTACACAGGTTTATCTGAAGCACAGATTGCATGTGTCAAATACTTTCAAAGCTACTGCAGAGCTAATTATTATTATTATTATTTAATTGCATGCTGTGTTTTTTCTTTTTTCTTTCTTTTTTTTTTTAATGGTCTCCAACTAGTTTCTGCCCTATTGCGATAACTGACAGTGTTATGTTGTTATCCCAAGGATGTATTCACCAGCCCTCTGTCAAAGGCTTTCGGTACCCTTTTTGACCCAAAGAACAAGAGGCAAAATTTGGGTGGTTTAAGAGATGTTCAAGGTGCATTCAGATATCTTTTGCAGTTCTGTTTTTATAACATTGCATGAAAGACCTCTCCCTTCAGCACAGGAGGATTCAGACAATCAGAATCTATGAGGAGGATGACGCATGCGGTTGCAGCTCGCTTGCCCTCCTTCCCATACTCTCTAAATAGGCTGTTATCTCAGGGCCATGTAACATGGCTTTTGCAGACATAGTTGTAATTTCCTTCTTTGTCTCTCTATTATCTGCTTCTTTGCCTGAACAGCTCAAAAAGATATGTAGAAAATTTTTTTTTGCCCAACTTATTTCAGTTCCTGAGCAGACTTGCACTTTGTAACATGTGCTTCTTTCTTAGTCATATCAAATGCAGTCTGCGGTTGTTAATATTGTTAATTTAAACACTGTCCAAATTGATACCTCCTTCCACATACAGGTACCATGTACCACAGAAAGAAGCTTCCCTTCACCCATTCTTAAAATCTGTTTAATGCCTCAGGTTGAATTCAAGTCCTGAAAGGCAAACCTGTGCCCCAGGTGTGTGTCCCATTCCTGCAGCTGCTTCCTGAACAGGTCGTCTTTTCTCTCTTGGGAAGGCAGTAGGGCATCCCGTCTGCTCAGCTTCATTAGGCTAAGACAAAGTAAGAAAAAATAACCTTAATTATGGTTTAAGAATCGGATATCTTTTTTTCCCGTAACAGCTTGCTTGCCTGACAGTAGAGCTGTCATGGCAGCAGCAGAGATGGAAAGCGTAACTGGATGGAGCAAACTGAAAGCATCATAGCACATGTTAGGATTTGGTGTGTGTTTGTTCTGTGACTTTGTAAGACCAGAAGGAGAAGCAAGTAAGTCCCCTTTCTCTGTCTGCACCCGAGCATACATACACTGACCTCCCGGGCCCATCTCCAGTCCAGCAACTAGTGGAAATGTGAACAGAGGGCATCTTTAGTCATGGGGCCATTTGCACTGGAAAAATAGGTCATGCTGTCTCTTCAGTGAATGCGTGTGCATGAATGAAAAATCATGATAATTCCCAAATGGCATATTTCTGAGGAAGACTTACAAAACAAAAGATAGACTTCTGTATGAAAGCAGTGGGGTTTCTTCTGTTTTTTCAAGCCACCATGAAGCAAGAGCTAGCCTCTTTCTGGTAAATTCCTGCAGTAATCAGGTTGTTCTGAATTCTTGGGCCTAGATGTAATTACTGTGTCTAAAATCCTGTGCATCGCCCTTTTGAGCTAGAGTCCTTTTCTGTGACTCCCTCCTCCTGGTCCCACTTCAGGGTTTCAGCAAGCTGCTGCACCACTCCCTTCACCAGTAACGACTTTGTGGTGCGGTGTTCACCCTTCTCTTCCCCTTGGCAAGCATATTCTTCTGAATAGAAAAACGTGGGGATTTTTCACTTACAGATTGTGCATGGGTTTTTGGGGTGTGTGGGTTTTTTGGGGTATTGTTTGTTTTTGTTATGGAGGCGCTTTGGTCAGGAAAGCTGGGTTCCAGTTAGCCTTAGTTTTTGAATGAGGGTATTGGGCATGCACTAGTGTTGGGATTGCCCTGGAATTGGCCATTTTCTTGTGACACAGGCATGCTGATTATTGAGACATGTTAATTTCTGCCACTGAATACATGGAGCAAGTATTGAACTCTTCCTGGAAAGCCTTCTTCAGCAAGCATCTTCTGCAAGTAGTGGCTTTCTTTAGAGAACCATAGAAAGATGTATAGCAGGATTTTTCCTCTTGCGTATCTTTCCAAAGTGCTGTTAATACTTGCACAGGCGCTTCATATGAGTGTTGGTGGGTTTTCTTCTTCTCTTTGTAAGAGAGCAGGGTGAAAGAATAGCCTTCCTGCATCCTGAAACTTTTGATTTCAGTGTCTCATTTTTAAGAGGGATCTGTTATATCAGATAGTTTGTACAGAATGTAGCATACCACTCCGGTGTCTCCACAAGCACTTCTGTTATTAAAATATAGTTGAATAAGTACCCCCCAACCATGTGATCATAAAATTTTTGAAGTGACCATGAGTGGAATTTTAGCTGTATCAATAATAGTAGCGATGCTTAGTGCTGCCAGCTGTAGTGTTGCTAGTTTTTCATTGGTATCTGGTAGTTGCAAGTGGAGTTCTGCTAAACAGAGTCCACTTGTTACCCATGGATTGACCCCAAAGAGGGAATCTCTACCCCTGATTCAACAGTGTCGCTCGTTAAGTCTTAAATGTTTACCTATAATTCCTTCTATTTAAGGCCTATATATGTTCTGTTGCAAAGACTTCTGTTAATATTGGAGAGCTTTGTATCAGATGGCTAACTATGACAGGAAATTGAGAGCTGGGCCAGACTTCATTCATTCTGCCTGAATGTTGGTGAATACCTCCCTCTAGATTTTGTTTTCAAACATGGACAATATCTGAATGCTGAAGAAGAGCAGCCGATTCAAACTCAGATTAAACAGAAGGAGGCAACTTCCAGTAAGCAGAAGGCTGGCGTTTTGCCAGAACCCAGGCCTGCTTCTTACTGTGGATATCTTTTAATTGGAAAGGCAAAAGTTGTAGTATTAGAGCCCTTTAAGTTATTATCTCTGTTTCTGGAGTGTATCAATGTATAGAAAATACATGTTGCCTGCCAAAAGGGACCTTGCCTTTTTTTTGTACTAGGCACAGGTGGAAGCACTGTGACACAGGCCTTCAGCTTTGACAGGAAAAACATACTTTAGTTTCTGAGATGACCCTGAGCACTGTGCTATCTCCTAAGTAGGACAGGCTAGACTGCATCACATGGTTCTTCATGTCCTGTATTGTTTCTCCATCTTATTCTGGGTCAGGAAGAATGTTTCATAATCAGTTGTCCATTTAGGAGACCTGCTAAACTTTGAAAGTTTTTATGATGCTTCTGGCCTCAAGCTATCCACCAAAACTAAATACTTTATTATGTAATATATGCTTACATTCAGCATGTTCAGATCATCTTCAGATATCCTCTTAGAGAAAGGTAAATATTATCATTATCATCATATACTATTATATATTAATTTTACTATTGCTGTAATACCTAAAATGAAGCCACAAGTCTCTTAATTCCCAGTGCAATATCTTAGCGCTTTAGTTAGCAACTCAGGTAAAGAGCTATGCTAAATGTTTCTGTACCCCTTTCTGGTAAGTGGACTTGTTTAGAAACACCTGAAGATCAGTTGATTGAAAGAGCCATAGAGTAATGAAGTATTTTTATTAATAACAGTAATACTGCTTAATTACACATTCCATACTCAACAGAAAGTGTAAATTCACTGTCAGCCTTCTAGACAGCCCTTTAATGTAAGCCCCTCTTCTCCCCCCCCCCGCCTTTTTTTAATTTGTTTTTTCACTGTGGTCCTGTACATTTTCAGAGGTGAGATCAGCAACCATGCAGAGTCATCTCTCCTTTTTTACATCTTCAGTTATGACTGTAAATAATTTTGCAGGAAGCCTAACAGTATAGCAAGAGAAAAGCTGTGACTCAAAGGTGAGTGTGCCATTCAAACTGTAAGAAAGAATAATCATTAATTTCGAATTTCAACATTTGCAATACACACTTGAAGATTAATGAAGTGTTCCTAAAGATGGGCTTTGTTTTTGGAATAAATGAAAGGAAATAGTTTCAAGTGGTTCAGTGACTTTGTAATGCACTTAAACTTTGCTTAGTGTGTCATCCTTGCGGTGATGTTTCTGTGCCGTGACATTTTGTTATTCTTTTGCTGATTATCCAAGTACAAGTTAGGTTAGTTAAGTCCATGCTTAAATTACTGAGAAAATTTTGCAGAAGTAGAATCAAAATGACACAATAGATACTAGCTAATGTATACAAGGCTGCATTAATAAATGTATTTAGTCTTTTCTATGTACTTTGGATCATGACACAAGATTTTACTTTCTTTTGATCCCAGGTGGACAGAAGTCAGACAGTATATTACAGCAGTGTGTCTAAGGGTGAATCTGTGCTGGCTTGCTCACCCTCTGTTCCAAGCCAACTGGACAGACTCCAGCCTATGGTCTAGAAGCTGTGTTTTGTGAAGTAGTTTTTTCTTACTCCAGAGTACTTGTAAAATCATTAAAGCAGAAGTGTGAACCTTTTGAGTGGCTGGGAAATGTACATTAGCATTTGCATGGAATAAAGATACTGTAATGTGTTGGATGCCCTCTTCATTGCTTCTCTAAAAATTCAAGGTTCGAGGACCCCGTGTGTGAGCCTGAGGCTCCTGCATGTTAGTGTTTGGCAAACACTACCCCCCCTCCAAGTGGGTTTCCTTTTAAAGTGTTCACTGTTTCTGATACATGCCTCATTCTGGTTTTCTTCATCCCGATTTATTTTTCTGCTAAAGGTTCAGGCACCTGAGAAGCACAGCAAACCAAACAGCTTCCTAATTACTTAGAGTCCAGTCCTAGTCTGTAGTTACTGCTATTTAGTCATGTTGGAAAACTAGTTCTTTAAAATGGAATGCCTATATGAAAATCAACATCTGTTTGGATGTCTTGGATAGACAGGGGGAAGGAAAAACAGTAGTAGAAGAAGATTCCATATGTTTTTCCTTTCTTTCCAGGCCATTCTGTTATCCTCAAAAACTAATTCTTTAAAAACTTTCAAAAAACTGATTCAGTGATTTCCAGAGGAATATTTATGAACAAGGAACTGGACTTGCAGTCTTGTGCTAGTCTACTAAATCAGGACTTTTTTCTTAGACTACAGTTTGACAGTTTCACTACACCCAGTTTTAGGTTTCCAAATTCAAGAAAACACCATGATTGGACAATGCAATGGTCTAAACTGATGCAGATTCACAATGCTGATCCATGTTTTTTTTCCAAAACTTTTGATCAGTTGATGGTGAGCAGTTCATTTGTACGGCCTCATGAAGTTCAACAAAGGGAAGTGCAAAGACCTTCACCTAGGGAGGAATAACACCATATTACCAATACAGGCTGGGGGCTGACCTGCTGGAAAGCAGCTTTGTGGAGTAGGACCTGGGGGTCCTGGTGGACTGCAGGCTGACCATAAGCCAGCAATGTGCCCTTGTGGCCAAGAAGGCCGATGGTATCCTGGGGTGCATCAGGAAGAGCGTTGCCAGCAGGTCGAGGAAGGTGATCCTCCCCCTCTACTCAGCCATGGTGAGGCCACATCTAGAGTATTGTGTCCAGTTCTGAGCTCCCCAATACAAGAGAGACATGGAGCTACTGGAGCGAGTCCAGTGGAGGGCTGTGAAGATGATGAAGGGACTGGAGCATCTCTCTTGTGATGAAAGACAGAGAGCTGGGACTGTTCAGCCTGGAGAAGAGAAGGCTGAGGGGGGATCTTATCATTGCTTATAAATATCTTAAGGGAGGGTGTCAAGAGGATGGGACCAGGCTCTTTTCAGTGGTGCCCAGCGACAGGACACGAGGCAACGGGCACAAAATGAAACACAAGAAGTCTCATCTRAACATGAGAAAAAACTTCTTTACTGTGAGGGTAGCAGAGGGGAACAGATTACTCAGAGAGGTTATGGAGTCTCCTTCCTTGGAGTTACTCAAAAGCCATCTGGACACAATCCTTGGAAACATGCTCTAGGTGACCCTGCTTGAGCAGGGGGGTTGGACTAGATGATCTGCAGAGGTCGCTTCCAACCTCAGCCTTCTGTGATTCTGTGACCTTTGTCTGCCACTCTAACTGTATGCCAAATCAAGTATCATCTGCACTTCAAAAGTCAATATAAATGTTCTACCTGTGTTTTAGTCTAGTGTAACAAATTTAAACGCTCCATGCCTGAGCTGGGTCAGATTGGCACACCAAGTAATCTGATAGTGTCCAGATTGCACTATGGATGTTCACAGACCCAGAAGTGCCTAGTGCTGCAAAGAGTGGTATGGCCCAGAAAGTCTGCAATTGATTACCGACAAAGCATCAGCTAAACCAGTTGAGAGACACTTAACCATTTTTCTGAACATGTCCATGGCTATGTTTAACCTCTAGCTATTTAAAGCTAGCTCGAAGTCCCAAAGCATTCCTGCTGTGATTGTGTGGAGTACCACTAAGGCTCTCCAGAATACCAGGAGCAGTGAAATTACAGCAGCGTGGTGATCTGTCTGAATTAATCTGTGCTGCAGGTAAACTATCCACAGTATGAATTTATTTGTGCAGAGCTGATGTTACTTCATCCACGTTTCTTCTGGTACCCCAGATAGCGCAAGTGGCTCAGTAGTGCACCTCAGTCTGCTTTTAGGTATGCTGAATGCTAATGGCCTGAGATCACCAAAAATGTGCAGCATAGGCTTACCCAGTTTGCAAATGAGCAGAAGTAGTGCAATTCAAGTAAGGAATACAGCTATTTTTTCTCTCACAGTCACAGTGAGTCAAAAACAAAAGTTGTTTCTTAGGTGAGACTCATCAGTTTACACTAAGAGTTTTGAATATGCATTTTTGTTTCTTTTCACATTTTTGAGACAAATGTTACAGTTTTCAGCTTACGAGCAATGTCAGCAGCATTCCACACTAATCCTCGAGGAGAGAGCCTGTTATCTGGCTGTCAAAAAGTAGTGGCTGTGTAGCTTGTATGCATGAATTTATTCCTTTTATCAGAATCCTGCCTCTAGTTTAATACGCAGTCAGTTACTGATTTGAAGAACAGCATCACTTGAGCAGACGTGCAGTGTATCTTTTTGAAGTAGGTTTGTTAGGAGTTAACAGGTAGATGTGTGGCATTTTCTATTTTGTGAGTGTGAGAGCCACCTCTGTTCTTTATCCTAGTGAAAACTAATGAAGTTTCGACAGTTTCTGGAATAGAAAATGAATGTTGCCTAGTGGCACAGCTGCCCTGTGGAGATGCGTGCATACATTTGTACTAACGCTTAGAGCAGAAGTTTGTGGGCTGCTGTGTGGTGAGATACAGCTGTTGTTAAAGGCGTAAGGGCTTGCAGGAACTACCAGGCTTACTCCCCCTGGTCTGAGCTGATTCATTGCAGAGACAGAAGGAGTCAAAGCCAGCTGTGGTTTGGGAGCTCGCGAGCAGCAGCTGCTACATAAAAATAAGCGTTATCACTGCAGGCTCTCCAGAAAGCTTTTCTTGCCTGAGAACTCCCATCACACACAGTTTCTTGAAGTCTTGGATGAGGGCGGCTAGCGTGGCTGTTCGGTGGGGGAGAGCGACGTTTTTTAAGAGCTGTTTATTTTAGGAAAAAGGCATCAAAAACAGACAATTGTAAGTGTGTGGCTAAACAATCTGGGGAATGAAACTCGCTCGGCTTCATTAGGATATTGAGAGACTGAGAAAAGGACCACTGTGAGGAAATAGCTTGTAGACTGAATTACCTTTTCAGCCAACACTTTTCCACTCCTCCTTGGCTCCAGGAGTTCAGATTTCATTGAACCTGATTGTCCCCTCAGGCTCCTCCCTTGTGTTTACATTTTCATTTGCTTTTTCTGGCTGATACAAGTCTCATGCTTCTGAGCAAGACCATTTACCTTCAGGAGCAGGAACAGCAGCTGTAGCAGAACAGCAGGAGCAGAGAAATTTCGTGCTTTTTTAAGCTAGGGTGTTTGCCTTAACTCCGACTTTGCTCTGCACTGTCTTTTGCTTAAGGGAGCATTAGTTGATTTAAATAAGCCAATGATTGACTCCTGCAGAAAGTTCCTGAACGTGCCTAGTAAAGAGGTAAGAAGCTTTCCTATGGTTCAAGAGCTGGAAATACAGACCGCATGTATTTCTGTATGAATTTTATAGGAATTATATAGGAAGAGTTTGCAAGGAATGAGGGCCTGTGTTTGTTAGAGAGGGAGAAAGCAAAAGGCAAGCACACATAAAAAGATTTAACTTTGAAGGAATGCAGCTCTGGACTTGTCCAGGTTTGCCTGAGGGCAGAAATATTTATTTCTGAGGTTGAAAGAAATAATCCTGATCTCCTATAATGTTTCCTGCTGCAACACGATCAATGGTACACTGTGCAAAAGCTTGTGCATTTGCAACCTTTCTCTGCTTTCTGTTCAGGTGGACTGGGTCAGAACAGTTCTTGCTGGGCTTGCGGTATGTGTTTACCTAGCTGGCTTGCATTTGTGTGTGTTTTCACAAGTGGTGAATGGACAGGGGGTGACTGTGGGGACAAGTTAAAAGGCTGAAAGACTGAAATGTCTTTTTACTCACAAGCCTGCCTTCAGGTATTTAGATTTCATGAAAGGAAGTGCCAGGAAACATAGGCTTGGAAGGAAGCCACTGAATTTGGTATGTGTTGGTATTTCAGCTTCTACTTTTTATATAAGTTGCTCTTTGTATATTAGGTATGGGAATGAAAATACACACATACCCTTTGCTCTGAGGCTTTCATTTATAAGGGGCTCCCTGATACTAATGTGTCTGCAGTTCAGAATCAGTGTGGGAATTTTGTCAGGCTTGAGCCTGCGTAGTTCAGGGGGTTGGAGTACCTCCTGAGAAGGGAGGTCAAACTGAAAGAAAGGGGGGCCCTGCCAACCTGGGTAGCCAAATTCCAGCATTGCTTGGGGCTCCACTGTTGTGCTCTTCCCCTCTTTTTTGACAGCTGTTTTACTCCAGCATTTTACAGAGTGCTGTCCTTGGAAAAATTGAGAGCAGGGATTGAGTTGTGTATTGAGATGAGGTATTTAATGCATGAGGCTTTTTGCAGTGCCACTACTTAGCAAGGTGCACAGAATAAAATTTTGCCTTGCTAGTATATTTTCTAATTTCCATTTGCCCCCCAAAGTGTTCCCTGCCTACAAGCATAGCTTCACATTTCTAATTAATTTTTTTAGAAAAAAAAATGCCTGAAGACCAGAGTAAAGTGAAGTCTGAAAGTCTTAGTAGAGAGATATTCCAAAATTATGCTTTAGAAAAAGGGAAAATACAAAATTACATACTTATTTAGTAGGAGGGGGGAGTACTTCAAAGCCTTATATTTTCAAGGTTATAGTACTTGAATAGTTCATTTGTCCTGTTTTTATGAACAAACAAGCAATAACGTAAAAAGTCTAAATCTTGTATTTCCTGTGACTGTTTAGATGTTCTCTACTTCCTTTGAGGTTGGATTGTGTTAAATCTTTGGAGGTGTATTTATGGTAGTTGTTTCAATTTAAACAAGTCATATCTAAGTATTCTATGGATTGCACACATATCTCAGGCTGCCTAGTATATCATTTAGGTAAAACTATTGACATAAATGTTGGCTCTGTTAGTAGAGCATGGTACCCATATATTTAATTCTCCCATAGCAGAAATGGTATATTGTGAAATGTTTTTGCCTCTTACAGCATTTCATATCTTTGGAAACCAAGTCTGGGGTGGGAGGGAAGCTTTAGGCAGAGATATTTTTTACCTTTACAATGAGTTGTATTCTTTCTGTTGAACTTGTAGTGAAAGATCTTACACAGATCTGAGGTAAAACAAAACTCTTAAAGCACAGGGGGCATGGTAAGAGAGATGTTTCAAAGTCATGAATTTCAAATGGCAAATGATTTCCATTCGCTTGCAGTGGGAGTTGTGTGCCTGGTTACTGTTAGGGCTGTCTGGAACTTTCCCACTGCACCATAAGAGACCTTAATTCTTACTATCAGTGCTGTCTACACTGGTACAGTTTAGTTTGCATGATTGTTATATCTACACTGAATGTTAAAAGAAAAGTTGGGGTGGATGGGTTAGAGAGAGAGAGAGAGATTTGTTACTTAAGAATCTGTGGTTCAGAGACATGCCCTCTTAAGTAGGACCAACTGCAGTGCGTTTCCTGATTACTGATCAGTGCCAGACATTTTTTTAATAATTACTGGATAACTACATGCAAGTCTTTATAAGGAGAAAAAAAAGGAGGGGGAAATTAATCCAAGAATACTTTTCTACAACTGTGCAACTTTGAAAATAATTCCGGTTTGTTACAAGCTGTATCTGTCATAAATTTTCATGATTGGGAGCTGCAGATTTGAAGATTCTGACTATTCAGGAGCAGCTGGATTTTTGTTTAGCTCTGTGTCTATATCTCTCATCCATTTACTGGAATACAATGCACAGTGACATAATTTTTCAGTGACTATCTGAGGTTTCTGAAAAGGCAGCTGCCTATTAGAGAAAAGTGGTTAGGTGCAAGTAAATTGTTTTGTCCCACAATCACAGGTGTTTCCTTGTGAAATCTAACAGTATTGTATTCATCTTTAAGCTCACAACTTAAAGTCAGCAGTTCCCAAATTTTTTTGTTTCAAGCTTCACTTATAGGCAGATAATGTGATGTAACCCCTCAAGTTCTAGCATAAATACCAAAAATAGTGTCTGTCAGGCTCACCATCGTACTTGTAATTGCTGCAGCCTCTATTTGGAGAACCACTGCTTTGAGAGGTTGCCTTAGGGATTTTGAAGCTTGGCCTACAATCAAAGCTTGGCAATGGACCAGGCTTTCAGAAATGGATACTTAAGTAGGACATCTAGATCCCACGCTTTACTGATTGCATTTTCCTTTGCAGTTTAAATGCCTGTTTTGTATGGCTCAGTGCTCACTTAAATAATCGGTGGAGGATTGAGAATCCTGGTAAGTTCCTTGATCACTTAGGAAAGTTGAGTTCTCATAGTCCCTCTCTCAAACATAGGTACTTTCAGTTTAGATAATCTACATTTATCAAGTAGAGGATAATGCAAGGTGAATAAAATATTTCTAAGCTGTTTGTTTTTTTGTGAATTTCTTCTTAATAAGTGGTATACCCAGCTCTGTTRCTTGTTTATGAGTAGGCAGTTATGTTGATGTTGAATAAGATAGTACTAGTTATGTCCACAGCTGTTCAGATTTTTTAACGTGCTTGCATTCCACATACTGGCAATTTTGAGGTTACAGGGTGAAACACTGAATACCAGAAAACCTAGCTGCCAGTTTTGTGGTGGTGAAATATGGCACAGAGATGGCAGTGTTCGGACAGCGTCCTTCCTGTCGTGATGTTGAGTTCTTCCAGGGCTGGGTGGTTGATTAGTGTATATATAGCAATTGGCCACTCTGTAGGGGAGCCCAAGCAGCTCACAGTGTTCAGTTGCTTATACAAAGTGGTTCTAGTCTCCTTAGGGAGGATTTCAGATTTCAAAGATTTTATTTTTAACAGGGACCATAACATAGCAAAAACATAGTTTCCACTGTTGTTTCAGATCAGATTTACTGAGGTTTCCAGGTAAAAATGAGATGTTTCCAAATGCACAGTCAGGAACAGTGTAAGGATATGAACGTTGAATTAATTATTTTAATCAGTGTAATATGACCACATACAAAATGCTGCAGCCCAAACCCTACTCTCGGCCATGTTCCATGTGTAAACTTTGTTCCTTTGGTAATGAACCTTGTAGTCTCATAAGCTGTGTTATGTCTGTTCCAAACAAATTTTGTATTTAGTGACCCTGAGGCAAAACCTATGAGAAGTCAGAGAAGGATTCCTGTTGGGTCCAGTAGTATCTGTGTATCGGTCAGGCTTCTACTGAATACAGATGCGATTCTTCAGTGTAGCATTTTTTCTGAGGAGATGCATACTTTAAGTACATCTGAAAAGCTATGTTTGCAAAAAAAAAATTTTCATCTACATGACATGTAGGGGGAGGGAGAGATTCCACTAGCAAAATTTTTCTTCCCTTCATCTGATTTACTTGTCTGAAACATTCCTACACCCTTTCTTGATGCTTTACAGTTAACACTAGTATTCGGAGAAACCTGAAACTTGTCCAGCTTCTTAGTGTTCACTACAAATTATAGCTCAGATTAAAACTGTGATTTGAGTAGTCATGAATTAAATATCTTAGCCAGCAATGGGGTAACTTCAGAGTTCAAAGACAACCATTTAACTTCTATATCTATCAGAAAAATGCTTATTAATTTAAGACACCTCATCATCCTGAAGTAGGTTAGGCCCGACCTTTGATTTGTCACATAAATGCAGTATGTACAGGAGCATTCTCTAAGAAATGGAAATCGTTCAGTATTTGAAAAAAACAAGTTTCCAAATATTGTGAAGCAGTTGTATCCAATTCAAAGCCCAATGGAAAGAAGCAAAACTTGAGTATTCTAGTTTGCATATTTAATATGTAAACAGTAAACAAAGATCATAAGCTACAAAAAATCTACCCTATGTCAAAAGGTGTTTTCATATTTATACCCAATGGTGCTAATTCTTAATGCCATTAAAAATACATTGAGGAATTGTACTGTTTAAAAATATTTAGCCCTAATATTTAAAAAGATTTAAAATCAGAATGTCTACTGAAATGACTGTGAGGTTTTTTCTGTTTTGTTGTTTGTGTTTTTTGTTTTTTTTTCTTTCTCAAATTAAATGGCATAATTTTAAATAGAGACGCTACTGGGAGGTGGAACATTTATTCTTCAGAACAGGAACTCTGTTGGTATAGTTCCTAGTCCGTGAGACCTCCACACTGGTTGTGGTTGTTGAACATAACATACAACATACAAAATAGATTGAAGGATTTTGAATTAGCGGGAGAAGTACTGGGCTGGGTTATCTCTAAACCTTGCAGAGCCCCAGTGTGCCAGATCCTCAGGTCAGCAGTCTGCATTTCTGTAGGGGGAATCACATTTGCATGTTATGTTTCATGTGGTATGAGATATTTATGGCTGATTCATGGCTGTTTGAAGGATTTACAGCACTGTACCTAGTTTTGGGTAACAGAGAAGACACTCAGGAGGACTTAATAGTGCAAGAGTGCTAGTCCTGTGTTTACGTTCCCGGATTCCAGTCCAACACTGTAATCTGTTTAAGTCTATTTGTGTCAAGATACTCAGCTACTCAAATCAAAGCAGTTTTGTATTTTTTTAAATTATTTTTCTTTACTGAAAACTAACCACAAGGAAATTATTGCCTGCTACAAAATAAGCACCTAAGAATTACTATTAACTTTTTTTTGAACTTTAACAATTTATTGTGGTAACTCTACTAAATAATTCCATATCAAAGTTTTTCTATCCTTTCATCTTGAAACTCCAAGTGTGCATCATTGTCCTAGCGGCAGTGAGAGCYTATGAGAAATCACAGCGTGAAAGAGGTTGAAAAACTGTCAATTGGCAGTCTTTTCCTTACATACAGTATTTCTCTTCATTAAACCGTAAATATCATTTTAAAGTATCTGCGTACAGACATTCAACCTTTTGCATAGCAGCTTTTGTCACTATGGGGTTTGCACATTGTACAGCATAAACTTCAGCAAGCTTCTAACAGTTTGCCTATAGAGAAGTTCTATGGCAAGGGGAATTAGGTTTTGTGTTTTTATTTTTTCCCTAGCCTGATGACTTGTTCTAAAAAGGAATGTTTTTGGCCTTTTGCATGTGCTGTTTTTAGAAACAACAGCAGGCAACAAATAGTACCTAGCCTTTAGAAAGGAAAAAGTTGTCCTTTAATTATTGGCTAAAATCTATTGAACCTATCGTATAACCTCTAGTGTATAACTGTGTTTTAACTGATGGAAACTTGGCAGTATGTTGCATAACGAATGTTTTTTCCAACCAGGCCACTTTTCTTGCCATTATAAACTGATGAATTCATTGCCATCGTGGGTACAATTTATGAATAACGCTTTTCTAAAACGACATTATCAGAAAGACTAACTAGTAATGTTCTGAAGCTTCATGACCATGGTGCCATTTTAAACATAATTTGAAGCTGTGTGATACAGTTGACTTTAAAATTTATTGGGCTGTCAGTGGATTTTTTGATTCTGGAATTCCCATGATGGAGACTAAGCTGTTGGTTGCCTTTAACAAAAATCTCCCTGTTCTTAAGTTTTTAATRGTCTAACTTTCTTATTATCAAACAATTCTCAGACTATGGGTAGGGGAAAATTCTTCTCAAACTTCTGCTTAATATAAATGTTTTGGTAATTGAGCTTTAAAACCTTCCAAAATAGAACCACTCATTTTACTTTCTCGACTTGGTGCACAGCAGAATTATTTACTCATAAAGCTTTTTTATAAGACCATAATTAGGAATCACATTCATTTTCAGTCCTGGGTAAGAGCCCGGAAGCCATGCTCTACCTCTGGTTGATGGAACCTGCTTGATGTCTGTGGGAGGTGTATGAACAAATCCAGTAGAGGATTAGGCCATACATCATAAGAATGTGCCTCCTAGGGCTTAGTTTATTCTCCTGGGTCTATGATGTCAAGAAGACCTTTAAAGAACCCTGACAGGCAGAGGTAGGAAGAAGTGGTTTGCATAAAATAAGCTGGATTCAGGTAAACTCTTGAGCTTTTAAAATGTTCCAGAGGGAAAACGCTCTGCTCAGCGTTCTGCGGTTTTATCTGTTGTCGGTGCTGGTAGTACTGAAATAACATGGAAGAGTTTGTTCTCACGATAGTATTTTCAACTGAAATGGATCATGGCTTCCTACTTGTATGTAAAAATTTGCTCAAGTTTGTTTTGTCTGGGGAGCAAAAAGTGTTTTGTCAACAACTTTAATTACCCATCTTGTATATATTTTGTATTTGTTGTTGTCGAGTATATGTTTCATGTTATTCCTGTCAGCAGTAAAGTATAATATCTAAAATATTACATATGTTATAAACATTTAGAGACATGTACATAGGAGACAGTCCTGAGGCTGAGCGCTTTGTCTCTAACTGTTGATTCTCTTGACTTTCCACTATATGTTTTAGGCTAATCTTTTGTTGATTGTAGAAAAGAAATAATGAGGATGGATTACAAAGCAATGAATGATGGCTGTAGAATGAGGGGAAAAATCAGTGCATCAGTTTAAAAAATACATGATGGGTGCCTCTAGATAAGCAAGAGGCAGCAGCATCCACAAATGCCAGTAACAGTTCTGAGATCAAAAGCAATGTAATTATGTCATTGAGGCTCTCTGCCTGAGTTTGTTAGCCCTGTAAGAAGGTGAAACTTGGCTCACCCAGCTCTTCTGTGCATTACTAACTTCACTGAAGCGTGCTAAGTTGTGCTTATGTAATTGGAAGCAGGTATTTGCCTGTTTTCAACACCCAGCCTTAGTGAACTGGGTAGTGAATTTCTTGCAGAATTACTGTATTTCCCAAGGGACTGCAGCTCTGATTGAAAGGCTGTTGTTTCCATGCACCACCAAGAAAATGAGCAAATGATTCTCTGTAGTGGAGTTAGACCATCAAGTAGAAATGAACAAACTGGTAATTGCATGATATATGTTCAAATAAAGCAAGGTTGAAGGTTCCTACCATTCTTGCTCTGAATGGAAAACTTGGTAACTGCCTTTCAAATTTCTGGTGCTGTAATAGTGTAGTTGTTCAAATCAGGGTGAAGAGTTTTTAGAGCCATGAACTTCTTTCCAAAAAAGCATAAAAGCAAAGAGAACTGTGTTTGATCTTGGGCTATGCTGTCATGTTACGTTTTCATCAAGAACTTTGTTGTAAATTGAAATATGAAAGAAGATAATGCTATTGGCTGATGCTGGGTTTGTAGAGCCAATTCAGTTTTGCAGAAACAATGGCATTAAAATTAGCAGTATTTCTGCAATGTGATATGACACTAGTCAGAGCCCTTATGTAATACCTTGTCCTTTTCTCTGCCTGTTACTTGTTTCTTCACAGTGCTGCATACCCAAGGTCCCATTGATGGCAGTCTGTATGCAAAAGTGAGAAAGAAGAGCTCTTCAGACACCAGCATCCCCGGTGTTGCTCACGGCATTCCTGTTACCAGCAGTCCCGATCACAGTGATCATACCCTCTCTGTCAGCAGTGATTCTGGACATTCAACAGCTTCCATCAGGACAGACAAGACTGAGGAGCGCCTTGTGCCGGGAGGCAAACGAGGGCTAAGCCCGCAAGAGAAGGCAGAACTGGACCAGCTACTTAGTGGCTTTGGTCTAGAGGGTTCTGTCARCACCACCAAGGATATGACTGATGCCCGAAGCAAGAACAGTGGGACTCGCCACATAGTGCCAGCTCAGGTTCACGTGAATGGAGACACCAAGCTGAAGGACAGGGAGACTGATATTCTGGATGATGAAATGCCCAATCATGACCTTCACAGCGTGGACAGCATTGGGACTTTGTCCTCCTCAGAAGGTCAGCACTCCACCCACCTTGGGAACTTCAGTTGCCACAAGAGCAGTCAGAACTCCCTTCTCTCAGATGGCTTTGGAAGTAACACTGGGGAAGACCATCACAGTGCTCTTGCCCCAGACCTGGGAATTGGTGTGGATCCCCTCTATGAGAGATCATTTGGAAGCAGTGAGCCAAAGCCAACTCAGCAACTGCAAAGGTATCCTTCCGTTTCGCCTCAGCCTCAAGCCTATGGCCCAAGTAACTACTCTACGCAGACGTGGGTACGCCAGCAGCAGATGGTCACTGCTCACCAGTACAGTTTTGCCCCAGAGAATGAAGTGAGGGTTGGCATTCATAACACTGTAGAGAATTCAGGCAGTGTCCAGAGTCAGTCCCGGGTCCCGGACACCCCGACACGGCGCTCCAGCAGCAGAGATGCTGTGCAGAGGGGGCTTGGAAATGTGCCAGGTGTCAGTGAAGCTGCAGAACACCCAAGCAGTGAGAGTTTTAAGCCAAGGCTAGTAGTGCCTCAGAGGGACACAAATGGTCTGGATCTAGGACTGAATACAGGGGGCTTGCCAGCTTCTCCAACTTTGGATATTGATCAGTCCATTGAGCAGCTAAACAGGCTGATCTTGGAATTAGACCCTACGTTTGAACCTATCCCGACCCGCATTAACACTGTCACCAGGGACCCAAATCAAGTAAACGGCTTCAGCAGTCCTGATGCAAACATGGAAGGGCTTGGCAGGAGCCCTGGCTTCCATGAGAAAGGAGAGATCACAAACAGGAATCCCTCCCGGCATGGTAAGCTATTATAATACTGTGTGAATATAATGCTTTTCCTAGCACTTGTGTGCTCTTGATATGGTACAGCAGGACCTCAGGTCACCACTTATTACTTTCAGGATGATTGTCAAGAAGGGATTATTTCAGGTACCCTCTTCATATAAAAATGTAAGAAATTATGAAATCATACTAAAATTACCTAGCTTWAAAAAAAATGTTTTGTGGATTTTTAAATGCCCTGGGATACATGTATTTCACTTGAACAAAATACTGTTCAACAAATTCCTATCCATTACAAATCATCAGTTATGATTTTTTTTTGGCTGCTGTAATTTTAGGTGATGGGGGCCAGAATTCCTATTACTGCGTGAGGCAGGTTTTAGAAAGCATCTGTAGTGAAATTTTTTGATTTCTGCTCAAAGTAGGAGAGAAACCCCTAACTTAATTTTATCATCAAATTTAGTGTAATGCCTCTGCAATAAATTTCTGTGCAATATTTTCGTTAATAGAGTAATATTTGCCAATGAAGTATTTTAAAACATTTTCTTTCAGAAGCTTTGTTCTGTTTTAAAATTCAGAAGTCACAGTTCTTGTTTGTTATCTCTGGCTCTGATATGATTGCAGAAATCTGCTTGTGGAATTAAATATGCAACACTTTTCTGGCTCACTGTATTGCCTAAGTAATGCTACTAGAACTAGCAGCTTTGCAAAAGGATGAATAATCTATCTGTACTTAAAGTCATCTGACTTCTTTCATTAATGTTATAGCTAAAATTTGTGATGAACAAGTTCTTGTTAATCTTGCTGTGATGGTTGAAAATCCTATCTGGTCTTACTCCTCCAGGAGAACATACACCCTTCCCTTCCTTCTCTCTTCCTCTTCTTCCTCTTCCTTTTCTTCTTTCACTATTGGTGCGATGAAACGTTTGCCTGCATCTCCAGGGCGTGACTGCAGTATCTGCTAGCGTGCCGGATCATATGTCTGTGGTCTCATGGACACAAATGAACTGCTTTAGCTCAAGCCCGGTTGGATATGCCAGACCATTAGATGATGACTATGCCTAACCACAGCATGTGGTTTCAGTTAAGCATTATGTATTTTATAAGGCCATGCAGACATGTGTGATCAAGGATGGTGATCTAATGCAAAGAAGGTGAAATCGCAATTTTGTGTTTGAAAGGGTAACTGAGGAACTGAAAAAGTAAAAGATGTGGTTGGGAGTTTAGTTGAGCTGCTTCACTGTATTTGATGTTGTTGTTGTTTTAATGTAGAATATATTTTCTGTGACTCTTACAGAATTAAATTCATAATTGCCTTGAATCTTTCCAAATGATTATCTGATGGACAAACTAAAAATGAGATTTTTTTCCAGCAGGAGAGAACTTTTCTCTTTGGCATACAGTAAAGTTAGTGAAGGGAAAAAGAAGGCAATGTAAAATAAACTAGCCTTTACTATTTCTTGTTTAAAGATTTGAATCTGAAAAGAGGTGTTTGAATTTTTCTCACAGCCTCTGGTCCTTTCCCAAGGGAAGCAGGAGTCACTGTCATTCCATTGCATTTGTAAAGCCAGGTAAACTTTCTGCCATGATAAAGGCTGGGGAGAATGCAAGTCCTTGGGGCATGTACTGGGAGACGATTTGTGTTAAAGATAATGATTAAACAGATGAAACAGGAGTTAAATATGACTACAGGCATACCTTGGAGATATTGCGGGTTTGGTTCCAGTCCACCACAATAAAGTGAATATCGCAATAAAGCGACTCACACGAATTTTTTGGTTTCCCAGTGCATATAAAAATTATGTTTACACTATACTGTAGTCTATTAAGTGTGCAATAGCATTATATCTAAAAAAACAATGTACATACCCGAATTAAAAAATACTTTATTGCTAAAAAATGCTAACCATCATCTGAGCCTTCAGCAAGTCATAATCTTTTTGCTGATGGAGGGTCTTGCCTCGATGTTGATGGCTGCTGACTGATCAGGGTGGTGGTGGTTGAAGGTTGGGGTGGCTGTGGTAAGTTCTTAAAATAAGACAGCAATGAAGCTTCCCGCATTGCTTGGCTCTTCCTTTCACGAAGGATTTCTCTGTAGCATGTGATGCTGTTTGATAGCATTTTACCCACAACAGAACTTCTTTCAAAATTGGAGTCAGTCCTCTCCAACCCTGATGTTGCTTTATCAACTAAGTTTATGCAATATTCTAAATCCTTTGTTGTCATTTCAACAATGTTCACAGCATCTTCACCAGGAGCAGATTCCATCTGAAGAAACCACTTTCTTTGCTCATCCATAAGAAGCAACTCCTCATCTGTTAAAGTTTGATCATGAGATTGCAGCAATTCAGTCACATCTTCAGGCTCYGCTTCTAATTCTAGTTCTCTTGCTGTTTCCACCACATCTGCAGTTCCTTCCTCCACTGAAGTCTTGAACCCCTTCAAGTCATCCATGAGGGTTGGAATAAACTTCTTCCAAACTTCTGTTAATGTTGATATTTTGACCTCCTCCTGTGAATCACCAATGTTCTTAATGGCATCTAGAAGGGTGAATCCTTTCCAGAAGGTTTTCAATTTACTTTGCCCAGATCCATCAGAGGAATCACTATCTATGGCAGCTATAGCCTTATGAAATGTATTTCTTAAATAATAAGACTTGAAAGTCGAAATTACTCCTTGATCCATGGGCTACAGAATGGATGTTGCGTTAGCAGGCATGAAACCAACATTAATCTCGTTGTACATCTCCATCAGAGCTCTTGGGTGACCGGGTGCATTGTCAATGAGCAGTAATATTTGGAAAGGAATCTTTTTTTCTGAGTGGTAGGTTTCGACAGTGGGCTTAAAATATTCAGTAAACCATGCTGTAAACAGATGTGCTGCCATCCAGGCTTTGTTGTTGCATTTATAGAGCACAGGCAGAGTAGATTTAGCATAGTTCTTAAGGGCCCTAGGATTTTTGGAATGGTAAATGAGCATTGGTTTCAACTTAAAGTCATCAGCTGCACTAGCCCCCAACAAGAGAGTCAGCCTGTCCTTTGAAGCTTTGAAGCCAGGCACTGACTTCTCTCTAGCTATGGAAGTCCTAGATGGCATCTTCTTCCAATAGAAGGCTGTTCTGTCTACACTGAAAATCTGTTGTTTAGCGTAGCCACCTTCATCATTCATCTTAGCTAGATCTTCTGGATAACTTGCTGCAGCTTCTGCCTCAGCACTTGCTGCTTCACCTTGCACTTTTACGTTATGGAGATGGCTTCTTTCCTTAAATCTCATGAACCAATCTCTGCTAGCTTGAAACTTTTCTTCTGCAGCTTCCTCACCTCTCTCAGCCTTCATAGAATTGAAGAGAGTTAGGGCCTTGCTCTGGATTAGGCTTTGGCTTAAGGGAATGTTGTGGCTGGTTTGATCTTCTGTCCAGACCACTACAACTTTCTCCGTATCAGCAATAAGGTTGTTTCACTTTCTTATCATTCGCGTGTTCACTGGAGTAGCACTTTGAATTTCCTTCAGGAACTTTTCCTTTGCATTCACAACTTGGCTAACTGTTTGGCGCAAGAGGCCAAGCTTTCGGCCTCTCTCGGCTTTCGACATGCCTTCTTCACTAAGCTTCATCATTCCTAGCTTTTGATTGAAAGTGAGAGACGTGCGACTCTTCCTTTCACTTGAACACTTAGAGGCCGTTGTAGGGTTATTAATTGCCCTAATTTCAATATTGTTGTGTCTCAGGAAATAGGGAGGCCTGAGGAGAGGGAGAGAGACAAGGAATGGCCGGTCGGTGGAGCAGTCAGAGCACACACAACATTTATCGATTAAGTTCACCGTCTTATATGGGCGCGGTTTGTGGCGCCCCAAAACAATTACAATAGTAACATCAAAGATCACTGACCACAGATCACCATAACAGATATAATAATAATGAAAAAGCTTGAAATATTGCAAGAATTACCAAAATGTGACACAGAGACATGAAGTGAGCACATGCTGTTGGAAAAATGGCGCCGATAGACTTGCTCAACACCGGGTTGCCACAAACCTTCAATTTGTAAAAAAACAAAAACAAACAAAAAAAACAGCGTCTGCAAAGCGCAATAACGCAAAGTGCAATAAAACGAGGTATGCCTGTATATGAACAACAACTATGTTCCTGGGTAATTTCTGAGGAGCGATGTGGTATAATAGAATAAGGAAAGAGTTTAGTAGTTGGGAAGCCCCTTCGAATTTCTTGCTGTGTAAATTTCTCTCTCCTTCATCAGTCTGAACAAGGGAAGAGAGGGGGGTTATGTTTTTGTTTGTTTTTTTAAACCTGTCTCTCAGAAATATTGATCATCCTTGCAGGATGTTTACATCATACTGAGCTTCAAACATAGGCTTATGCATACTGATTCCCAAACCACTTCCCACCCAAATCAATAGAAAAGCTCTTCAGATTGATTTAATTAGGCACAGTATGTCCCTCTGAAAGTGAGCTGGTAAGCACAATTTATATGCTGAAAGTAAAGTGGTATGTAAGGGCTAATTGTTATTACAGTAGCTCTGTTTCTGACATTAATTGATTTTTTCTGTACACTCTAATGCTCCAAAGCAATATTCGTTTCCACTGAAATACACTTTCACTTAATCAGCAACATATAGGTGAAGTGCTATTCAGGATTTTGTGGACAGTTCTGCACTCTATCAAACTCTGAACAAGTCAACCCTTGAAAATTTATCATGCCTCAGATTTATGTTTGGTTTTGTTTCTTTCACAGAGAAAGGGTTATTTTACAAGGACTTTTGTCACTTTTAAATGTTTCCACACCAATAAAATTTTTTAAATATACTATTTAGAAATGAACTTTCTTTGAGAAGGTCAAAATAAGGGAGAGGAATAATTAGAGTATATGTTCAAAAATTGAGTTGCATTTCTTTTAGCCCTAGCTCTCAATACATGCGTCCAGTCATTTCTCTCTCCCATCTTCAGTGTTTTGTTTTTTCTCTTCTTTCTTACTCCATATCCCAGTGTTTAAAGTCTTTTTCAAATTACTAGGTTTGTTTATAGCAGTGAAGATACTTCCCAGCTTAGTTTTCCAAACCCTTTAAATCTCCATTTCAGAGAGATTTCATTTTCATGTTTTGAAACATGTCTCCGTCTGAGGCAATGGGGTCTCTTGGAACAAGAATGCATTTCCCTCAGAACAGTATTTCACAAAATTGCAGTAATCCTTTAAGATGGAGTTTACTGTGCTTGCAAGCAGCTACAAGTAGTGTCGAGATGTTCCTTGAGCAAGGAACCATCAGTGCATCAGTAGGCTTCTGCCTGTTTATTGCTTACTGTCTCCTTGTAGTCACTTCTCCTCACCACTGCTCCATCTTCTGTTGCTCCTCCTCTAACAGCACCTTCCCTACCCTGTCTCAGATGGTGGTTGGCTCCACTCCCACGCCGTGTCCTCCTCCACAGCCTTTCCCCGCTTTATAGGGGCGTGTTCCTCAGTATGAGACCTGCTGCTCCTGGAAGTCATCAGCATCCCTGATGACCTCCACTGGAAACGAGTGCTAGGGTTCAATATATAAAAACTTCATAGAGCAAAATCAATTAGTTAAATTCCATCTAGAAAACCAGTGCTGTTTGTGGAGCACGTGTAAAATGCAACTGTGCGCAGAGCCATGGGAAGTGAACATTTTCCAGCGCTGTGTGTGAACTGAAATACTTACATACACTCTGGCAGTGTATGAAAGTTCCTTCTTGTCTTCAGGGCTAAGAAAAAATGCATGATGTAGCACAAAACTGCAAGTATCGGCCTTATTTTCTAGAAAAGCTAGAATCTCTCTTGTTCATGCTGTCTTATTTGAAAGAAACCATGTCATGTAGTTTTCATCTTGTAAGGCAAACGGAGCTAAGGTTAAAGGTTTGTGGGCAGTTCAGGCTTCAAGGTATGTAAGGCTAGTTCCTTAATGCTTTCCCTTCATTAATGGTTTGCTAAGAGTTCCTCTGCGGGTTTGTATAATTTAGTGCCAGTTACTTCTCAAGTCTTCCTTTACAACTAGTTAGAAAAGATATTCAAACTCTGGTATTCCGCTCAGTTTTTCTAAAAGGCTTCATTTTTTGCAGATAATAAGTCATTAGGCCAAATATTTCACAACAACATTCATTGCTCCTGGCAGTGGGGTCCTCTAAAAACATAACCAGCAATATCTGGTATTGAGTACATCCAGTGTGTTGGTTGTGGGATCCTTGGAAGTTGGCTTTAATTCAGTCACATTAAAGAATGGCTGGAAAATAGCTTTTCTGCAACTATGAAGGGAGATAGCTGCCTCTGTGCATTTCATTTTGGCAAAAATTACTTTTTGTTGGTAGCTTTGTCTACAAGTATGATATCTCAGCCTGACATAGTTCTGGTGTCTCTGAAGTTCCTTATCTCAAACACCAAAACTGTACGGTCCTGTCAAGCTTCTTGAGCTTTGTTGAGCACAAGAAGTGCTTCTTGAGCACTTCTGCATGATGTTTCATTTAAGCATGTTAGGCATACATCATCTGGCAAAAAGACATGGTGTTTAAGGGACAAGGAGTGAATGGACTGTTACTTGTCTCTTTAAGCCTTTTGCTAAGTATTTGGTTGGAGGAAGCATTTAATCCTTCACATTTTTACTCTCTGGAAGTCAGACCAATAGAAAGCCTTATATTGGCAGTGGAAACATAAGGAGGAAGGCAGCAAATAAAGGGTTATTCTCATATTTTTAGGGCCAGAAATGAATGACCTGGATCTAGAGTTTCAGTGCTGCAGAGAGCCTGCAATATGTGGAATCTAGGAGGTAGGATGCAACAGTGAAGGCTTATGTTGGCCTCTCTTGCTAGATTTACATGATCGAGATTTATAGTCCTCATTCTAGTCATATTTCTTGTCACTTAAGACATTTATGTTTGGGAAAATTTCCTTTAAGAATTTAACCCTTAAAGTTCTTTTCCTTCATTTTACCTTCTATTTCTTAGGGTCTTATGCTCTCAGCATTCTTACATTCGGGTAGCATCTTCTAGTCTTAGTCATCTCTTTGAAACAGGGCGCTAATATAAATCTTTTAAGACTTGACTTGTAAGATCTGGTGGATGTAGCTCCAAGTAGTATGAGATATTCTGAATGTAGATCTGTTGCAGTCCTTGGTCAGAGGTTCTAGTTCCTGTCATCAAAAGCACGAAAACCTAATGGGTGCTGGCCTTTCCTTTGCTGCGGCTCATAATTCAGCATTTTAGCTGAATCAGCAAAATCACTGTTGGGATTTTAAGCTAAAACATCCTCACTGTCAACAGCTGCCAYTTCACAAGTTGGAAACTTTTGGTAGAGGAGGCAGAGAACTAGGGGTAGGAAGGATTTATGTATTGGAATGTGGTTAGGATCTTTAGGCAGCTGAGTGCATTTGAGTGCCCTGAAAATTAAAATTTCTGCTTGTGATTGATATAAGTAGTGTCTTGAGAAGTTTCCCTTGTCTAACAACCACATGCTTTGCTCTTGAGTGATAAGCAGCAATTTCAGCTGTGTGTGTTGAGACCTTTACCTGCCCTTTGAGCATTTTCACTGTGATTAATGGTGCAGTTTCCTATTGCACCTAATTCACTTTAAATCAGACAGTTCCCAGGAGACGTGGCCTCACTCTGCCTCCCTGATCCTTGGATATGCATTACCATATTCATCTTTGTGTCAGATCTGGTAACTGTGCATTGGCTTTTTGATGTAATGGATCGAGGATTTTCTCATGGGTTAGTTCTCTGTCCGATCAAAGAGCGAAATCTTACTTGCACTGTGGACAGATGATCAGTAATTGCAGTGTGCAAAGGGAGTGGTGAGGGCACATGGCTGGAGGCAGACAGAGAAGCAGAACTGCCATTTCAGCAGCTGTTAGACTGATAGGACAGGTGTATCATGAAACTGCATACAGATATTTTTGTGATAGAACCTGGTCTCTAGAAACTTCATGGTGAGGAACACTGTTATTCTGTGTTACTAAACACTGTTAACAGATTATGATTCATACTGGGACAAAGCTAGGAGGAAGGTCAATCCAATATTTATAGGGCATTAGCTCCTAGACTAAGATTGGGGAGATCAGGGTTCCCTGGTCATTTTTTGTGTGTGCTTCAGCATGTCAGGCTGGACCAAGTCACATTGACCCAAGACCACAGAAAGATTTTGTCATTTCACATGATTTATTTTGGGTTGCAATAGTATTGGACACCTAGATACCTTGGAGGATCTGATTCTTTCTAGTTCTCCTTCTTTCATCACAGCAACCTTTAAAGGATAGCATTTAATTAAAAAATACTTTTTTTTAAAGAAAAAATTCTTCCTTCATATAACTTTAGCACAATAAAAATAACTTTTTAAGTTTTGCCTTTATGTCAAGTGCTGAAATGTTATATTTTGATTTTTGTGAGTATTAGTCATTTTATAATAGTATGAGCTTGACTTCAATCTACCCAGAGTCCCAAAGGGTAAAACAATATGTGTATGTGGCTTGCTGCCATTTCTACTTGAGACTAGAAGGTCAGTAGCACATTTTGCTTTTCCAAATGCTGTAGGGTTTATTTATTTGCATATCTGGACTTGTCCTGTCTGCTGTATACTGAATCAGTTATGCATGGCATGCACAAAACAAAGGGAAAAAGCAATTTGACTAATGACCATATAGTCAAAGTTAATTAAAATAACTGAGACTCTTATGACTTCTAAATGAACTTGAAGAATGAGGAAGACCTGAAATGTTTTGCCCTTGAATCTGTTGATTAAAAGGGAGCTTTCTAACTGCAGAGTGAAAATACCAGTTACATAGATCACACACAACCAACAGGAGTATAATTTTATGTCCCATCTGAATCCAGATGATGGTCACAGTTCTGAGCACTGAAATGCAGATGCTCTGATGCACAGCACTTCAAAGTGATAAATCCAAAAATGTAGTTCAAACATCACAGTATTGGCTAGCCAGATAATACAGAAAAAAAGAACCTACTTTTTCAGGAGGCTCCTAAGCCTCAGCTATATGAGAAAATGGCTAGATACCTTGAAACAGTAGAATTGGTTTGTTTTTCACTRTGGGTGGGAAAAGGAGCTGCTAGTTTTAAGTTTAGGAAACAAGGAAATGCTCTTTATCAGCTCCCTTCATTTTTCAAGCATGCTTGACAGTTCGCTTGTCTGTGGGGATCATAGCCATGCGGTATCAGACTGTGAGGAGAGGAAGAGAAAGTGGCCTTAGGGTTTGCAGGGGTCTCATGCTCTAGAGTTTCAATCTGCAAACCCGAGCACGTAATAAGGTCTGTTTTCATACTCCTATTGAAAATTAGTGCTTCTGTGGTACAATTAATAAGTGCAAGATACAGCCTCTGTGCTTACCAGGATAAATGGCAAGTGTTGAACTCATAGAACCAAAAAGTTATTGAATAAAAATATAACTCACTGTGTTTGGTAATGTCAAAAGCCTATTCCTGCATGCATGAGAACAAAGAAATGTATAATGTCGTGGGAAGTTCCTCCCCAGATTTGTTAACATTGCTTTCCCTCCTTAACGCACAGCTGCAGGGTCCTTTCTTCCTGACTGCCTTTTCCCGCACATGCAGGCACATGCAAAAAAGCTGGAGGTACTCCACATGCTTGCAGTGAAAGGCTGTAAAGATGTTATACTTTAAAGACAACCTTATTTCAAGGGATGATTTAGCTTAAGCTGTAATAATAATCTGTTGTTGTTGTTTGTTGCCAGTTTGTGGTAGCAGAACGCAGGCCTCCTGGATACGGCTTAGCTCACCTTTGAGTAGACTTGCAGAATTAGGGCAAAYGGGAGATTCCCCAAGGCAATTAGTCAGGCAATCAGCTGCTGCAGCGCAGGAGGTGTCATTGATAGCACAAAAATATTCTGGCTGCCACAGGGATAAGGAAATAGCCATAAATAAAGATAACCAAAACAGTAGTTGTTCACTGCTGAGTAATGGTTGCTCTTACCCAGTCAGGTTGTAGGGGGAGCTCTATTCACTGTGCCGCGAACAGTCCTTAACCTAAGCAGTAGGGCTGAAAAGGACTTAAGAGAATTCATTGATGTGTGATGGGGTTGACAGGTCGGGGCTTAATGGCCCTGAGTGAGGTTGAATGGAAGTATGAACTATTCAGAATGAGTAGAAAGCAAACAGTGGTGGAAATGAATGGGTCTGACACACTGTGTGTGTGTTTGCGCGTAACTTGAGGGTTGAATAATGAGAGGATGGTGGGGCTACCTGGTTTCTTGCATGTGTGAAGAGGAGGAAGCTTGTGTAGAAAACTTTTGCTAAGAAGACACATGCATTTTTCCAAAACACTACAAAGTTGAAAATATGAGTTGAGGAACTAAATGTACCTTGGTCATCTGGAAATGTAAGTATGCTGTCATACATTCTTACCTCTGTTCACTCATATGTTTTTGCACAAATTGATTGACAGGTAGGCAGGAACCTCTCTTCCTTCATACTTCTTCCCAGAGCTTTTATACACATACTTGTATCCTTTACATACACTTGTGTTATACATTGTGCTTAAAGAATGTTCACTAGTTTTACAAGATCAAAATGACAGTGAACTATTTCTTTAGACTTAGCTAAGCAAAGTTCTTCAACCCATTTCTCATTCCATGGAGTCTCCTTTTGTTTCACTACCCCCTTTAGAACATTTCTTCATAAAATGTTGTCCCTTCTGTAGACACAGTAGGCCCAGTTTTCACAGCCAGATGTATATAATTGCATCTGGACCTGCATGTGCAGCTATCTTTTATACAATTGATGTATGCGATTTTTATAATTTGTGTAAGCTGTGGCATGTAACTATAAACAGCATGATGCAAAGTACCAACTGCCCAAGCAATAGAGTTCTGGGTGCTGTCCAAAATCGAGTCTTAGGTTAAGTGCTGATTGTTTTGAGAACAGATAGAAGCAGACAGTGATACTTGAACACTTTTTGCTAAGATACCATTTTTGGAACCACGTAGAACAATGGCTAATGACCTCTTTCCTCCTTCTGTGCTATGTACCTAGCTTATCAGAGGTGAATTGCTGCACTGTGTATTAAGATTTTCCAGGTTTGCTCTTGCATGAGCTGAGTTACACAGAGATGAGTTTGGGTTTTTTGGTAGTAAATGAAGTAGACATTTACTACTAACACAGTGCTGTGGTAGTTCTTGTTTTTAAATATCAGGAAAATATGTAGCCTGAGGAAATTCTGATGTTTATACAGGTTTTTCTCCGAAGCTCTGTCTTCCTCCCTTTACCTCCCTCAATGTAAATTCTTTCATGCCTAATAGCATAGGACCTCAGTCTAAATGATCTCTCTGTTAGAGATCATTTATAAGACTTATTTCCTCTCACCAGCCACTTGTTATCACAAAGGTTGTGGTTAATGTCTGAAGAAGGAAAACTAGAACAAACTGTTTTGCTCATAACTAGAAAACTGTAAAAGCAATCATCTGTTAATTAACAGAAAAGAACAGAAAGCTTTCTACTAATTTTTGGTAATACCTTCCATTCCCTCCACTCATGCCTCACTCCCCCCCCCATCTTTTCACTGTTAGAATGTTATAATTTCTGTTTCTTTAGAAAATCTTAGAAACATGAGCAGAATTATGTGACCAAGCTAAGACAAAGCATATAAAAACACATATTCAACATTTGAGGATTTAACAAAGGGTAACCTGTTTTCATTGCAATGACTAAGAAATACATTTCTCTCTATATAGACAAGCATGAAAGAGAGGGGGACTGTATTTTCCTAGAAACTGAAGTTATTCTGTTGCTCCTGGCTAATTCCAGTTGTCTTCATGCAGGAGATATTGTGTTCCTTGTATATGTCATCTTAAACTATGCTTGGGTTACTTAACATGCGTGCCTTCCTGGGTGCAACAGAGAAAGCAAGACTATTTCTGGATTTGGGCTGAAGAAGCCTTAGTGAAGCAAGAGAAAATGAAGTTCTGTCTGTAGAAAACAATTGGTGGTGACAACGCAGAAATACTGTTGACACACTCTTACATTGTATAAGCAGATTATGCAGTTTTTCACCTCAGTAAATATTGAATTGGGCATCAGAGTAGACAAAGCCATCTTCCTTCCCTCCCTTGAAAAAATCCAAGCATCTCGAGATGACACGCAAAATGGATAAAAATGAGGTGTCTAAACATCTGATTACAAGTGTCTGGAACATCTTCAGAGGTCTTTGCTTTATGGAAAGATAAATCTTTGAAGATGGTCCAAATTACAGTATCATAAATCATGATAAAGTGTATTTACAGTCAGAGGGGAGAGGAGGAGAAATTCATTCTCACAGTTTATTAAAAAAAAAAAGGGGGGGGGAGGGCATTGAACTATTCCAAATGTTCACTCTTCTGTTCCATGAGAGAGCAAACAGCCCATCTGAAACAAGTTGTAAAGTGACAGGAGAGCAAATCTTGTCCAGATCCTCATGTCCCTTATTTCCATGTACTAACAATACAGTAGAAGACCTGTTGTAGTGTCCATCACAAAAGTAAATTTTGGTACTTCAGTTAGAGTAAATTTTGCAATCTTTAACTGCAAGTCTCAATGGAGTTTTTTTATTTTTTATTTTCTCACTTATGACAAAAGTAAATCTAAGGATTAGCATGGTCAGATAATAGTTGCTAATTTACTTCCTCAGCATTATGTCCAACAGCACAAAACCAGTCTATGCATGAGCTATTATAAGATTATATGTATATGAGTAAAAGAAAAAAAAAATCACCAGTGGTTTARAAGTGCTGTTTCCATTAACCATTGTTTCTTTTTTGTGCTGTACCTTATATATTATTATTATTATTGTGTTATTATGCATACCAGTTCATCTCAACAATTCATAAGTATTGGTTTAGTGTTGACCACATTTATATGGCTTTTTCGAAGAGGAAAGCTATTCTAGCTAAATTTAGCAGCAAAGTAGTTTCTAATTAAATTTAATAGTCATGTACTTATTCCAGAGATTTTATCAGTCCTGTAACTTTCAGGATCCGGGTCTGAGAGCAGAATGGTTATGCCATCTGTTTATGAATCTGGAGGTAGGAGTTCGAATTTTCCCACAGACTTTTGTTGAAGACTATCCACAATTAACCAAGTGTAAAAGGGCTAAGAAGGTAAAGTGGCCAGGTGTGTGAAGCTGCTGTGTCCTACGCAGACAGCTTTTGGGGTGAAATGTTGACCTTTGCATTTGCTTGTTAGGCTAATGGGTTTTCAGGAGTTTGGACTCTAGTCTGCTACCCATTCTAGGTAAGTAAGAAGGAATACTTTGACTTGTGAATCATTATTAAGTATTTTAGGGGTGCTTTTTCATGAATGAAGAGATTTTTCTGGCTATTGTGTATATTCCTACATTTTAGAAGGATCGAGTCACTAAATATATCACAAATGCAGTTCAGTGGGCTTTTGTACCAAGTTCTCCTTGATCTCTTTGAAACAATATTTCTACAGAGATATGAATCTGGAAATTTGAGCATAAACAAAGTGTTTAATTAAAATATAAAAGTTGGAATGGTTATTTGTCTTAATCTTGTAAACTGAGGTAGTCTAGGTTTGTTTTCAGACCATCTATAACCCTCACTATTCAACGGTGAATTACTGCAACTCTGCCATGTAGATGAGGAGGTACACTTTAGCTGTGTAAACATCATGGTATCAGTTCTCTTTGGCTTAATAACAAGTTATTTCCTTACTCAACTAAACAGGTAGAGTGCAGGAACCAATTACAGAAAGAACAATTGTAGGAGATGCCGGTGAACTCAACAGCACCTTTTTCAGGGAGCCCAAGAGACTGGCAGCACCCATCTGTTGATATTTCCTGTCCAAACAGAAAACTGCCAGTGGCTTATGGACTTCAGAAACTCTGTACGCTATGTTGCTGGTAGCTCTCTGAAAGGATGCGGCAAAGTAGCAAGCTGAATGAGAAGCTCATCCTTTATATGCTGCTACTCTAGATGAAATTTAAAAGGGTTTGGAGGCAGGAGACAAGTTTTCATGTTCAGCCATCGACTGGATGGACTTGACATTACGCATGTCATAAGGCAGGATACTCTGTTAATGCATGCATCGTAAACCCATAATTTTATTTCAGCAGGATCTGCATTTATTTGTCCTTTTTCAACACAATGTTTAGCTTAAGCTTTGTCTTGCTGTCTTTGAAGGTGTTATTTTTCCTTTAAATTTTTAACAGTGATTATAAAACTGTTTCTAAACTATTAAAATGGATTTGCTTGGTTTAATGGTTTAAGCACTAGGCTGTCTTTTAAGTGCCTTCTAGGAAAATCTTACACTTTGTAGAAGATAAATGGTGCCAGAGAAGGAAATAGCTTTGATGTGGATAATGTTCTAGTAGCGTTTTTTTAATATGTGGGGCAGCCCTGTAGTTTTCTACTCTTTTAAGAGTTAACTTATGGACTTTTTTTTTTCTTGTTGAGTTGTTAAACTTCCTGTTAGATTGAATCCCCATGTTTGTTAGTAATGGGAGACAGAGTTATGCAGGTCTTTCTAAATTGCTGTATAGGCAACAGCATCTGGAATTTCTGCAATGTTAACATGATTCTCCCCAGAGTTGTCTTTCAGCCTTCATAACTATGCTAAGGTCTGTGAAGGGGGCACTGGGAAAACAGCCTCGTGGGAGTCTTCACAGTTCCTTGCTTGAGACAACCCAGAGTTTTATCAATCTGTGGGTTGAACTGGCAGACCATCTTTAATGTTGCACTAGCTTTTCACCCAGGTTAAAGCAGTGGTGAGGAGCTCACTTGAAGTCTGTCTGTTTTGTCTGTCCCTCTGTGTTTCTTCCATGTGTCACTATCTGGTACATAGCAGTGATTTCCAAGTGGTCTGTCTGCAGAGTCTGTTATTCCTTTGGGTATTTTTGTTTTTAATACAGTATCTGTTAAGTTATACTAGTTGGTTGATTGATCAAACATACATCCTAATATGCTTTCCTTTTTTCTTCTAGTTCTGAGAGTTTTTGTGATTTACTTTTTTTTTTTTTTTTTATCAAACCATATGTTTTGCTGGGTAGAATGGCTTGTGTATGTTTGACAGATTGTCTTAAACATACAGGTGTTACCCTTTGCCTTCTGTGAAAGGGATGGTGTTGAAATGATTTTAATATTCTAAAAATACTGCTTGAGGAATAAACGAAGTTTGCTGACGATACAAAACTGGGAGGAGTGGCTGATACGCCAGAGGGCTGTGCTGCCATTCAGAGAGACCTGGACAGGCTGGAGAGGTGGGCAGAGAGGAACCTCAAGAAGTTCAACAAAGGGAAGTGCAGGGTCCTGCACCTGGGGAGGAATAACCCCATGCASCAGTACAGGTTGGGGGTTGACCTGCTGGAAAGCAGCTCTGCGGAGAAGGACCGGGGAATGCTGGTGGACACCAAGTTAAGCATGAGGCAGCAATGTGCCCTTGTGGCCAAGAAGGCCAATGGTATCCTGGGSTGCATSAGGAAGAGTGTTGCCAGCAGGTCGAGGGAGGTGATTCTCCCCCTCTACTCAGCCCTGGTGAGGCCACATCTGGAGTACTGCGTCCAGTTCTGGGCTCCCCAGTACAAGAGGGATGTGGCACTACTGGAGCAAGTCCAGCGAAGGGCTACAAAGATGATTAGGGGACTGGAGCATCTCTCTTATGAGGAAAGGCTGAGAGAGCTTGGCCTGTTCAGCCTGGAGAAGAGAAGGCTGAGAGGAGATCTTATCAACGTGTACAAGTATCTGAAGGGAGGGTGTCAAGAGGATGGGRCCAGACTCTTTTCAGTGGTGCCGAGCGACAGGACGCGAGGCAACGGGCACAAACTGAAACACAGACACTTCCATCTGAACATGAGGAAATACTTTTTCACTGTGAGGGTGACAGCACACTGGAACAGGTTGCCCGGAGAGGTTGTGGAGTCTCCTTCTCTGGAGATATTCAAAACGTGCCTGGATGCAATCCTGTGCAATGTGCTCTAGGTGACCCTGCTTGAGCAGGGGGATTGGACTAGATGATCTCCAGAGGTCCCTTCCAACCTCAGCGATTCTGTGATTCTGTGAAGTTAACTAAGTGAGAAACCATCTGTGAAACAGTGGTTAACATTATCTTCTCTGAATAGAGTTTAAACAATCATAATTTTCATTTAAGTATTGATGATTAAAGTAGTTAAAATTAGTTTGACAAGTTCTGAGATTTATATTTCAATGTCATAACAATTCACCATATCTGCAGCATGCCTGATAGATTCATCACAGARCTTTTCAGATTAGCATCTTGCAAAAAAGAGATAATCGATTGCTTCCCTTTTGACTGCAGCAATTCTTGTTTGACAGATTTTCAAGATGATAGGATTTTTCTAAAGTTGTAAGGCCAACATACAATATGAAATTTCAGTTAATAATACTAGGTCCAAAGCTTGATAACATCCTTTGGTTTAGAAAAACAAATAGTAACCAAAAACAAGCTTGATCACCCATTTAGTTATAAAATTACAAATAAAAAAATTCAAAACTTAGTAAAGCAATATATGATATTGAATGGCAGTAGATAATGAATTGCTAACACAGCAATATATTGGCCTGAAATGCAGATAACAATAAAGTGTTCCTTAATGTTGCAGTTTGCTTTTTTTAATCTAACACCTTCTCATTAAACCTGGAGTGTAACCAATGAGTGTAGATCTGTCCTAATTTCCAAAAGATATTCTAAACCAAAACATGTTTGGTCTTGCATTTGGATGTGAAAATTTTACAGTATGACTCCAGTCTGAAGTTAATTCTTGCTGATTTGATACCATCTGGCATTGTCTAAACTCCCCTGCTGTTGGTTAAAGGCAATATTGGCAAATAAAACTGCTTTATAAGGTCATTAATCAGAGACTCTTTGGGATTGGAAGGGACCTCGGAGGTTGAGTCCAACCTCCTGCTCGAAGCCAGTTCAGTTAGATCAGTTTGCACAGGGCAGTGTCCAGTCCAGTTTTGAAAATCTCCAAGATTAGAGGTTCCATGGCTTTTTTGGGACCTGCTCCAGGGACTGACTGCTCTCTGTATGAAATTGTTTTTTCTTGTATCCAGTCAGAATTTGCCTTGCTGCAAAGTTTATCTATTGCTTCTCATCCTGCCACTGTGTGCCTCCAAGAAGAGTCTGACTCGGTCTTCTCTGTAATCCCTCCTTTAGCAATTAGCCCCCACCTTTACCATCTCTTCCCAAGACTGAGCAAGCCCAGTTCCCTGAGCCTTTTGTTATGTCATGTACTCCAGCCTCCAACATTTGTGGTAATCCTTTGCTGGATTCACTCCAGTCTGTCAGTATGTTTTCTTTGTTTGTTTTTATACTTTGGGGCTCAAAACTGGACACGGTGCTCTAGATGTGGCCTCACAAAAGCTGAATAGAGGGGAATAATCATTTCTCTTGACCTGCTGGCTACCATCTAGCTAGTAGTCCAGCATGTAGTTGGCCTTCTGCCCCAAGGGCGACTACCAGGATCTCGAGATCCTTTTCTGCAAAGCTGCCTTCTATCCAGTTGGTGCCCAGCCTGTACTGTTGCATGGGATTATTCTATCCCATTACTGTAAGTATTCCCCATGGTAAAGAAAAAGCAGAGTATCTTGCAGATGTAGTGTTCTATAGAGTACCTTAAAGATTAAAATTCCTAACTCTGTGTAGCAGCTGGTTATTGTAAGACAAGACATATGGAGACTSAAATCAATTGTAGGATTAAAAGGCATGTTAGAAAATGTTATTTGAAACTCTAAACTGCAGTTATTAAAACAGAGGATAGTCTGATTTAAACTATTTTTGTCCCCTTGCCAAGCATGTGACGCACTTTTCTTGTGCACTTGCATGAGCAGAAGCAGCTATTGCCAGTCATAGGTTAAGAAAAGCATTGAAGAGATTCTTGTCATCTGAAATGATACTTACTCAGATCGTATCTGGAAGCATTTGCAGACACCAAGGGAAGTCTTATGTTGAAACTCTTTGAATGTGGGGTTTGTGCTATCTCCTTACAGTAGTCTTGACTGTTTTATAAGTTCTGGATTCCCTTGATAATTACACGTAGGAGCTGTACTGTAAGAGAGTACTTACTATACAGTAAGAGATGTTGGTCTGCTGCGTTCTGTCAGGCCATACAGCTTCTGTGGCTGTACAAAGATATGTTTAGTCATTTGTAAACTACATAGAATTTTTGTAAACTTTTTTTAATCTAAGCCAGCACTTCTGAAATGTGGGGCCACTCGAGCTGTATAGCCAGTAAGGACTTTTTGTGGCCAGTATCTGAAAACTATTCTGTTTTGATTTTATRACTCAAATCTGTGGCTACTTAGTGTATGCTGTGTCCATATATGTAGCCACAGCAAAATGTTATTAGGGGACCAAGTTAATGGGGTTTCTATGGAGACATGTTATGATGGAATAATTTGGATTATGGAATAGAATGTTTAAAACTTCCAAGCATCATGGGACTTCTAGATTTTTTGTTTGTTTATTTGTTTTATAGCATTATATTTTGAGGGTAGTAGCATTAAAAAAAGGCAGAGTTCGTCCTAAAATCTTGCTGTAGCTTGGCAGGGACTAGTAATGAAGTTGGACACTGAAGGCCGGAACTCTTCACATCATTTTTCTTATTCTGCCCATTGTTTTTGCTTATATTTCATATTTTGACAATTTTTTTAAACTGTTGTGCACCTCAATATGTTTAGTGAATGAGGATGTACATCCTGCAGAGAGACAGGGCCCTGGTGGTACTACCCACCGTATATGGAACTGTAAGTTCCTGAGTGTATTATTTAGGAACAGCTCCTGATGCTCTGATTCCTACTGAATGGACTTTGACACTGCAAAGAGGTTCAGTGAAGGAAGACATTTTATGGAATAAAGATATCATAATCTGGGTTTCTAGAAACTCTGAAGCAGTTAGGACAAGATTCTTGTTTCAGTTTTGGAATGGAGGATATGTATAAATCACTGATCGCTCACAAGTTCCTGTTAATCACCATTTACATGATAGTGACCAGTCTCAGGTCTACTCTTTCTTATGTCCTTATAATAGAAAAGACATCAGTGAATTTCTACCCAAAGACAATTTATGCAGGGGTCAGGTGAATGTTATTTCTCCTACTGAATAATTTTTCTAGTTATTAATGGACAAAGAAACTTAACAGAGGAAAAAAAAGGTATTAAACAATTTGGAGAGCCACAGAGCACCTGGAGGAGAAGTCAACTTTTATTTGCATTTGTCTGTTGAGAGAAATGTAGTAATACAATATTATTTTTAAACCACTTCAGAGGTTTTAAATTTTCTTAGAAAGAATAACTCTACTTTTTCAGGTTGAAAGAATTTTTTAGGGTTGATCTGAAACCTGTTGAAGCTACCATTTGCTTCACTTGGCTTTGATGGGGCTCATATTACAAAACAGTAAGGTTTTTTGTTTTAACACTGGTAGCAATAATAGGCATTCAGTGACCTTTCCAACTAACTGCAAGCCCATGTATAGCCTTTTGCTGAAAGGGAGACTTTTTGGATCATTTTCTTTCAGTAAGTGAAGATAAGATAATCACTTTAAAACCAAAGAATTGGCTGAACTTCTGAAATGTACGGCTCAGGCCCTGTTTTTTCATGTCACTCTTATTTCATGTTATGAAGTTCAGTGTCTTTAATCTTATTAAAAGATTCTCTCTCTAAAATTAGCAAAATAAGTCATAGCCTTCTGAAGGTGAGATGACCTGAAGTTATTAATCAGTGAGATTAATGTACTGGTGACCTGCATTTAGATGGATTAGATGAAGTGTAGAATCAGGTACTTACTGGTGGAACAGTATGTTTTTAAAAAATATTTTTGACTACAAGAACTTTCAGGTACCAACACCATGAAGTAGTTATGCCCTGTCTGATCAGACAACATGACACATGGAAAGCAAGCTGTCTGAACCAAAAACAGTAAGCACAGTAGATAGAGGATGGAAGGCACTGTGTGTCAGCATTGGGAGCAAACTTCTGTCTATTCCATAAGAGTGTTTCAGGACTGGATTAAAGCCTTCCCGTGGCTGTGCAAAAACACTAGTATTGGTTTTCCTTGGCCTTGTCAGTTCCTGTTTTAAGTGTGTAATTTTATATTATCAATGATATTTCTTTTGTCAAGAGTGACTTATTGGACTCCAGCAGTGCAATGTATAGGGTAAGTGGTGCTAAAGAAAAGGTTAAAAAAGATGGAAATTTTTAACAATGAGTCAATCCATCTTTGCTTTCTTGAGACTATAAATTTAAAGACATTTACTAGTTGAGGGGCAACTACAAATCAAGGAGAGTTATCTAAACTGTAAAAACCTGATTTGTGATTGTTTTGTTTGTGATGGAATTGTAAGGGAGTTTCCTGCATTAGTTTTTCGCTTGATGTGAACTGTTTGTCATTTCACAGAGATGACCATAAAAAGATTTTATCACTTACCATAAGGTTCATGCAACCAGCTTTTCCTCTTTATACCCTCCTTAACCCCCATGCATTTTAGGTGTAAGGATAAACACAAAGTTTATTTCATTTTTTTTAGAATTTGAAATTAGTGTAATGGTATTTGTATTTTGAAAGTTATAGATTATTTTGAAATGTCACTTATATGCATTTCTTAACTGTAAAGCTATAGGATGTATTTGTAAATACAAGTGGGAGGAGGAAGTCCTTAATCTGATTTACAGAAATCCGTAATAATAATAATAATAATAATAATAATATAGTTTAATAGCCTTAGTCCCTCATTAGGATTCCTTAACACTAAAGGAGGGCAAAAAATAATTATTGTTATAATATAAAGGACATTATGCAGCCTGCAGATTATTTAAGTGCTGAATAACTGCTAAATATATTTTTTACTTATTTGTAGTAGAAACCAGGATAACATGAATTTAGAGACTCTCAACTAAGAAGCATTTTTATGCTGTTTTGATTCAGTGTATCATGCTTCTTTTTCACAGCATTGAAAACCAATTTGAACAAGGGTTTCATGTTCAAAGGTTTGTTTAATGCTCTTTCTTATAATACTTTGCATTTTTTTTATCTTTTTCAAGAAAAATGATGCTGAAAAGTATAAAGAAAGACTATTGAATGGCCTGATGTAATATTCAAATTTTTAAAGGGGGCTGTGCCTCTTTATGTACAAAATAAATCCACAAATAGAGTCATAATGTGATTTAGAGCCCTTTATAGAGGGGAATTTGGTAACAGGAGAATGAAACTTTCATATTTCTTTTGAACTTTGTTTTACAATTATCTGTTGTAACAGTTTTCCAATTTGACCATAGTTTGCACAGTTGGCTGCAGTATAAAATATACAGAAGTTAAGGGAAGGTGTTCCACTGATGGTGCTGGGTTTTGGAAATGACCATCGGTTAGTTATATTTTACAAATCATAAGAATTTCTGTAATGGGCAGAGCTAATGGAAAGAGCTTTTGGTCCCATTCGTTCCTTCCCCTGGGCAAGCAAAGCTCTTCCCGGAGCGCCTCCCACGCAGGCTGTGCTTGCCATGCTCCTCAATGGAGCTGGGTTTGAGGCTTGCCCACGAGCCTCGTGGGTCAAATGGAGACATGTAGGCATCTTCTTACTAGTTGTTGTGGTAACTGAAAATAAGTGTGGACCTTTTTCATGGTGTGTCTTGTGTATTCAGTAAGCAGAAACACGCGTAACACGTGAAGAGTACAATACTAAATTACTAATTAAGGTAATAGTTTTTGTAGTTTAGCCAGGGCAACTACTAATACATAGAGTAGAGCACTGTTGACAAGCCACTGCAGACAGCGTTTTTAGCTTAGTTTTGTTTTCTTTCTAATAGTTATAAATACCTTTCAAAAGTACTCCAGGAAAGCTCAGCAGCTAAAGAAACCAAAGATTAACCTTTAACCGCTAGCCATGCTCCTGCTAGCTATTCCAGTGGCCCAGCAATTACCATCTAACATGATAAATGTCTGATGCCGATCTGTAGGAATGTTATTATTTGTTCTTTAGGGAAACCAAAATTATATTTGTAGTTCACAAGGGAAAAGAGAAATAAGAGTATGCAGAATGCTTTCAAAGAAGTAAACGTGCTCCTGGGATATTTATGAAGTTCTGCCAAAACTTTAAGCTAAACTATAGAAACCAAAATGAATGAGCTGACTTCTGGTTAAGTCTTGGCTCATGATGCTTTACATTATTCATTGTAAAAACCCACCTATTTAATCAATAATTATTAAAGAAACATCTGTTGCCTTTAATGAGGTAGCTCTGAAATACATTCATGGAACTAGTAAACTGAGTAGAAGTCATGTTTTGCTAACTTCTTAATGTAGCTTTCCATCTTAGATGCAGGCTCTTTGCTTTAAACTTTATTCAGCTCAACTTTTCTTCTCTATCACCCAACGTTTGCTGGGAGTTTGGTAAGTAAAGCACTTCCAGGGTATTTAAAGAAAATGTCCAGTTTTCCTGAGATACCCCTTTGCAGCTTTCTGAGAACTGTATTATTAACTTCATAGAAATTTACAGTCTTCACAAGTATATGAATACTACTGACACGAGTGTATAAATACTGTTGATGAAGCCTTCTTATTGATGTTCCACACAAAATCTGCAATGCATCTTAATGTCTGTTTTTAGCCATCTAAAAGTTTGACATTCCATCTCAGAAAGTTGTCTGTGGCTGTGTTAAGTAGAAAAAAGAGAGGCAGTTTCAGGAATAAATTGTCTGTACTTTAAAAACTCAGTTAAGAGTAGAATGAGTCTCTTTTGTGGTGTTCGTCTCTCACGTTGCCTCCTATGGAGGAGCTGTGGAACTGGAAGCACCTGGTGTCAGACTCTTTTAGAAGTTTGAATTTATGTACAGTTATTCCCACTCATTTTTTGTTACAAAAATTACAAAAAAAAAAAAAAGAAAAGTAAGAGTTTCAATGCAAAAAAGTTGGTAAATTTCTGGAGTACTATTACAGGCATGACAGTAACTTCCTTCATTACAAGAAGTAAGTTCACAAGTGTGAACTCTATGGTCTGAAGTATCTTCCATTTTTGACAGAAACCTTCAAGACCTTTCAGTATCACTCAAGAATAGTTTGGAAGATATTTGTGATTTCATGTTCTTTGCTGCCTTGCAAGATTTTGTTTGATGTCTCTTGTTTCCTCATAATGTACTCAGAGGTTCTTCTTACCTGGAAGACCACAGATACAGTTTCTAGTCAGAAAAAAAGAGGTTAAATATATGTTTAAAATATGGGTGCTAAAAATATAGATGCTATTTTAGTTTGCAAAGTCGTAACTTAAAAACGAAATTTGAACTGTGTCTTTTCCAGGAATCTTCAGGTGTATTTATGTTGACTAGATGAAGTAAATAATTGGCYATGCCTGAACACCAGAATTTAACCCTATTAGTGGAATTTCCAAATTTTATTATTATTATTATTATTTTTAAACTGACTGTAGTAGGAGTTACTATCAGACTGGCTTTGATGGTAGCAGAGCTGGATTTGTTGAAAGTGTCTAATTTTATAGTTTTACAAGAGATTCATTAATGTTTTTAGAATTAATCACTACTTGCCAGTGAATTCATGAAGAGGCAGCATATATATGTCAATGCAGAATCTAACTTTAATTCTGTATGTTTTAGAGTGAAATTCCTGTCTGTCTTGAATAAAAATTGTTCTCCTGTATGGAAACCTATTTGTATATTGATGCCCAGTGGTTGTGCTATATTATCATGGTGAAATGTATACCATAGTAAAGGCAGTTGTGCTGCATGCCAGATTTTGCACCGTGGTTACTGGCAGCTGCTTCAGATGAGGAAACGGACGTAGCTGGGAGGTGCAGACTGTTGTCGTACTCTGTCAAAGGGACTGCTTCAGACCTGCTGCTGGTGTCGAAGGAGGGACACCCTTTGGGCTCCTTGTGTTACAGCTCCCTGGTCAGGGTGGGCAGGTGGCATGCTTTACTTCAACCAACAAACACTTATGTTTTGAAATCCTAGTTTAAGTGACACCAAGCAATGAAAATAAGCTCTGTTAGAAATTTTCGGCTCTTTTAAGAGGAATAGCTAATTCTTAAAGATATTTTTGCACATGCAGATAATAAAACTGTTACACAGAGGAATATCTGAAATGCTGCTACACGTGTGTTTTTGTACTGTGATGTGGCTCCGCGGTAAAGATTGCTGGGGAATTCTTTTGTTGGTGTCCTTTTTCATTGACTTATTCTTACAAAAGGGGTGAAAAAAGCGATTGCTGCAGAATTTTTCTGAAAGTGGCTGTTGGTTGCAGTGGATGACTAAACGTAAAGTCCTGCTAATCATAAAAGCTTTGTCTCACAACACTCTCTTAATAGCGGCTTTGAAAACAAATACCACTTTATTCCCGTGAATATCTCGGATTGTTCTGCCGTCTTGGCTTACTCTTCTGCTCTCCATTCCTCAGGCTCCCAAAGGTTATAGCCCGCCTGCATATGTCATATCTAATTTCTGTGATGGAGTACGGTTGCTGTGTATGCCACAAAAGGTGTATAGTGAGCTGGATTCGACTCTGAGTTCGTAAGGGTTGGGGGCTGCGCTAGCTAAAAAAAGAAGCTGCTCTTTCTGGGGAAGTGCAGTCCTGGAAACCTGCTGTGGTTTTTGCTTCTGAAACCTACTGGGTATTATTAGGGCTGGAAAAACGGACAAGTTATCCCATTTGGCTGCCCGTAGCGGCCTCTGCTGGCAGGCTCTCCAGCGGCATGAACCTAACCTCTTTCCAAAATGAGCATCACCAGCAACACTGCTGCTTTCCTCCTCTGGAAATGAGTGTACTGCAAATATGCTCCTCATCTGTGTCCGCAAGGCTATTTGCAACTGCTTCCCTGTCTCCCCCCCCCCATATGATTTTATAAAGCAATTAGGAAAACAATTATCTCATTCTTGAACAGAATCATTAAAGGTGCAATAGTAAAGTGTTTGTTTGTACCAGCTCTAATTAAAAAAAAAATTTATTAATTGGTTTATGTATTTGTTTTCAGCAACAGATTTGCAAGATGCTGATGCATCAGGAGGAAGGATCAGAAAGTTGAGTGTTGGACAGTATGACAATGATGTCCCAGGGCAGCCAACATACACCAGGTGTGGATGGATGAAGTCTCCTACTGCTGACCAGGCTGTAAATCCAGGATCGCTAATTGCTGTTGGGGAGACCAAAGAGGTAAACAATTAAGAATTATTCAGAAAGATTTAATGAAGTGAATGGCCAGCAGGGCCTCACATTCATGTTCAGTGTCCAAAATCAGTGTAGAGCAATTTGCATTTGCATCCTGGCAATAAAAATGAACGACCATAGTTAACTCAGAAATGTAATTCAGTGTTGCAGGCTGTCCTGCTGTTATCCTTTGTATGTGTTTATGTGGTTTCAGTGTTCCAAGATCTCTCTGGTGGGCAAGTGGATCAGATTACATGAAATCTTCTAAAATCTGATGATGAAAAATACCCCACTATGTTGTAGGATTAAGTGGGAATTTTGACACTGTGATTTTGCTCTTTTGTGCCCTTCCTAGATGGCTATAGCATGTTACCAAGATGAAATAGATGGAGGAATCTTTTCCCCAACCAAAAATGGAAATGAAGCTGTCTCATCCACGCCAGCTTTTCCCCTGTCACCAGAGACACCATGTGGTAAGGAAATGTCTGCATCATTTGTTTTTTCTTTTCATAGTTCTATTAGCATTTTACCTGTCATTGAAGAGTAACCTTACTTTTCTGTCTCTTCTAGTGAAAACACCTCCGCTATATCAACGGATTCCCTCCAGTCAAAAGACCAGCAGCCCATCTGAGCTGTACAGAACTGGTCCTGGTAAGAACCCCATACGTAAATAATTTGAAACTGAACTGTGTATGAAGATAGCTAACCAAACAGTAGTTGTTCCTTTATAAATATATGGACATGTGCCTGTTGAATGTAGATATGTGCAAGTCAGAGAAGTAGAATTTAGCCTTGCCACAGAGACTTGTAGTGCTCTGCTATCAAAATAGTACTGTCAAGAGATTTGATTTCCTTGTGACTTCTTTGTTGGTGTTGGCTCCATCTGAGCAAGGAGCAGTGAGCTCCATGGTGCCATCTTGCCAGGCACGTGCAGCTGGCAGTAGTGCTTGGCCTTGGCTGTGCTCAAGTCAAGAAGTTTCTTAGTCAAAAGAAAGAATATTCGGAGGGGGGGGGGTTGCCACAACACAGTTTGTAAACATGCAAGCCTGGAAAAGTAGTTGGTATTAGATAATTATGTAAGTAGTGTTTAAAGGGCTAGTGTGATCTAGCTGTGAATTGCCAGTAAAGAATTCCTCTTCTTGGCCCTAACTTTCTGCTGCTAAAAATAGGATGGTATGTCCTTCACCAGGTATCCTCTCTAACTCTGAATCAAAATTCATGCATTATTTTTGCTAAGCGTACATTGATAACTTACCATCTTTGTTCTGTTGTTATTTCACTCAGTATGAATACAGAACTTCCAAACGTTTTATGTTATCTCCATATAAGTACATAAGTAGATTAATGCAAAAAAACTTTGTACAGTGTCATGGCTTAGGTGAGGGCAGCTCAGCTCCCTACTACTCCAGTTCTATCTCTGGTTGCTAGAGCGCCCTCTGTTGAGCTGTTGGGCTTTGGGCAGATTGGAGAACATAATGGTGGGTGTTAGCTGGCATACATAGGAAATTTGTCACCTACTCTTTCCTGTTTTCTTCAAAGGATTGTTCCTTGGGAATTTTTCATAATGAGGTTGCGTGATATTTGTGTATTTGCCTTTTCTTCTGTAGAACTTTTTTTATTCTTGCTTTAAAAGAATAAAAAAAATTGTTAGCTGTAACTTTTCTGGACAAATGTATGAGTCTTACCTTTTTCTGGTGCAAAATGATTTTAAGACCATAAGTTAAAAAAAAAAAAAGTATTTCACATGACTGTATCAAAGTACTGGACATAGGAGGATGCTCATATAACTTATTTAAAACCTTAATAAAAAACAAAGACATTCATTTAACTTATATGCATTGGAAGATGTTTAGATAATTTATATATAAAATATATATATGTATGTATACACACACACATATATACTTTATATTTTTATATACACATATATAAAAATATAAAGTATATTATATTGTCTAGGCTGCAACTATCTTCTCAGGTGGGCTCTTGATAGTAGAGTTTCCAATAAGTTGGATATGGTTGTTTTTGATGCAATAGCTATAGTGTTGTGTCTTTAACTTTGGAAAAATGCCTTCTTTAATTTGCCTTATTTAATAGTTAGCAAAAGCAAATAACATCAACACAGAATGAAATTATCTTTAGTAATAAAGCAATCTTCTATACTGTTCAAGACGTCTGTTTATGATTCGGTTGCTGTGGCTTTGACCTTTACTCTCTCAACTCTTAAACAATTTGAAGTAAATATACTCCTGAGGTCAGCTTCAGCAAATCAATTACAGTTTGCTTACCTTGAATTAATCTACTGAATACTTTGTTGTTGTTGTTAAATGGTTTCCAGTGCTGTTGCTAACAGTGGGGACTTGCCCTGGAAGGATTAAAGTGTTTTTCAGCATATTTCTCAGTTTTGTTGGTGATTCTCCTCCTTAGTTCCAAGTGCTGTCACCTCTTAAATACTGGTTTTAGATTCTCAATTAATGTGGCCCCTGAAAATAATGACTCTAGCTTAGAGCAAAGCAGAAAAATCTCTCTTGGAACATAAAAATAAGGATTGTTTTCTACCCCTTTAAAAATGACTCTCAAGGACTTCTATGAGAGAACTGGAAACTCTGAGCTGAGCCCAGATGACATAACAAGGCTTTTTCTGTCCCTTGATGACACCCTCTTCCTTAGAGACGTGACTAATAGTACGAGCATGAAGATGGGTGGAAGAAGATAACTGAAAGACAGTTAGTTCTTCTAATATGTTATGTCTGCTTTCTGCTTGGAAATGATTGTGTGTTGGTTTGAGATATTTAGCAAAAGTAAATATCAAGTAGAGAGGGTCAAGTCTTGGACAATAGGATTTGGGCAGGAATATGTTCAGTATTAATAAATGGTGTGGCACATGTGCTTGTTCCCTGATACTACTTGGTAGGCATTTTCAGGACACAGGCTGGATGATGTTAAATGAATTGGTTTATTTTAAGTGTGTAGAGTGTTAGGGCCTTTGGTGCCTTAGTGCACACTCTCCCAAATGCACCTATAGCCATGACTGTTGGTATCTCAGTAGACTCTTGTGTGGCCTACAATTTTAGTAGTAGCTCAGTGAATCACAAACATGAATGGGCTTATAGTTACTGTACTTCTTGTTGACTTCTGAGGATATCCCTATCTTGCCATTGGAATACTGAAACAGGGAGAAAAGGTGTTCACATGGTGCTTGGCCACTAATTTGGGGGAGATGACTTGTCCCTTCAGGAGTACTTCTACTGAAACAGAAGTACACCTGTGTATGTCACGGTGTACAGCATGTTACAAGTCAAGTGCACAGCTCCCTTTGGCTTCGTTTTTACCTGTGAACACTGTACTTTGACAGTAAGATCAAAGGTATGCAGTTGGACATCCAGAAAACAGGCAATGTACCATTAGTGAGCATCTCTAAGAAACGTTTGTTGGGCAACTTTCCCACCATAGCACAGAAACTTCTTTGTCAGAAGCAACATTAGAATCCTACCTTATATATAAAACCACTTTTTTTTCTCTTTCCCCTTCAGTGTTCTGCTTTGCTTTACTGCTTATATCTACAGTATACATTTACTGTATTTACTTGCTTATTCATCTTATCACTTTGGCCAAAAGTGAAGCAGACATCTTCCCACTACCTTTGCTACCTATCCCTGATTCATGGCCAGAGTCAAGGGCATTGTGTTTTGTGTGTTGAATGAGTCAGAGAATCTGAAGGCAACAAAAGTAGCGTTTCATGTGGTTAAGACTGTTTTAATGCACATGCCAGAAGGATCATGCTAACATCATGATACAAGTTGCAAATAATTCTGACAGCCCCTAATTTTAAGTACTTCCTTTTGCAATCTTGCTCTTCTTCTAAACACTTCTCTTGGTTTGTATTTTGGTAGAAGTTGGGAAACAGATTGACTTATCCAGAGATTTTCAACAGGTTGAGGGCTTTGGAATCATGGCAGAAATTTCTACCATTGAGATGTTGTCCCTTTTGTTTCAGTTCAGATATTGTTTGACCTCAAAATAGCTTTGTTCTACATCTTGGCTTTGCTACTCATCTGCGTTTCAAGATAGCAGTGAGGATGCCATCACGTTCTGGTTGCCAATTACCTCTTATTTTCCTCTATGTCCTCTGGTTTTATTTCTTTGTAGAGAACAACTTTCAGTATAGTTAGCACTTGGCATATCAAGGCAGAACTACTGGCTAGAAGACTGTTTTTGGAAAAATAGTAAAGGTACATATTTTGAAAGAAAAATACACGTTTTTGTGTATAGTATATTCAAGAATTACAGTGGCATCCAGTCTTCATGTATATCAAATGGCAAAATTATCTGTTCTTTTAAAAGTTGTTTCTGTGATAAATTATTCTTGCTGTTCACTGTATGCCTTATTTCTTGAATGTATCTAATTCTGATTCTTAAACTATTTATTCAAGTGAAAGGCACTGTCTTCCATGAAACCTGACAAAACCCTGTATAAAATGCCCCCAGAAACCTTAATTTTCTTTCCTGGGGAAACCACTTTTTAGGGTAAGTCAGTTCACTGCTGTCATGTATCTCCCTTACATTAGCTGTGTCCTACCTCTTCTTTTTTTTCCATAAATTTCTTTAAGGCTTCCTGCCTGAGTCGGCTAGAGGTGACCGCATTCTTGTTCAGCACTTTGTTTTCAGAACTGAGCAGGTTTCACCTTCGTCGTTCTGTGTTGAGGCATGCAGTTCCTTGCTATAAGTGCCGCTGTTCCAGTGCAGTTGCTTGCTACCGTAATTGCCCTTTTTCCTTACTTTATGTAGCTTGCAAGCAATATAGCACCTGTGGAGCTTAGTCTGAATGATCATCTGAAAGACAAATTGTTTTTTAAGACAAACTTGAGCCATCTATAAATTGGTTAGTTTTATAAATACCTCACCAAAAAAGGCAGGATCCAAATAGTGAGAACACAGATACAGTCTCCTGGTGACATAACAGCCATTATATATCTGATGGGAGAGTCCTATGCATCAGTGAAGGAACAGAAGCCCTGTTTGTAGGACATTTTGAAGCTTGTAAAGGCTCTCTTGTCTCGCACAGCATACAGCTAATTGAAGTCCCTTTGTATATAGAAGTACCAAATAAAACCGGGGCAAGCTCTTTGCCAGAGAGCTGAACTCTGGCTCACCACCCCATCCACATTCAGAGACTTCCTGCCTTCTGCATCTTCCTCAGCCTTGGCCAAAGCATAAACAGAGCTTTGCAGAAAATCTGCCTTCACAAACAGGCACTGTCCTGCAGCAGAAGCCCTGGTCCATAGAACAAGGGAAGATTATTTATAACTCTTTATCCATGCACTGTTTAGGAGAAGACATGATGGCCTGGCTTTCCATCTTCTCCAAACATAGCCTAGGTATAGTTGTGTGGTTCAAGTCATGCATGCAGTGGAATGACAGCTAGGATGAGGAATCTCAAAGTGTTTAAGTGTGCATACGGCCCTCTCTTTTCTTGCCCACTAGTGACATTAGCCCAGGTGCTGCACTCCATGCATGTACTATATGTACAAGCTGCATCTTTTCTAAAAATTGTCAAAAGGTCATATTTTCTCCTCATGCTGTCATAGTACTCCTCAAGTCCAGACACTGGTGTATTTCCACCCTTTTCCTAACACAGTCTGTATTTTTATCTGACAGAGACACTGAAATTCTAAATTCCACCCATTGACTAATGTAGGTTTATTCTGTTACGTCACCCGGTGAGGTGATGAATGTTTCATAAATCTCTTCGAAGGCAAAAGCACAACCTAATAGATTTCCTTGTTAGTGCAGAAATCTATTACTAATTGTAGTTTCATACTGTAACTCCATGATTGTCATTTCTTATTTCTTCAGTAAAAAAGTGTCCAGGTTCTGAATTGAAAGCTTTTGTGCGTGTCAGAAGGGTTACCGGCATAGGAGATAGAAGTGATGCTGTTTTCTGAGAGGGGAAAAATTAGCAGTTTATGATGTGCAAAAGCATTCTTCACAATATGAAAGGTTTTATATAATTTTTTTCATACCTCTCTCTTGCCCTTACCTGTGTACATAAGATATATGTGTCCAAGGCAAAATGAAGAGCAAGTTGTGACAGATATCGAACTTTTCCAGGCGTCTGGGTTTATTTACTTAGTACATCAGTGCATCCACTTCAGTGGATGCTTGTCATAAGCTCTGTCCTTCTGGACACACAGGTGCGTTTTGTTTTTTGTTTTCCTTGTTTTACAGTAAGGCTATTAAAATGCTATAAAAATCACAAGTAGAGACAAGAGATTTATGATGTTTACTACAAGGTAGTTAGACAAGGTCTGTGTTATATTTTCCACTGTCCTGCAATTGACCTTGCCATGTTTATCTCATGGTTAAAATACAGTGCTTACCTCCGTAATATTTTTACAGTGAAACAGCTAATGTTTCTTAAGTATGATAAAGTATACCATTTACTAGTGTATGTTAGCCTCCATAGCCAAAAAGAATAACTATGAAAGGACTCAGGTCTCCTGTTGGGACTCTACCAACATGAATTTAATTAGGTCCTTGCAGAAACCTTGCAGAAAAGAAAGACATTGCAGAATTCAATACAGCATTGTTAAAAACGTTAGGAACCAAATTCTTGCCAAATGTAAATACTGAAGTCAATGCAGTATGTCACGAACTGTATCACTCCTTTTTCTTATCTTCCCTGTATTACTTGTTTGACACACTTAGCTCAGTAAAACTAATCTTTAGGGAAACTTTTTAATGCACAGGGTTTGGAGATAACTTGCTGTATTTTCGGCAGTCTGTGTTGTCACAGACTGACAGTAATTTTCAAAGACCCTCTTCAGTTTGCACCACCGATTACAGAGTCCTTAACCAGAAATTTTGTATCTTGTGTGTCCTGCAGGGGAGATCATGCTCACTGCTTTGGAAAAATTTTCTTTTTCTGGTTTATGCTATGTGCTTCACCTTCTGTGAAAGTATTCACAGTGATCTCTTTTTCTTGTTTTTACTGAATGACTTTTCAGTCCAGGTGGGGAAAGTATTGACTGATAAGCAAATGGAAATACTGAGGTTGTCCATTTAAAAAGAAAAAGACAACAGTTCTCCAACAGGCTAGTGAGGCTTCTATATTGCCTGTTTGAACTAAGACACTGCTGAAAAGTTAAATGGGATCCTCTGTCTAAAATAGTGAATGTAAATTGGATTTAACTTTTCTGACTGGGAAGTGAGTAACCAAATGGAGGGGTTGGGGGGATCCTAACTGTAGAAAGAATCTCTTAACTTTCTCATCATCCAGTTGTGTGCTCAAGTCAAATGTTGATGTCTGTTAAATGGATGGGAGATTTGATGAGGAAAATGCTGTTCTACAGGAATTCAGATGTAATAATATTTATGGCTGGGAATATCTTTAAAGTCTCTTACGTGTTATAAGCACTTTCATTTTAGTCTGGTCTGTCTACCATTTCTTAGACCTTAACTCAGTTTTTGTAACACCATAGACTTAAAATGAAACACCTCACTATTTCACTGCGTGTATTGGAGTCAATCGCCACATTGTGTGAAGGCTTTGGTCTAATCTTCAAAGCCTGCCTTACAGGTGCCCCCAAGCTCTTCAGAAGGCAAAGATCAGGTCCTTGCTGACCCTGAAGGCTCCACATAGCTATGTTCTGCTGAAACGATGGAAGTGCCTACCACAAAAGTAAGACTAGTGAGGGCTGATTTTCCTCAACAGATGGCCCACAAGTGTACAATTTACTCAGAGTGCATAACAGAACAGCCACAAGCCTTGTTGCCTTCTCAACAAATTATAAAACATGCTGCTTCTGCATGGTTTTCCTCTGTAACCACGCATTTAAATGAAAAAACCCTCTCAACAATATAAGGAAAATTGTGGGAGTGGGATATGAGTTTCTGTGTGTATTTTTTTCTAATATATTTCTGTGATGAAGTACTGCGTTGGTGACTGCAGAATAAACATAAGATAGACTAATAAATCCTCATAATCTGAATTAGCTGTCAGAAATACATAGGCAATTTGAAGACTTACCACCATTTCAAAATGACACACAAAAAAGCTCTTGACTGGTAGAGAAGGCTGTGTTGTGTTAATCTCTGTTCATGCAGTGTTGTCAACATTGCCAATTAAAGGACAAATATGCTATTAATAAGTATGCTAAATACACCTATGAGTTGCAATAAAAACTTTTTAAAATATAAATGGCTTGGTTTTTCTGACAGTTCAGAAAGCACATGAAAAACAGTATGCTAGATGATTAAGAGCATGTCGCTTGATCCATTTTAAGTGGTTATGCTTATCAAGTGGTAAGTATCTAGCTTTTGGAGTATCATCTTTATTATATTCTTGTTCCCTGTAAAAATAAAATTTGTACAAGATACTTGCCATTATGGTTAGTAAATTGCACCAAAATTATGTGGTCAGCAGGTGCTTGCTTGTTCACTCTTTCATGCATTCAGGCAAGCTCTCACGTGCTTTCTCTTCCTCTCTCTCAATTTACCATTCAGCAAAAACAGTTCTGTGTTCAGGAAGATGATGATCAACATCAAATCTTTTTCTTTTTAAACAGATGAAGTGGTGCTGTGACTTTTCTTTGTTAATTACATCATAGGCATTTTGTCCAGTGAACAGAGAATTACAACACACTATTAAAATTTCTGGGTTAAGTATTTAGTATAAGGTCAATCCTTATTGTCTGTGTATTGTTTACTTTGAAAAAAGTCATGACTCTCCAAAAACCACACAGTTCCCTATAGCCTTTGGGATAGTCAGAGTTGACTTTTATTTATTTTCGCTGCCTGCCCCTTCTCCCCCTCCCCCCTGCCCACGCTCTTCTGAAAAATTGGTATATGAGATTTCTCTAACTTTTTCTAAGTGGTTTTAGGATCTCTGAGGTGTCATAGGTATGTTGGGGGGGGGGGTAGTTTTTTTTGATTTTTTGTTTTTTTCCCCCAGGAGGTTGGGTATGAGCTATTAGTCTGTGGTTTGGCATCTTCCATGTAATATATAAATTCCAAAGAAGGCTTGTGAACAATATCTTAGCAATTTTATGTTGTTTCCCCAACCAGGAAGTTTTCCCACCTTTTATTGAATACTTAATTTTTTAATTGTCATTTATTGTCTGATTTCAACTGCTCCTAGTTCAGATTTCAATCAAACTATTTCATGCTAAGCAGTCTTTAAAATTTAAAACCTGTGCATCTTTCACTGAGCTTCCAAAAAATGTAAAGCAAAGAAAACTTGCAGATAATAGAAAGTACAGCACAAAAGAGTTTCAAAACTAGTATGGCAAAAAAAGCGAGCTGAATTGATATGGTTCCTATCTGTGGGTTCTTATTCAAATAACTGGTAAAAGAAAAGAAGGTACCTAAGTTCCACCTGCCTCTCACTATATCTGTCCTGAATGCCGGTAAGCATGCAATCCCACTTTGTTGTATGTGAATATGAGTTCTTCTTTGTGTGGGTAAAAGATGGCAGAAATATCACTGGAGTGTAATCCAGATGATGACTGAAGGTCAACAGTGAATGCATTTGAAATGGCATTTTTGCTCCTGAGAATGCCAGGTTGTGGGATCAAACCTTACAAGAATTTAACATTGTGATATGCTGGGTGCTCAGCACTTGTAACGGGAAAAGTGAGAGAAACAGTTCCCAGAGAGGAAAAAAGTATGTCTGTGTGTGTGTGTGTTGTTGCAGGGGGAAAGGAAGCTGAGGAGGAATACAGTGACTATAGCTATAATTGAGAGAAACGATGAAGGTATGGGAAGAAAAGCTAGTACTGAAAGCTGAGAAGATTCTTGCTTTTTCCAGTTCTTCATCAAATACTGTATTAAAGCACAAACTCTAGAAAGTAAATAAAATTAAGTTTGAATAGTACTGCATCTGTAGCATTTCAGGGAGAAAAATGTGAAGGCAATCTGCGTATTTCTAGCACACTGTTAGTGCCCATTATTGTTGGATTTCCTGGATCTTATCAGTTTGTGTCACTGCTCTTGTATTCTTTTAAGAATTTGTCCAAAAAGCTTCAAGAATAAAGCAAATGAAAATGAAATGCTTTGCTAGGAGACTGTAAACCAGCTATGAAGATACTGTAATACTAGCCTACTAGTGGGCAGAGGCAATCGAGGTGTTCTGGATCTGTGGGACAGTCATTGGGATTCTTGAAACGTTCTGCATACCAGATAATTTTTTAGGAAGCAAAAATGGTAATATGAAGGTTATATAAGCTTTATAAGGAAGATAAAATTGCAGCATGTAATTTTTATCACTTTTTAAAAGCCTGAAAAAATTTGTAATTTCTGATTGTTTATTCTGCACAGATTTTTATTTATATCTTTCTTTTTTCTTGGAAGATTTTATCAATAAATGGAGAACAAGTTAATGAAATCTCTAAGAAGGTGAAAGGAATTTTCTTTCAGATGTTTTTAATTATTGGAGCTAAGCTGAACTTTCATTTACATACATTTTACCCACTAAAATCAGAAAATTGAATCATGTAAATGAGAGAAAAGTTTATATTGTGTTTATTTTGTTTTAATTAAAAATGTAAAAATGTAAAAATTTGAATAAATGATGTCAAGAAAAAGTTTTTTCCTGAGCACTCAACAACCCCCCTATATAAAATGTAGTGAATAGATGCAGCTCATAGTTTCCCAAGAGAGTACACATGAGCTAATAAACTCATTCTACACTTGGTCACAGAAAAGGTTATCCAAAGATTATCAAAATATTTTTGTTCTGGAAAATGCTGGGAATTTTTTAAAGATAGCTTGAGATTACATATCAGTTGTGGCTTTTTTTTTTCTTTTTTTTTTTTTAATGTTGTAGTTTTGCTGCTTTCTTGTCTGGTCACAAGAGAGTGTATTATTAATACCTTTCATTCAGTAGTTCTGAAGGGTGTTTGTCAGTTTTCATTCTCTGTAAACTAATTTGACTCCCAGCTGGGAGATATCACCGAGAGTTCCTAAAATTGTCTACTAGTAATGTATGCATAAACTATGCATTTCAGTGAAATCTGAGACCTGTGTAAGTAAGAAGGACCTCATCCTACACCCACTTCCCTTGAAGTGGTAAGAAGATCAAGTTCAAAAAACTATATGAAATAGCAAAGTATAATATTAATGAGAAAGCTTCATTTCTGCTGTGCTTAGAATTTTTTTTTTTTTTTAATCTTGTCATTTATTTCAATGCCGGAGTGGCAGCCTAGCAGTTTGAAAACTGCCTGCCTATGCTCAGTTGCCACAAATATTTTGGCAAGGGAATTTATTACAAAGAATGTTTGAAAAAGAAGGCAAAGTTTAAGAAAGCAGTAGAAAACAAGATAGAGAATGTTGAATATGTTCAAAATATGCACTTCTGTAGGCAATATTTGTTCTAGAAATTGTGTTCCAATTTATACTTGCTCTGTCAGGGAGCATATAGTATTACCAATGCTGAGCACTTGAGTTCTATCAAGTAGCTGAACTAAAACACACACAAATATTTGCACGTCAAAGAACTGTTTTCAGAAATCATTTAGGGTTGATGTATTTTGGAAACTTTAGGTCGAATCACTCTGTATCTGGGGAGAAAAACAAGTCAGAAGAGGCCTGTTGGTAGCCAGAAGAGAAGTACCGACATGAGCAGCAGTTACCACTGCAAAGGTCACAGCTCTGGGCACCATGGCACAAAGGGGAGAATCTGCAAACAGCCGCTCACTTAAAGCCCGGTGTGGAGGGCTCTGAATTCAGTGGGCATCGAAACAGGAACAGGCAAAATAAACATTGTGACTTTAATGCAGTGATATTTTTGTTGCCGGATATGTGTGTGACCACTCAAGTCTTGACATCTCTGAGCAGTCATGCTGCTAAACCCAATGGGATTTAAAAACTTGGCTGTCCTCTGTGTTTTCTACCTGCTGGACCTAAATCTTGGACGTTTTCTAGATCACATTTAGAAGGAGGAGGAGATTTTCCTATGCAAATCTAATAGCCAGTTCGTCAGAGTAATTCATGTGAGAGGTCCAAGGTCATCTTCCTCTTCTGCTTGATACTCAGCAGGACTTGAACCCAGGTTTCCTTCATAAATGTGAAAACAGTGAGGCTTTTGAGCCAGATTTCTTCCTCTGACTCAATTAAGATACAGTACTATTTAATACAAGGCAGAATAACAGTAGAGCAGTCTCCTCAGAAATAGACAGAGATGTTCCTCTCAACTGCCTTATACTGCAGGGTTTAGAACAGGCTTCTCAAAGGAGGTAGAGCTGAATTCAAATCTATGGGCTTTCAGAAGAAATGCTCTGAATGGAGTAAACTAACTCTAATAGAGTAGTTAAAGTCTGTGAGTGCAAAGCTGGCGTAAAAACGCTCCTTTGGTCCAGAGTTGTCAGCTAACTTTCCAAGGGAGTGTAAAATCTCCCTTCTGTGGTGTTTATTACCTAGCCTTAGGTGACCAAATTAACCTGATTCTTCCAAAGCTAACATTTCCCATCTATTACGTGGCAAATCCAGGCATGTGCTTTGGGACTTGAATTCCATTCAGCAGCAGTACCTCTGAAAGTTTAATTGTGCAGTGTTCAACTTGCATCCTTCTTGTGGCTCTAGTACAAAGGCCTTTTCTCTTGAGAGAAAGCAGTAGCATTATCTGGTATTTATTTATTTAAGGTTTTTATATTTGCTATCCAGGATAACTGACTGTATTTGGAATAAGCACCTATGAGATGGAAAGACTATGGCATTTCCAAAGGTGCTGAACACATCATTTTTCATTATTTTCACTAGCACCTATCTCATAGCTCATCACTTCTAAAATTCAGATGATAATATAAACTGTGTAATTCTGAAGTTGTAAATGCCAAAGAAATGTTGTTTATATAATCAAAGTATTATTATACAGGAAAAAAAATGTGTTTAAACAAGCCTTCTGTATTGTAGTTCCTAATCATGGTCTCAAAGCAGATATGCCTCTTCAGTTAAACTTGAAATACACCTGGAAAATATGCTGGTGGATTTTTTTCCTCTCTTAAGAATGAGTGAGCAATTTATCACTGGACAAAAGAAAGATTTGAATCACTCAGCTTTAGAGAGTTTGGTTTCTATTTTTCCATTTCAATGGGAAATATACATGCACTGTCTCCCATAACATCCTCATAGACAAGCTCAGGAAGTGTGGGCTAGATGAGTGGACAGTGAGGTGGATTGAGAACTGGCTGAATGGCAGAGCTCAGAGAGTTGTGATCAGCAGCGCAGAGTCTAGTTGGAGGCCTGTAGCTAGCGGTGTCCCCCAGGGGTCAGTCCTGGGTCCAGTCTTGTTTAACTTCTTCATCAGTGACCTGGATGAAGGCACAGAGTGCACCCTCAGCAAGTTTGCTGATGATACCAAACTGAGAGGAGTGGCCAATACGCCAGAGGGCTGTGCTGCCATTCAGAGAGACCTGGACAGGCTGGAGAGGTGGGCGGAGAGGAACCTCAAGAAGTTCAACAAAGGGAAGTGCAGGGTCCTGCACCTGGGGAGGAATAACCCCATGCACCAGTACAGGTTGGGGGTTGACCTGCTGGAAAGCAGCTCTGCGGAGAAGGACCGGGGAATGCTGGTGGACACCAAGTTAAGCATGAGGCAGCAATGTGCCCTTGTGGCCAAGAAGGCCAATGGTATCCTGGGGTGCATGAGGAAGAGTGTTGCCAGCAGGTCGAGGGAGGTGATTCTCCCCCTCTACTCAGCCCTGGTGAGGCCACATCTGGAGTACTGCGTCCAGTTCTGGGCTCCCCAGTACAAGAGGGATGTGGCACTACTGGAGCAAGTCCAGCGAAGGGCTACAAAGATGATTAGGGGACTGGAGCATCTCTCTTACGAGGAAAGACTGAGAGAGCCAGGCCTGTTCAGCCTGGAGAAGAGAAGGCTGAGAGGAGATCTTATCAACGTGTACAAGTATCTGAAGGGAGGGTGTCGAGAGGATGGGACCAGACTCTTTTCCGTGGTGCCCAGCGACAGGACGCGAGGCAACGGGCACAAACTGAAACACAGACACTTCCATCTGAACATGAGGAAAAACTTTTTCACTGTGAGGGTGACAGAGCACTGGAAGAGGTTGCCCAGAGAGGTTGTGGAGTCTCCTTCTTTGGAGATATTCAGAACCCACCTGGACGCGATCCTGTGCAACAAATGTGCTCTAGGTGACCCTGCTTGAGCAGGGGGATTGGACTAGATGATCTCCAGAGGTCCGTTCCAACCTCAACCATTCTGTGATTTTGTGATTCCTTTGCAAGTCATGGGGTCTGCTGAATCTGCATCTGAGGGCCCTTGCATAGGCACCCTCCTTTGAGGTTTCCTGTGTGAGGAAGGTGTACTGCATTGCTGGGCAATAGGGCCTGTGCGTTATTGCCACCTTTAACGACATAGTGATGGACTGAAGCTGCGCCCTGTGTATATGGCTCCAGGTAAGCTTTTATGGAAAAGTTTACATTACAGTTCAAGCCCTGTATTTTAAGTTACTTTGGCTAGACTTTGCAATGTGATGACTTTGATGAAACTGGACAGCTGCTACACTTTACCTAGGAGAATTGTCTACAGGCTTGTTTTTTGAGTAAATACTACCACCTAGCAGCGGGTAGAGTGGAGGAACTGCCCCTTCTGTGTGTGCTGTACTGGGCGCAGCCCAGTTTTCCTTGCCCAGTAACAGACCTTCCCCTTTGGGGATGGCAGCATCTTAGAAACTGCACTCATCTAAACCTGAAAAGTTCCCCACCTTAGACATTGAACTCCCTGGAACTCCTCTCAGGTGGTTGATACATTGAGCCTGTGACAGAAAACAAACCAAAACATGCCTTTTGTTTGCTATTTAAAAGTGTTCTTTGTCAAAGAGGTTTCATTTATGAACAACTCCATAATTATAACTGAGTCTGATTCTGTTAGAAAGTCCCATGCAAGTTATTTTAATTAGTGAAGGGTGTATTTGATAAAACTTTTTAGATGAAGAATTTGGGGTTTTTTTGAAGCTCTTCAGCAAGGAAGCATAGTTAAATGCTTGTGGATTTAAGGTGATAATTTGTTATGGACTTCTTGTTTAATGATATCTTAGGAAAATGAAATACTTTCCTGCCACTTCAGAGTTTATTCCTGGAATATCTCATTTAACTACAGGAAGATAATTATTGTATTACTTAAAGCTCCACTTCTTCCTTCTGCTAGCCCTTCCCCCCCACCCTTAATGTTTGAAATATATTAACTATTTTAATTACCTGGTTTTTACTCTTATTGCATTCATTCATTACTTCAAAAATGAACACTTTTCACCAACCTCGTTTTCATATGGTATTTTAGAAAATTCTCATCTTCTCAGTCTAGATGCTATCATCCATGATCTCTTCTAATTCAGTAAATGTAAATAGCTGAACAAGCAATGTTTCCAAGACTTGAAAACCAGGAAGGAAATAGGACATCCAAAGATTTCCTGTGAATACTGTGCTTTTTATGTAGAGCCAGGAATGCTTTCTATGGAAAGCAATTTTCACTAATAATTATTGTTTATAGGAATTTAAGGAGTGCGTTCAACTGCATTTGTCTTTGTCAGGAAACATCCAAGACAAAGAGAAAGTGTGATTGTATAATAAATTAATCAAATTAATTGATGGCTGTTCTGGATTGCTGAATTAATAACTTATTCTGCTTCATGACAATGGTTCTTTTACACATTTTCTGCATGTTAGTATGGTGTCCATCACAATCAGTCCTTTATATCTAATTGGGTCTCCTGAGTGCTACTGTTATGAAATTGTGTAATAGGAATAGCTGCTATGAAAAAAAAAATCAGTGGTAGGAGTGAATATCCTTATAAAGGAATAGTTTGATGTAGTTTACCTTTTTGTCTATGAAAAAAAGCAAAGTTCTACTTAATTTACCAATACTCATCTCTGTACTCGAGCCAATTCGCGTATTTTGAGACTATCAAAATGCCTTGACGTGCATATTGAAAATACATTGCTGTTAGAAAGCAATTGGGTAATTCATTACAGGAAAGCTTTAAATCATCACGTTTGTTTCTGTCCGTATCAAGTCATTTCCTATAGCCATCCTTTGAGAAAATCCGGTGCCCTGGGCCGCTGAGGAACAATCCGAGGAGGAAGTGTGCTGCCCATCGCGGCGCTGCACTGCTTCCACTCATCTTCCTGGCCTGTAAATAAAAACCCCTCTGAACAATGATAGGGCAGCAGTGAACGCAACGCGCCATGGCTGCACGTGGTGTTTTGTCAAAGAAATCCTGGGAAGTGAGTCAAACTTTATTCAGAGCTCTCGATGCTAAATTTATCGGTGAGTGTAGAGTCAGTTTGGTATTGTAGAACAGCTGGGCTTTGGTCCGCATTAAAAAGCAGTCATAGGAACCAAATTTAATGTCCTGCACCTCTCTGAAAGAACCAAAGCTGTGCTGTCAAGTGAAGTGGTATGGGGAGCTGGGGGTCAGCTTAATAAAGAGGAAAAAAAAAGTTATGGTTTCTGTAGCAGGGGTCAGCAAAGAAAGGGGCACGGAGCATTTAATCCCCATGAGGTCATTGTGGTCCCTGGGCCACCGTGCTGATGCTGACTGCAGAAAACGGATGGGGAAGCCAAGGAGTGGAGCCATGCACACACCCGTGTGTGAGCGAGAGCAAGCGCAAGAGCCGGCGGAGGGGAGAGGGGAGATTTCTGGAGGAAAGAGAAAAAAAGAAAAAAAAAATCAAATTCAAATGAGGTGAAGTCACCAGAGCATGAATGCACTGAATGGGCAGTCTGGCTGGAGCAGCAAACAGCAAAGTGGACCTGAACAATTGGTGGATTATTTTCCATCTGGAGGGAGTGGGCTCTTACTCTCTTCAGCTGAATGACTTTATTTAGAGACAGAGCCTGGTTTTCGTTCAGTGCAGGCATTGCAATCTTCTTTGCAATGAAGTTTTAATACGCTGGGGAAAGCCAATGGTACTGCTAGCTAATGTGGGAAATAGCTTTTCTGCAGCCCCTCCGCAGTGGAGCAGCTAGCTTGGCTGCAGTGCTCTTTTAAGTGGCAGAAAGAATGCAATGTGATTGGCTCAATAGAAGGAAGCTCATTTTTTTTCTGTCTCGAATAAAGTTTTTGCACAGCCCGTACTCCATGAGAGAATTTCTGTCATGACGGCGTCCATAGGTAGGTTCTCGGTTTCCTGCTCTCCCTCTTTCTTCTGAGTTTTCCTCGGTCCGAAAATTCGCTTTGTGGGGCTTCTCTGTTTCATTGGCTGTGTTCCTAGCTTGGCGCAGGAGGCAGTGAAATGTGATCTACGCTGCGGTGCACGTCTGTCTGCGTGTGTGTGCAGTGGGGGGAAGAGAAGGGTTTTAAAAACAAAACAAAACACACTTTGGCAATTCAGTGGTAGAGCTCTGCAACAGTGCAGTATGCTGTACGGGCTTCCAGAGGTTGCTTGTGCAGGTTGTACTGGGCTAGTGCATGCTGTATACTTACGTGCTGGTAGCAAGCTGTGAAGAAGAAAAACGGGAAAGAATTATGCCTTGTGTGGTTATGTGGCAGTATTTGGAGTCTGCAGAGAGGTTGTGAAGCTTTACAGACAAAGATTTGGCTGTTTTGAGCTGTGGTCATTAATGGAGTGGCAGAGGGCACCAGGCAGGGCACATGAGCTTTGTGCAGCCTTTTTTCTTTGGGGGAGACTTTTTCTTTTTTTTGGAAGCAGAAGAAATGGGGACTGCCTGGAACACACATAATTGCTGACTCCATCCAAAAACTTTTTCCAGACTGATTCTTATTCTTCCCCCGAGGGGTTCCTAGCAAGGTTACAGCAGCTTTAAATTTCCTTTCAAAGGCATGAAAAATGAACTGATTTTGTAAATGCTACAAGTCTTTTCTGAATAAGGAATATCACTTACTTTTTCTGCCTTCTTGCTTAATGAGAAGAACAGTGTATTGTACCACTAGCCTTGGCAGGATAATTCAGGCAGTACTCAGAGTTGCATGTAAATTCAGGCAGTACTCAGTCACATGTTAAATGTCCTTTATTTCATACTCTAGATCTGAATTTTTCATCAAAATAAAATACAGTCTTAGAACAGGCAGCTGTTACATGATGTTTTGTGCAGGATGTACCAGGATAATTTAAAGGGCCTGATTCTTATGGCCTTAATACGAACAAATTTTCCATTCAGTCAGTAGCAGCAGATGCTTGTGTAAGGACTGGAGGGATCCACCCAGTGTAAACCCACAAAGAGGAGAGTTACTGAATCATGTATTCTTAGAATTGGATCAAGAAAACACCTAATAGCTTCACCTTTCATTCTTATGTTACACAACTTCAAACAACACTAAAAATTAACTGAATTTGTTCTTAGCAGTTTCAATTCCATATTTTTAAAAGCAGGTTCTGAAAATCAGTTCTTCTTTTTTGGGTTTCTAACTTCTAAAATGAAAATGGTTTAGGTATCCTACTCCAGAACTAAAAAACAGCCCTCATTTTTGGCATTCAGACTGCAGTGAGCTGTGTTCAGCCATTTATTACAAGCAAGTGATCCCATTAAAGTGAACAGGTTGAATGGAGTCACATTTGGGCAGAATTTCTCTGACAGGCTCCAGCAGAGGGGCAGGGCCATAGTGTGACATTTGGCATAAGGTCCAAATGTCAGTTTGGTTGCTTCCACTCTTCAGACAAAGTACATACTCCTTGGACATCAAAAACTGCATCCTTGGGTCTCTCTGGGCTGCTGCAGGCACCTGGGAACTGGATTGAGAGAGGAAAAGGGGAGTTCAAACTCCCAGTCACTGTTCCCAGCTTTAGGTCGCTATCCCTCTTTCCACCCCAGGAAGAGTAGATAGGATCATACTGTGAAGTTGAAGATGTCGCTCATGAGCCTTGGTTCTCATCTTCTGGGATGGCAGGTCACTCCCGAGCTCAGTCCCTCCTTTGCTCAGTGTACTTGCTCTGCTTTTGTCCTCCCTTTGCATTGTCTTTGCAGTGGGTCTCAGTAGACATAAAGAGTTGAATTTCTTTTCATTTTAGCAGAGATGATCCAGACCTGCATCTCCCATGTCTCAAGCAATTTCAGTAACTAATGAAGTTTGAAGCACAGGGCAGACATTTTCCTCTTTCCCCTTTCTTGAAGTCTGCTGAGTCTTTGAGAGCATTCTGTCTGAAAAATTACAATTTTTCATTTTGAAGATAACAGTACATGTCCCATTCTTAAACTTTTTTCCCTAAAAGTATTGCAGTTTAACTTTACACTTTGATGAGAATTGTTGTATGAGCTAATGTGAATATCTGAAATTTCAGTATGAGATAAGCCAGGATAAGAATGGAATTGGCTATCTCTAATGGTACTTAACTATTTTGCTGTGAACATCTAGTGCAGGCATGTTAATAATTATATTCTATTTGTTTTGTTGGATTTGTTTTTGTTCATCACTGCTCAAATAGGAATGATCTGCTTTTACTTAAAAGAACAGTACTAGTGCTCTTGTTTATGCATTATGGACTGACAGCTGTATTAGTGGCTCTCTTCTAAAGAAGGGTGGTTTAATAAACACCACGTCTGATGTCTGCATGTGACCTGGATGACTGGAGGAGATGCCTTAACAGCTGACTTGCATTCCTAAGACAGCAAAGCTGTGCTTAAAGTCAATAGCACAGCATTTGCAAGATCTTTTAAAATACATGAGAAGACATGTGTGACAGATTGCTTCAGCCTCTGGGGAAGGTTCTTTTTTTCTGGTACTATTTGGGGAAATAAAACTGAAATAAGCATAAAACTACTTCAGAAAAGTGTGATATGGCTCCTACTGCTTTAAAGATGATGAATTCCAAGTTCCATTCAGCAAATATGACTTACTTATATATTTGACATTTTTGAATGAATCTATGATAATGGTGTGTCTAAATTGTGACTTCAAAGTTAAACAGGGTAAGGGTAGTTTATTGTCTGTCAGTCGGATGTTTGTTAGAAAAGCTGTATTGTAAGATCTTCAGGGCAGGGACTGTGGGTGGGCACATGGTGGGGAAAGTGGGGTCTGGTAAATCATCCTTTTGATATTATTCATCCCTGTGCAGATAGAGGCTGAGGGTAAGTGCAATTAATTCCCTGATGCAGAGGTTGCCTGGAGATAAGCAGACCCCTGGCACAGCTTCAGAGGCTGCATTTGTTTGTTTCTGGCTGGAGCCTCTGTGGACCATCCTGGGAGCTTGAAATTGCTGGGCCGTAGGAATGTCCCAGTGTGCACCCACTTGTGTACTGAGTCTTCCCAGGCCAGAGTCTCCTGTGGAGGTGGCGTTAAGCCAGCCTTGCTCACCTTCTGCCTGCTGGGGAGGGCCACTTTGCCAAGGATATTTCCTCAAGGGGCAGTGTGTGTGATTTACAGCACTCTTTAGGCATAAGGCAAGAATGGATTTTCTGTCTTTAAATACAGTTGGAAGGCTCCCAAAACACAGTGAGCACTTCTAAACACACATGATAAATAATTGCATGAAGTTAGAAGCCTTCAAAACAGCAGGGTAACTTATCTTTAATTACTAGCAGTTTGGGTTCAGACTAACTGCTGAACATCTTATTTATTCCACCAAAGACATGTCTCTGTTGGGGAGATTCTTTACTGTCTCTCCAGATTTGCAGTTTTATTTCCCAGATTGCTAGCCACCATTGCTGTGTTTTCTGTAAGAGCCAAGCACACAACAGATGTTCTACTGAGTTCCTTGTCAGTACTGTTTAATGAGGCATCCAAAGCAGGCCCTCCTAGTATGGAGAGGTTAGTGTGTGGATACTAGTGCCATCACCTTCATTGCTTTGCTCGTTCTCCAGGTTCGTCCCGCTTGGCTTGGTTGCTTACAAAAGGGAGTTGATCCACTCAAACAGGGTTGAACAGAATCTCCAAACAGTAGTAGCTTTGTCTTTTCTTTCACAGGCATGAATGATGGTTTGGAAAAGGGAAAAAAAAACCCTGCTTTATTATGTTTTTAATCTTTTATGTAGGAATTGGAATCTGATTGCTAGTGGTTGCTTTTTGAAAAGTGGGGGAAAGATACTTTAAAAACAACTGCCCCAGGGATGATGAGCGTTTTAGGCTTGTGACATGTTCTCCCTATGAAAGAAAGTAGGCAGCTGTGAAGAAGGGTTTATGGAAATGCATAAAAGCAAGCAGATTCCGGGGCAAAAGAGAACTGTCCCTGTTCCATCCATACCAAAAACAAACAAGCAAATCACTACTTTATTCCTTTACAACATATCCTCTGCTCTGATAGCGCATTAGACTTTTCTGCACAGCAAAGAAATTAGTGTTATGATAGAAAGATAGAAATGCTGGTTGGAAGGGGCCTCTGGGGGGATCTGTAGTCCAACCTGTTGCTCAAAACAGAACTACTGGATCTGGCTTTGTCTGAGTCATGAAAAACCCTACTGATGGAGGTTCCACCACCTCTCTGGTTAACCTCATTCAGAGCTGAACTACCCCTTAGTGACAAGTTTTTTCTGATGTCCAGTGTGCACTTACAAGCCTGAAGGGCTGTTACCCTTTTTATATCATCTGTCACTACTGAGAAGAGTTTGGCTGTCATCTTCTAACTCCCTCTTCTAGTAGTTGTAGGCTGCTTTTAGATTCCCCTCTTAGTTGCTTCTTCTCCAGACTAGACAAGCCCAGCTCTCTCATCCTCTCCTTGTAGGCCATGTGCTGTAGGCCTTGGTAATCTTCCACTGGACCATCTCCAGTTTCTCATGTTCTTCTTGAACTGTGGGCCCAAAACTGGACATAATATTCCCAGTGCAGCTTCACCAGACCTAGTACAGAGGGGTAATAATTTCCTTTGGTCTGCTAGCCATGCTCCTCTTGATGTAGCCCGGTATGCAGTATACCTTATTTGTGATGAGAGCAAACTGATGACTGTCATTCAGCTTGATATGTATTGTAACCACCAGATCCTTTTCAGCAGGGCTGCTTCTCAGCAGTTGGCTCCCAGCCTATACTGTAGCAAGACATCGTTCTGCCCCAGGTGCAAAGATTTGTATCTCATGTTGAACTTGATGAGATTTCTGTTAGTCCAGTCCTCAAGTTCATCAAGGCCCCTCTTACAATTCAGTGTGGGAACCACCCCCCTAATTTAGTATCATCCACAAATTTGCTGACAGTGCATTGCCTCCTCATCCAGGTCATTCATGCAGATACTGAACAATTTAGGGCCTGTTACCAAACACTGGGGTACTCTGCTTCTTACTGTCCAGAAACTGGACGTCAGGTCATTAGTTATAATCCTTTGAGCCCAGCAATCCAGCCAATTTTCAGCCCATTTTTCTAGGCCGTGATTCCTCAGCTTCTGAGTGAGAAAGCTGTGGGAGGCACCATTAAAAGCCCTTTTTAAGGTCAAGGTGTACAACATCATTGCACTCACCTCGTATAAGTGGCCACTCATTTCATCGTAGAAGCAATTGTTTGATCAAGCGTGATTTGCCCTTGTTAAATCCATTCTTCATCACCTTCTTGTTCTTCATGGTCTTCCCAGGCATTGGGGTGAGGCTGACCAGCCTACAGTTCCTGTATCCTCCTTATTGCCATTCTTAAAGATGAGCTTAATATTATCATGTTTCCAGTTATCAGTGTGGTTCAGTGAAGCAGAAGCATTGCCATAGACATTACCCCTTGTTTTAAGTTCTTAGATTTTCTTAAAAAAAATTAAAAATGTCGATTTCCAGATTTCTTGTGAATTAGTAATATTCAGTTGGGGGAAGGGAAGTTCATCTAAGCAAAACAAGGTCTTTATATTCTGCTTGATATTCCTTTGGTTTTGAAGTCTAAGATGAAGTGAAAAGTGAAAATGAGAAAAGAAGATAAAAACTGTTAATATTTTTAGATTATTTATTTTTTATACATCATTTAAACTATAGAGTTGAAGAAATACTGGGAAAAATTGGGGTTCTGTTGTCATATCCAAAGGGACTACTTTTATAGTATATAATCTGGTTCATTTTTAAAATCTACTTTTGGAAACTTACAGATTTGCATGAAAATTCAGTGTTTCTTTGCTTGAGGTTTTTGGGGAGCTGGAGGGAAAAAGTAAGTTAACGACGACAGAAATTATCTCAGTCTACAGGTTCTTATGTGGAAAGCATCTTAACAGATACCTGTTTTCTAAAGCATTTAAAAACCCCAAATCTATTTTGTCAAAAATGCAGAGAGCATAAAGCAATTAACTAAATTTTTGAGGACAATGAACAGGAAGGTGCTTTGTTGCTGCTTGGGCTTGTTAGGGTTTTTGCTTTCAATGTGAATGGCTTGCTTCAGCTTACTTGTGTTTAACTCTTCTCAAACAAAAGAAATAGTAATACAGTAAATTGGCTATTGTTCTCAAGGCTCTTAGACATGTTTGAAACACTTGAGAATAATTATGGAAGTTGGCTGGCAACAGCATTGAGTCCTGGATGAAAGGTGGAACAACTTATGTTGGAAAGGATAGTGTATGCTGTGCAAAAGAGATAATAAAGCTATTCTCTGGCAGTTGAAATTGTAAAAGGCAAGATCTTAAGCATCTTTCATTGAGGCCAGTTGGTCACATTTCATGTGTTTGTCACCGAAATCATAACATGTTCAGTGCAAAGGAAAGAACAATGGGTCCAGAGTTGATAGTTTTTATGCAAAGAATTAATGTGGTTCACTTTATTGTTGTGAAATTGAAAGCAGAATATAATAAGCATAAATCAGCAAAGTTCCAGTAAAGTCAATAGTTTGCAGACCAGTTGAACGCAAGAGAGAGTTTCAGCATTACCTCGGTCTATTTTATTAATTTTGACAGCTTAGCGTTTGGAAGAGCAGAAAAATAGGCAGTGAAAGAGAAGATGGCTCCTGCTGCAGAACCTTACAATCTTAACAGATTTGGAAAGGTGTTAGCTTGTAAATGGGTTTAAGTGGGCCATCTTGCTATCTCTTATTTCCGTATGCAGGGTTTTTAATTTTGGTCTTCCCTGGGAGCTTTGTAGAGCTTCCCAGAAAGGAAGGCTTGCCAGTTCTGTTCTTAGCACTCTGTCAGCCCTTGGAGGAACACTTTTTCTGGGGAATGAAATCCTTTTGTCATGAATTTACCGTTTCCAGGGTTTCTGGCTTTCCATAGTAACATGAGCCTCTGCTACCCCATACTCAAACTGTGTGGTTACAATTGTGCACTCCTTTTCACTTCAGTCCAGTTTGCTGTCTCTGAACTTTGCATCAGTACCTGTCCTCCCCTGAAATTCTTTCTTGATCCAGTTTCTTCTTTGAAACTGTAATTTTGCAAATACTCTTTCTCTTAACAAGGGAAATCCTTCACTGAAACATTAGCAAAATATGTGAGATCTTAGAAGAGCTAAAATTGGGCCTATTGTGTATCTCTACCTGTGTACTTTATACTTTGGTGGTTTTGCTTTCATTGATTGTTCTTTTTCTCCATTCTTCTGCATGACTTTGGGCATTGGGCCTTGATCTAAAAGGGAACTTACTACAGGTAGATTGCCTGAATGCCCGATTTTCTTCCCTTTGGTACACCAAAACTTCCTTACAATTCCTCTTTTTTGGTTTTCCCTGATAAAGGTCTTTCTTCTTTTTTTTTTCGTAGATTCTAAGATTCAAAAAGAAACTTTTCTAAACAAGCTTCTTTCATAAAATGTACCTAAGTTTATTATCCTGTATGTTTTGCCTTACTGATACACTTCAAGCCATGGAGCATTGACTGTGTCTTTAGATAATTTGTTCTGATGTTTAATACTAAAGGCTAGCATAGTCTTCCATTTTTGGATCCTTGCTCTACATTTCCTTGTACATATCATGCCTCAGCTCTGACCTGAGCCTAAATTTTCCGCAAGAAATTCAGGTGGGTGGTGGAGTAACTTGCTTAATAAGAAATCAAAATGAATCTCGGAAATGGGAAGTGGCCATCTTCTAACCTGTTGTTTCCTGGAAAAAATACAGTTGTCCCAGCAGGGATTCTTGTCATAGAAACTCTTCCAGTTGCCCAGGTGTGGGGAAGAGAGAGTGAAGCCTATCACCCCCGTAGCTCCTCGCTCTCTGCCCATCTCCATATGGTAGTGGTTCAGCTCAGCATTGCAGAGTTCACTTTGGCAGTGCCAGTTGGGAGCTGGAGCCAGCTGGGTGGCAAGCTGCAAAGTGACATGGAGTTTGTGCTAAACACTGGGGCGTATTGTGCTCTTTTCCCAGACATGTTTCAAAGGGAAGAGGAAGGTCTTGCGAATGCGTGTCTGGTAACAGGAGGAGCCCTGGGAGAACAACAAATACCAGATTCATAGAATGTGGCCTTTTTGCTGGGGAGGAAAAGTTGTTGTTGTTACTCTTAGTGAAATGCAAGCTTCCAAAAAAAAAAATTACTTTTACAAGGGACAGAGAAAATCCAGTGTAACTCTTCTGTTACACTCTTTAGTGTTCTCAGTTCTGTCTTTGTGGATGAGTTTGTCAGGAAATCTGTCTAAAGGAATGGATTTGTCAGCTTGAATATGAAAAGTGAAAGATGAAAGCTGAGGAACCCGTTTCCATGTGCAGTCTAAATGAGGCTATTGAGATGGGGAATATTTTGGAGATATATCTGATGTGACTTCTTGTCAGCCTTTCATTAGGCTGTATTTTTATGTCATTGCTGAAGCAAGCCGTCAAAGGATGAATCAAGAAATAGAAATGACTGCCAAATTTGGAAGTATCACAGGAAGTTTCTTATCCTTCTGTTGCACTTTAAGACTGCTCATAGTCCAGTTATTTTGGCTTGTTTTAGTATGGCTTGTTTTAGTATGGTATGCTTTTCGGTGTCCATTCAGCTTTTAGGTTACCCTTAGAGAGTGTGGGGGAGGCCAGCTGAGGTTTGGGGGAGCTGAACAGTGACTTAGAGCTCCCTTTCCCCGAAAGGAATAACTGAGGATCTCAATGGGAGTTTTCAAGCTCTTGGAAAGCAGGTTGGAAGATGCTGGTTCTGTCACCTTCTTGCAGATAGGACCAAGGCATAGACTTAGCAGATGTCTGCAGCTAGAAGTGCTAGTGCTTTGCAGCAAACAAATACCCTGGGAGTCCCACTATGCATTCAAAAATCTCCTAGAAGATATAAGATTGCACAGACTTATGATTCCATGAGATAAAGGGTTAAAAGCTGACATGGCAAGTGTGGACTCTGTATCAGACAATAGAGAGGACATAGCTGAAATATTCAGCAAGCTTGTTTTTAATTGAAATATAAACAAAGCTGCTTTCATGGGAAGTGCCTTTCAGATGCACTTGTTTCTGGCCTGGGAATAGTTGTATAGAGTTTGCATTCTTTCTGCAGATTACAAGCCTTGCTCCCTGCAGCCTTTCACTCTTATTTTAATCTCTTACACCTGTGAAAATTGAGTATAAAAAGAAATGCTGCTTCTATTGGCATGACAGCGGTCCTTCTTTCACGTGATGTTCAGTGTTGTAAAGATAACAAAAACAATCCAAGGCCTACAACAGGGGAGAAGCAAGTCTTGGTTCATGTCTTTGAACAAGGGCTGTTATTAGTTTGAGGGGGAGGGAGAGGTCTTTGTTATGTATAAATGCTTTAGATTAGCTCTTATGCGCATAGCTGAGATTGCATAAGAGTGGGACAAGCTTTTAAATTATTTCAGGAGGAATTCCCCTCCCCTTTCTCCCCCCAGCTTCTGTGTAACTGGATCCCAGTGACTCCCTTACGTAGTCTTATATCAAGGGAACGGGGGGGGGGGGCAGAAGCACGTAAATGAACGATCATGTGGGGTTACGCCTTCCATCATTATTCCCATGCCTGTAAGGAATGCATTAGCCTCACCCATAGAGCAGCAGCAGCAGCATCCCAGGCTGCAGTATAATTGGGAGGCATCCACAGGTTCTTGTGCAGAGATGAGACTATAACTCTTAAGATATTTTGTCTTACAGATGCTGCACTCAGTAGATCTATCTGCTTTTAGCCTAGGGAAAGTTACATTCTTTGGGTGGCTCTAGTGGTCATCAGACATGCAATATTTGAGCAAACCGCCTTCAACTGATCAGCTTTTTCTCAGATAATAATTAAGATAATGTATTATTACTTTACTATAATACTAAAGTATTATTACTTTACCGTATTTTGAAATCATTGCTGAAGGCTTTAACATCGATCTTAAAATTCTTGGGTAAACAAGCACCACTGATTTCAGTAGGAGTGTGGCCTAAATCATGGGTTGATACAGGCAGCTGTGTTCTGTGTTTGCACCAGTATGAGCATGACTGTAATACATCTGCTCTGTTAGATGGATATCGATTCAGACTTTGCTAGCTCTTCCCCACCATGCACGCTTCTGCAGTATTTCCTTAGCGTTTGCTTTAAAGGCTAGTATGGGTATGATTAAAATAAAGTGATGGATATTTTAAAAGCTTGTTAGCTTTCTAATACTTTCTTCATCCTGTTAAATGGTTTCTCTATACGGTATGTGTGCTATGTGAGGAATTCAAATAGTCTTCAGTCAGAGCACTGATTTGCAGATTTTCTTATCTCAGGCATTTCTTTTAAGTACCTCACACCCTCTCCATTCAGGCCAGGTTCTGCCATGAATTGAAGGGAAAGAAAGATTAATTTAGACTTGTTTCAGTGGAGCTCACAGAAATAGTGAGAACCTTTCTCCTTTTTACAGCATTAAAAAGGCTTCCTTATGGAAAATATGTGTTAAAATCACCTTAACTTTTTCCAGAGCTGGAGTTGTTCCCTAGCTCTCTTGTGGTTTTTTTTTCCCTTTCTCCATTCAAGAGACAGTAATTAGATGCTGTTTCATCTGTAATCTCCTTATTTAGGTTCCCGTCTTGCAAGAGTTTAGGTCAATGGAACTATTCATGTGTATGAAGCTATTCAGATGCTTAAGCATTTGCAAGATTATAGTGCATGGCCTTGTCTATGGTAGAAAATTGTGCAGTTAAACCTGGGTTTATCTGGACAGTTTTTGTATTGCTTTAGACTGTACTAGTCTAAAATAGCCATAATTAAATCGAATCCACATTTGAGCTTGGCTAGTCATAACAATGGGACTATAAAGAAAGGGAGTAAACTGTTCTATTATCAAGCTCTTTAATAATTGCATCCACATTATTCCTCATCCAAGTACATCCCATTTTAATGATTTCCCATAGTATCTATGGCCGCTATAATTAAATTGCACATAGTTTGGACTTAAATCAATTTAGCAACCAGTTGCACCAAAGCTGTTTACGAGCTGTTGTTTATTTATTTATTTGTCTGCATGATGTGAACAAAGGACAATTGAAATCTGCATGGCTGTGCTGGTAACTAAACCCATATTTTTTCTGTCCTCATCAGCTTCCTTTGAAACCCAGTTCTGTCCTTATATGAGCAGGATTCTACAGCTATACCAAGAGAAACAATTAACATTTCAGTTTCCTATCACTTTGGTATTTACGTGCATACTGCCTGAATAGGAGATCTTTTTATGTGTACGGTTATGTATGAAACTTGATTAGACATATCTGTCTTACACTGTGGACTGAGGAATGCAGAAGAATTTTAAATAGACTTGTCTGTTCCCATCTTTCAGGCTAGAGAACACACCCTGGAGAACTGATCAAATGGTTTGGTGCAATTTTGTAATCTTGATCCCTTCTGCTGTTTGTTCTCCTGTGGATATTTTCAGCAGTCAATGTAATGTTGTGAAATAAATTGTAACTGCTCAAAAATGGAAACATTCTTCTGTATACTCCTACTAAGAGAAGGAGAACAGGTCATTCTGTAAAAATGTGAATTTTTTAATGTGTCTTTTATTTCATTTCCTTTGCTGCAGAATCGCGAGGTTACACAGAAGCCCTTAACCGCTCTATTGTGATGTCTGACAGCACCATGGGCACTAACCCTGCTTTGCTGAGGGCCAACATGCAGCCGGATCCCGCCTTTCAGCGCGCTTTTGCATCTTCGTGTACTGTTTCAAGTAACAGTTCTGTCCCAGGGGGAGAAAGGTAGGAACTGATTCTCCTGCCTATTGTTTAGTTCTCATAACTCTCATTTCCAGCTGAGATGTTATGCTTGCATCTTCATTGCAGAGCGTTTGGTCAAGGGCTTTGACTTTGGTTGTGACACTTGATGATGATGTTGCCCACCAGCTGGAAGTTGCCGCATACACAAATATCAGTTATATATCTGAGAAACATTTTGAGCTTTGAAAATAAATGGGGACACAAAATTAAACAGGAGTTCATAGTTAAGGTACAGGCTCATACATATTTTCCTGAGTGCTTAACCAGCTTCTTTAATGCTTTACTGAAAAGTATCTTGTGAAATTTCACATGGAAATAAGTTGTTTCATAAGAAATCTAAGTATGTATTTTAGAGAGAGGGAGCACTCTGCTCATTGTAGTAAATGCGTTTATAGTCAGTGAAATATCAGGGGATTTGTTCCTGGTGGTGAACAGCTGGCTTCCCTTCACCTGCCCAACAAGCTGAGAGATTTTATTATTTCCTGTTTGTATTGCCATAAACATGTAGGGCTCTGAACCAGAGCTTGAAAAGTATAAATTTACAGAATACCCCTTGTCACAAGAATCTTACAATTTGAGTTTAAGAGGAGAGCAGGAAACACAGCAAACAGACAGGGGATCCCAGGTAACTATTAGAAGATTCAGAAGACCATGGCAGTCAGTGGTACTAGTCATTAGCTATTCCCTATTATTATTTACCTATTCAGTAAAGGTTTTCCTAGGGGAACAGATGAGGTTGATGATTACAGCTGGTCACTGGGTTTCCTCCTGCAAGGGCAGATCCCCTCTCCAGCATTCCTTTATGTCTAATTATCCCATCATTATTCATCGACAATTGGCTGCTTTTTCAAAGTAAGTGTTTGGAAGGAATCTTGTTAGTTGATGTGTCAAACTCTCAGTAAGGACCTAAACAAACAATGTTGATTCCTCTTCCCATTTCTTTTCCCATCTAACTGGTTTCATTTTCTGTAAGTGCTTGGACTGTAAAAGATGTTGTTATTTTGTGATTATGAATGTGAATCACAATCCCCTAAACAAAATATATTAGGAGTATTTTCTGAGGCGGACCTGTATACAACATTTCATTATAAATGGATAGAGTTAAGAGCTCAGCATCCAACAATGCAGTAATTATCAAGTTTACATTCCTACTTTAAACTTTCTCTCGAAAGATTTGTTTCCTTCTTGCTAAATACTTTTTTTTCCTGTTGTTTTTCATTTCATCTAGCAGATAGCTGCAGCTGCTTTTTTTTTTCCCCCCGAATGATATTTTCTTCTCTGTGCTTCCCTTCCATTTTTATGGTCCTTCTACTTTGATATGTTCAAATCTACTGATATCCATTTCCACAGTTCCCTTTGAATTATAAATCTTTTCTTTCTATTTTTTTCTCTCTCAAGTCAGCTCTTTCCCTTTGTATCCCACAATGGGTCTCACATTACAGAAATGAATCTCACAATCTCTCTTCATAACCCCTTCTCCTCCCTACATCAGATCCTGCTGGTAATGTTTTCCAGCCATGATCTAAGGGCATTTCTCTTTCAGAAGGAAGGAGCTGATTTGGTCAGAAGCTTAGCACGTCTTGGTTAGAAGGATATTTATTGTGCATTTGGGCAGGTGGAACTGTTAACCAACTGAAAAATCTGATGCCTGCTGTTGCAGTGTTTAATTCTGTCAGTCAAAAAGAGGCTTGGAAAAGTCAGTGTTTCTGGAAGCATCTATCGCCTTGTGTTTTGTTTTTCTCCCATGTACATAAATTAACCACTGGACCTGCCTCTCTTCCTTTTTTAATGTAAATTATATTAGAAAGGGACCTGGCCTAAGAGTTGGGTCTTTTGGACTGTGTTCTTACCATAATTACTTATTTATTGTATGATGGTGCACAGTTCCCTCCTCAGCCTATTACTCAGTTTGTTTTCTTTCAAAATGAACACAATGAGATTCTGCATGTAAGAAATGCTGTGGCAGTGTCGGTATTACTCCGTAAACCTCTGCCTTTGATGGCAACCTGGGCTCAAGAAATTCTTGGGTGGGCCTCCCACTGCTCCTTTCCAGCCAGCCCTGCAGCTCACTATGGATATAGATCTCCAGGACCACTGCCTATGGGGCAGTGCTGTGAGCAGAATCACTGAATTGATTCATATTAAAATACCTCCAAAAAGGGAGGGAGGAAGAGTGTTTTTAACTGTGATCAATGTGATGGTCTGCTTTACAGTGCAAACTCAGAACCACTGGTGTGAGCATGGCTGGGTGGAGGGGCAGATGAGGCAGAAAGGGATGAGCTCCATTGCAGCATGGGTGGTCACAGTGGGGCAGGAATTTCTTCAGCCAGCTACATCACCAAATCCCGCATGTTGTCAAATGCCACCCAAAGGTACTGGCTTGAGTAAGGTGACTTACTGCCTTCAGTGATGATTGCAGTATGGGTTATACACTGACATTTTAAGGAAATGATTTGGCTGTTGTTTTATTTCTGTGTTTGATTTTTGGGTTTTTTGACAGCTCTTCTGCAACAGATTGTCCTTGGCTTGAAAGCAGCCCTAAATCTTCCCCGGCACTCCAACTTTCAATGGGAAACAGCAGGCCAGCAGGAAGTTACCTTGTGCCTTCCAGATTTTCAAACCCTGTGCAAGATGGTTCTCTCTTGTCTCATTTCCAAACCCCAGGACTGCAAGCGGTCACCCTGAGCAGCCGGGAGAATTCACCAGCAGAGCAGCAGCAAGAGCCTGCTGTCAACAGCAGCGCCCAGGCCTACCTCAACTACGGTGGGAGCAACGTGGGCAGCAGCTCCCCCCGAGAGGAGAAGCAAGCTACTTTCAGGGCCAACACTAGCCTCTCTCCTAAAGCCGTGAGCTTGTCAGTGGCAAGTGCAGAGGACAACGGCTTTTTGCCGTACAACTTTCTTACAGCAGCCTCTGGACACAATGGTCAGAACAGCATGGTTCAGCAGCACCATGGAGGGAACCTGCACTCTCAGCCACCTCTTCCAGAGAAAAAGAGGTCCTCTGAAGGAGACCGTTCCTTTGCCTCCATCTCACCCTCTTCAAGTGGCTTCTCTAGCCCCCACAGTGGAAGCACAATCAGCATCCCCTTCCCAAATGTCCTTCCAGATTTCTCAAAAGTTTTAAGCACTTCCCCATTGCCAGGTAGGTTTTACATCAGAGAAATGTGCAATATATTAGAGTTTGTCTGGGATTATGAAAAGCATTTTGGGGAATTTTTAAAATGGGGAGGAAAAGAAAAAGAAAAAAAAAAGAAATGGAATGAAAATGGCAGGGAGGACTTGAATGTTTGCAGTAAGAGGCACCAGTTCACTGGCTTTAGATGTATCCATTCTGAGGACAAAACTGCAAAGATTTTTCTGCACTTCACTAGATGTCGGCCAAGGGCAACCCTCCCTCTCAGCTGCCAAGCCACAAGCAAGCAGTGTGCAATCGAACTTCTCTTAATAAAGGCTGACTTCTTCCTGAATCTTTGCTAGACTCATGTCAAGAACTGTTGAAAATGTAGCTGGGGTCATCCAGTATGTATTCATTGAGCCCCACTGAAAAGCTTTGTAGTTAATATAGTTTTATTAAGGTAGGAAGATTTTTTATATTTTATAGCTGTGGCAAAATGAAACTTTAAGAGGGCTTGCAGAGTCATAGACAATATATGGTATTACATTTGTTGGTTCTAAGACAGTTCAGAGCTTCTCTAGACTGTCCTTTTAACTGTGAGTTTTTAAAGTAATTAACGTGGTTGGAAGTGGGAAAGAAAAGCAAAAAATGCCATGTGTATTTAGAATATTTCTTGATTTTTTTTCCCCCTTTTATTTCACAGAAAACACAACTGATAAACATGTGACTGTAAAATTTGTCCAGGACACTTCCAAGTTTTGGTATAAGCCAGATATTTCAAGAGAACAAGGTATACCAATTGATGTATATTTTGGGGGTATTCACTAACAGAAAGGCTGGTTGGTGAATCCTTCTTAAAAACTTCTTTGATGCCTACCTGATGTCTAAAAAAAGTGCAAAACCTAACTTGGTCTTAGCCCTACAAGGACAAGAGCCAACCTTACTAACTTATTTTGGCCAAAGACTGAATTTGAGGATATAGGGCAGTTGAGTAGTCCTAAAAATAAGTCATGTTAATCAGACAAATTATTAGCCTTACCGAACTAACCACAAAATAATTTAAATCTGCCTGGGGTAGCTGCAGAAAGTTTGATTTACTAAAAAGCTGGTTTGTCTGTTGCCTCCTCACAGCAGTGGAAGTCATTTTAATGTATGCTGAAAGAAAAAGGAGATTAGGCAAGCAGAAAATGCTCTATTAATGCAGACCTATGTTATGCTGAGTCTTCAGCAGCTTGCCTGGCAGAACTGTTTTGGCCTCCAGGTCTTGGAAAGGCAGGTATGCATGAAGCAATACCAAACAACAGGCTGGTCTCAAAAACCTTTTGGGTACAAAACATGCTGCTCTGGCATGAGCTCAGCCATGTGTATTTTCCTGCGTAGATAAGTTGAGAGGTGTTAAATATCAGAGTATTTCATTAGCTAGAACTCAGCATAAAAGCATATGTATCTACTAGTCATTCTGTAGGCTGTGTTTCATTGTCAGGTGCAAGTGAGCTACGTTATTTCTAAAGGTCACAAAATAATACTCCCATAGAATAACATCTGTATGATGTGCTAAACAGATATAATACATCTGTATGTAGATGTATTATCAAGTGAGATTGAGAAAGCTTTTATTACATATGTGGAAATGTGTACATACGCACTTACTCTTTGTCCCTGCACTAACAGATAAATAAACCTTGCTGGGTGCTTTGCAAATACAATTGGTCTGACAGTCCTTGTGCCTGTATTGTAAGAGTCAACTATACTGGATTGTGTTTAATGGGTTATGACAAGATTTTAAACAGGGACTCTTAAAATGTGGTTGTTGAAAAGGAAACATCATAAAGCGTAGTTCTGCGTTTCGAAGGGAATTCATCCTGTCAAGTTTGAACTGGAACCAAAATAGCCTTCAGCTATTGGCAAATGATGAATTGCTGTGTCTGTCTAGTGCATAGTTTCTCAAACTGTGAGGATGCCTCTTATAGTGTAGTGATAAATATGAGCACAAGGGAAGAGAAGGTCATAGAAAACAGATTATTTATTCATCTTTGGATGGTGTTTTACTGGTCCTTTCACTCCAGTCTTCCCCTTGTGTACTCCCCGACCCAGAGGGAGCACTAAGGGTTTAAATGTGCAAAGGAAGTTTCCTGACTTGATGCAAGTCCAAAGAGGGGAATAGATCATAAAGGAAGATTAAACCTAGCATGCTGCTGCTTGAAAGAAGAATATTCTTCCCAACCTTTTAGTATGCCTTTTTCACCCAACCAAGTAAAATCCCTCTTTACAAAGTGCTTTAAATGCTGTTGCTGGGGAGAGGGAGTACGTTTGTTTGTTTGTTTGTTTTCCCCCTTCACTTAATGGACTGCTTGTGTGACAAATGATTCCTGCTCCCTTGCAGATTTAGACATGTTATGCAAGTTCTGCTGAATTGCAGGATTTTATATATTCCTCCTCCTCCCTTTTGTATGTGATAGGTTACTGTACAAATAGTTGTTTTCTTCCCTTCACCATCTTACGGAAGAATAGAGCAGACTGTACATGCACTTGCTTTACTCACTCAAACAGGTTACCAGACAATTGTGTCTATATTTTCCTCATTTTCTGTTGTTATTTGTTTTTCATGAAAAAAAAAATCACAGGTGCATATCTGTATATATGTTTATGATGTAATCATTGCTCAGGCCTTGTAAAATGTGGCTTCATGCCCAAAATATGCAACTTCCTTGTTCCGTGTATACAGACAGCTAAGGACTCTAGGGTCAGATTTGGGCTTTTGCTGGGGTTTCTTTGAAGGCTTGCTGATCATCAGAAATTCTGGAAACAACCAAAAGTACTTTCAGAATGTTTAAGGAGTGGGGGGGGGGGGGGAAGAGATAATGAAACGTACTAAAGTTATATGATGGGTTAAGATGAATCGACACTTTGTTAGATGGCCCGTTTGTCCTTTTTCAAAGAGAGGTACAGATTTGGGCTGTCAGGTTGCAGAGTTGGTAGCAGACTCCTGCAAAGTAAGGGGCAGTTTCCCTGTAAATGATTCCTCCTGGGTGGAGGGGACTGCAGATCAGACTGCAAGCAGCCACCACAGTATACAGAGGTAAAGGTATTTCAATGCTTGGACGCTCAGAGGACAAATACTGCTTTCATCCCTTCCCTTGCTTTCAAACAAATGGGAGGGTGCGAGTGCTTTGTGGAGCAGGAAGTCAGTGGTGGCTGAGAACCGCTGTGCTCCTGCTGTTGAGACTGTGGAGGAAAAGCAAACAATGTTGTCCAGCCCAGCTGGGAATTGTAGCTCTGCTCCCTGTCATGCTTCGAACCAGCAGACGAAATACCAGCAGGAATCAACTTTCCCTCTTCGCTTAAAAACAAAAATGCGGGGCCAGAGGAACTGGGAAGAGGGACACCTTTCCTTTGCCTGGACGTATGTGTGTGTGCATATGTGTGTGCTCCAGTGAGGTGCAGTGTTTGCCAGTCTGCCATCATTTTGTTGAATTTGCTTTGATCTCATCACTCTTATCAGAGAGAAAGACAAGGACAAAAAACATTTAATCTTTTTATCTTTTGCCATGTTGGCCAATTATAATCCTTAGAAGTGCTTTTGAGGTCAGGTTGTTGTTGTCCCTTTTAAGGGAGGGGTAATACTCTGCTGTGAACTTGAACTTAAAATTTCATTTGGAAGCTTACATCAGCACTGTCAGCCTGAAACTGCCTCTGGATGCCTGGAAGTTTATATATGAATATCAATGCCCCAAAATTCTCAGTCCTAAAGTCTTCAGGTTTTATTTTTTCTGCCTTCACTACTGCTGCTATTTACCTAGTTCAGCACTACAATGTGAATTATTAACCAATGTTTGCACAGTGCTCTGGATACATGAAAAGCCCTGGGACAAAATTGTAAGGCTTTACCCAAGAGTTCCTGCTATTAATTTTCTTGGGTACCATTCGCTACCTGCCTGAAGGCACTGACCCAAGACACGGACTAAAGCTGCTGTGTAAAAATCAACTGATGATCAGTTGGCAGACTAGTGGGCAATATTAATTTGATAAATTTTGATTAATTGGCTGGGTAGCAGCAGTTTACCAGCAATGGCCCAGTGTTTGCCACTGAAAGCACTGGTTGCAGGAATCCTGGTGGGACCTGCACATTCTTCTCAGTTAAAAATCACTAGTGGATGGTACCTGAGGCTTTTCTTGCCATATGTATCTGTGAGGTTCACGTGAGATGTTTCCATTCCAGTCCCCCAAATATGTTTGGTTATAGTCTGTTCTACAGCAATGGAGACAGAGAGGATGTTCTGCTTTTCCTTACTATCCTATTAGTTATAGACTTGGAACTGTACTTTTCTTTGTGTATGTAGCTCTGGAAATGTTTTTCTCTCTTTTTCCCTGCATCCTTTGCAGCCATTGCTGTTCTCAAGGACAAGGAGCCTGGGTCATTCATTGTTCGAGACAGTCATTCTTTCCGGGGAGCCTACGGGCTAGCAATGAAAGTTGCTACGCCACCTCCTTCTGTGCTGCAGTTAAACAAGAAAGGTACTGTATGCCTTCTACCTACCATTTAACCAGGCACACGTGATGGGAAGTCTTTATCACTGTGTAGTAATCTGGGGGAATCTTCTCCTCTTCCAGTACGTGCAGTTTCAATCAAGGGCTCCATTTGGTTTCTTGCAGCAGTATCTTATTGAATGTGACCGGATAAGAAACTTGTGGTATTTGATAGTTTCACAACTGGTTATAAATATATACACATTGTGGCTCTTCATATATTGTACCTTATCAACCTAATAGAAAACCAGTGTCATCTCAGTAATGGGTTGTCACTAGCAGTTAGAAGTCTGTGTTTGATCCAAATACCACCGTGTAAAGTTTTCGCTTGGCTGGAAGGTTGAATATTTTTGACCCCAGGGTTTTGTTTTGAGACAGTTTTACATTAGAAATAAATCCCTAAGGGAAAATGATAGTTATTTAATGAGAAGGATGGGATAGACATCTCCCAACTCCATTGCCTCCATGTATAACTTGTGTTTGTTAGCTGTGAAAGGAAAAATGAAAAGAGCATATGGAAAGCATTAATCAGTGTATGGAAACTCAGGAGGCAGCATCGGTAGGGTTCATGGCTCCATCTGTGCTACTGCAAGGGTGGTGGGGTGGTTTTCACTGCTACTATTTTCCTTTGACAAAGCTTATTATGTTCCATTGGTATATGTTGCCTGGTGAGGTAAGGAACTGAGATGACAGGAAAGCATCATAGTGCTGTGTGTGTAGAAATGCAATTTTGTCCATTGTTCTTTTTCTCAAAGATCACTCTGCTCACTCTGGGGCAAGGATAGCAGTCTGCCTCAATTACAATAACACTTTCAAATTCTGTACACTTAACCTGGAATATTGAGACAATTTCTAATAAAAAAAATTGCCATTTAATCTTTCTTTTTATTGTCCAGAAGCATCAGCAGAATCAGTGTAATGTCTTATTTGAAGTAGGCATTAAAGGTGCGCTGGTGATAGCACCAATAAGGAGGCAAATGGAAAGTGGCTGTAGGAGCACTTATTAGTCTTTTTTTCTCATTGGAACCAGTGAAGGCCGGGAAGACATGGAAATCCAAACTTCATCAGCCTTTAAGAGCCAATTGGTTGGTTGTGCTGCCGCCACTGGTGACAGCAAGAGAAAAGGTTGTTCAGGACTGTAACATTCATCCACTTCTTGCTCTGTGATACTAACTTCTTTAATTCCCGCTGTTTCATCCTGGAGAGCACAAGTTTGTTTCATCTCATGCACAGTTTTCTTGTTCAAGGCTTCTCCTTCTCACGTATCCTTATATTCATTTATTTTGAATGTTGTGAGAGCATAAGGGCAAACAGTAAGCCGTTTGAAAAGGTGAGCTTTGCAATATTTGCTTTACACAGAACTTCCTGCTGTCCAGGCTAATGTGCTCATCTGTATTGGCCCTTGATATCACGCATCCTCTGGGCTGTGGCTGACAAAATCAGAGTCAAAGAGAGTATTTACAGGTCTTTAGCTGAGGTTTGAATGTTCAGGCAGCTTTGCCCTATAGCTATGGGTTAACTTTCATTACTTGGAGAGCGCTCCAGTCTATAGTCAGATGTGAAACACTGTGAACAAGCCTTTGGAGAAATAATGATTTTGTCTTAATTATACACACACACATGTGTGTGTGTATTTAAAAAAATGCTAAATCTCAAGGGAATTTTTATATGCCCCATGGACTTTGTTGTCTCCCAGCTTACAGTTTAAAGATTTGCCCTAGAGCCTTGAGGGAAATAAACTTTCTTTAAAGCTCTAGCAAACTACAGAAACCTGAGAGTCTCGTGTAATCACTTGTTTCCAGGAGTAAAGGCTTATAATAAGACTGCAAACATTTTAAAAGTTACAAATTCACCGACAGACTTGGCAGCATTACTTTAGTGCAACTAGATCTTTTGATCTGGAAAATTTCTGTGAGCAATATTCTGTCCTGTCATTAGAAATTTGAGTATTTTGTCATAATTTTAGCCCCTTGTTGTCACACTGGATACAAGTTCTTCTAATTGGCAAGTGCACCAGAATTTCTAACCCTTTGGTTTCCAAATTTTGTTCCTATCTATAGTTGGGACCATGCTTGGACATTTTGGACACTTCTGCATGTCTAGATGTCAGTTACTTCTGCTTATAAAATCTTTGTCTCTGGTTATCTGAAGTGGGCTATTTGTTTGTTTGCTTTTTTTGACAGAATAGCCTTTTCACTCCAGCTTGTAATCTTGCAGCAGAACAACTCTAATGCATTCTTTGCCTGCTGTGTATAAAACATTTGGTGATAATGTGGAAAGCTGCCTCATAAAGACCTTCTAATTTGTGAGACTTGTGTGTTCATTGATTCTCTTCATGTGTTTTCTTTCTGTTTTGCAACAGTTGGAGATCTGTCAAATGAACTTGTAAGGCATTTTCTGATTGAGTGCACTCACAAGGGGGTGCGCTTGAAAGGATGCCCAAATGAACCATATTTTGGTAAGTACTGTGCATCACAGAGATGCAGAAAATGGAAATATTTTGTATTTGCCAGAGCTGTTTGGAATGGAATGGAAATGAGAGAATGAGAGAATATTTTGTTTAAGTCTTGAAGATTTCTGCAGGAACACATTTGAGGTTGTTGTAATAGCAGCCTTCTACACATTTACCTAAAGTGTCTCTGCAGTGCACTCTAGCATAGATGCACATGAGCAAGCTTCAAGCTGCAGTGCACAGCTGCAATGGCACAGAGCTCAGCTAGATGACTGTAGGTGGCCTTATTTATTCAGGATCTTCTGCCGATTTTGTCTTTTTGCTATATTTATACTGTATACCAGCAAAATGACTCCGGAGTAGAATGTTTTTTTTCATATAGTAAAAAGTGCATTATACTGCATCAGGCTACATAATGTAATGCAACAGAAGCACATCACCTGTGAAAGGGTCTTCTATCATAAAAAGAAGCCGCAGAATGGCAAATTCTGTTTGAAGTAAGGTGGATTGAACTTTGTCAGTGTTTGACATGAGAGGTATTTCAAATCAGAGGTTTTAGCCCAGTCTTGCCTTCGTCTTGAAATATCTGTTTATGATGCATATGTAGCCCTACTACTCATTTAGTTTGAGCATCTCCTAATCTTTAAATGCGTACAGCCTCAAACTGCTTCACTTGGTAGGAAGGCAGTATCACGCATTTGTGACACTGAAGCACTAATAGTATATATGTTAGCAGAATTGGGTCATCTTTCCATGTCAAAGCAATTTTTGATGGGCTGTAAAAATGAGATTGATTGTCTGAACTATGATTTTTCTCAAGAACTTAGCATGAGTAGAGTGTTCAATATTTGCAGGTAAATGGATTTGAAGGATAACTTTTTGTACAAATAGACGGATGAATATTGTCCATCTCCTCAAAATATGGTCTATCATCATGACGATGACTAATGACTGGGTCCATATTAGAAAAGTGGCTTTGAATAATCAGATTTTAGGGCACTAATTAAAAGAAGAATAACTTAACAGAGACAATTATGTATGTCAGCATCATACTGAGTGGGGGAGGTTTTCTCTAGGCCATCTTTTATATTTTTAAAAGCCCAAAACAGAGGTACATGCAGACTAACAACTAGACAGTGGAGAGAAGATGACGAAGAGACAGAACTGCTAGCTCTTTCACTGTCTACCTATAGCATCAACCCCTTGTGCTCTTACCTTCTTCACAAGGTACTACTACATTTAATGTATCACACATTAAGAGTATCAAATGGAATTTACTAACATGCATGTGCTAGTGTTTTTGTCGTCCTTGCACTTCTACATTTGAAGCAAAGCCATTTATTTAGTTTGGGATTTAAGCAGTGTGTTGGGGGGGAGGGAAGGGGAGTATATCATTGTGGTTAGTCAAAGTACAGCCAACTGGGACAGTGTTGGGGAACATGAATCCATTAAAGTTAACTCAAAAAAATAGCTGTTAAAGTGGCTTATGGGGAGGACCAGGGGGGGCAGGGGAGGTTGCTTATAAAACATTTGAAAGCAAGCATAACTCTTGAGCTTTACTTTGCCCACCAAGTTAATCCTGCATGTCTTGTTGCTCTTCTGACTGCAGGGAGTTTGACGGCCCTGGTTTATCAGCACTCCATTACTCCCCTGGCACTGCCCTGCAAGCTGCTCATCCCGGACAGAGGTATGCCCCAGCCATGGCTCTGCTCCAAAATGCCAGTGTCTGAAGGCAGGTGAACATGTCAGAAGTCAAGACCTGAGTGAGAGTGCACAGGGGAGGGTGCTGCATTTTTAAAGTGGCTCTTCAGTGTTGCTGCAGGCTCTTATCCAAGAGCAGTTGTGAGCAGACTAGTACTGTGATGTTCCAATCATAAATGTATATGAGTCATGGAAGTTAGCACAGTAATCCAGCATTTAGGAAAAAAAGAAATCATTTCTCAGACATGAAATTATGCCCATGTATGGTTAGATTTAACCACTCTTCAGGTCTGGGTGGCAAAAGGCCTTAGGGAAAGCAAGATGGATAAAGAACAGCAGGTGCCCTGAGTGTGAGGCTGACAGGAAACAAGCAGCAGTTTACACAGGTCCAAATATTGTTTAGTAAATGATGGAAGAGCCTGTGTTGTGTTATGGGACTGTGATTCTAACTGTGATTTTGACCACTTCATAAACCACTCTAGGACAACAGCAGAATGCAGTTATGCAGCTCTTGCCCCATAATTCAGTTGCCTTGCCTGTTTAATTCTCCCACATGAAACTAACACCAGATGTATTATTGAAATGTTAAACATTCTTGTGGTTTTCCACTGAACTCTTTAAACTTTTCTTAAAGGCCATATGTCAGTGTTCAAACATAGCACTTGAATTATGCAAATGTATTAATGAAACCATTTTAGCACAAAAACGTGCTATGGTAGATGTGACCAGAGATCTCTTTATATGGCAAACCAGTGTGGTGGGTGGCTTTGTTCCCCTTATCCTCCTCACCTAAAATGGAAAGTTCCTTCTGTTCTGGCAGAAGTGCAGGACTAAAACATTTTCCTTTTTCCTGGACAAACATATTGCAGTGAAATGAATGGATTTATTTTGGAATCTTGATATGGTCAAGCGTTTTAAAAAGATGTTCTGTTGGTTAATGATTCTGGACACAGATCACAAATCATTGAAAGCATATGGATAACTTTAAATGTGAATAGTGTCACACTTAGTATTATTGCCTCACCCTTGCTTATTTGAATGTATTCAAAGAGAGTCTATGTCATATCAAATACAGCCCTAAGTGAGAAATATTTTACTAACTTTTATATAACCAAAATAACACGCAGATGTACAATTATCTCACTCATTTTAGCAGATTTGGAGGCAAACATTCCACTGCTGTCTGTATACTTCAGAAGTTTCTGTGTTTTACATATGCATGAAGAAAGAAGAATTAAGTTGTCAGTTTCTGAATCAAAATAAATTAATTGATTTCATTGAAAAATCTTAGTCTTTGTGTTTAAATTAGTGTAAATTATACAAATTAAATTAGATAATTAAATTTGTACTAGTTTAAAGACATAGAAGTTACAGAATGGATGAGGGAATRTAGTTATTAATATTGTTTTAATGTAGTATCGTGTCCATTCAGCAGTACATAGTTATATCTTTCACTGTCTGGAGGTAAAGGGTTAAGCATCTCTCCTGTAGCACTGGGGGAAAAAAAAGATGCAGCACAAAAACCACATGGCGTGAGTGCTTACTGTTGCAGATACAAGATTGTTTAATGTTTCTGGCCAAGAGTTGTCCAGTACATGAGATCACAATTACTAGAGCTAGACTTAAACTTGACCACATGCATTGATTTGTCTATTCAAGTACAATCAAAATGTGGATGGTGTTTTCTATTTGCAGATCCCTTGGAGGAGATAGCAGAAACTTCTCCACAGACTGCTGCAAACTCAGCAGCGGAGCTTCTCAAACAGGGTGCAGGTTGGTAAACTTCCCTTGCATTTGACTGTCACAAAGTTATGTATTTTACAGGCTGGGAAAATATGAGGCTCAGATTGGGCTGAAAAATGATTAAAGGGAGCATTTTAAGTTTAGAGTGCTGTGTAGAAGTGTAAAGAGCACTGTGAGGATAGGTACAAAGTTCCTTCTGTTTTTTGCAAGTTGTACAACCCGGTGTTTGCTTTCCAGTCGTGCCTCCTGTGAGAATGTGAGGTATGCATAGGCTGTTTCCGGCACACTGATTTGTACATGGTGTCATTACTTTTGTAACTGACAAACTTACGGAAGGTATTTTCAACCCGTGGTCTGCAGAACTTCATGGACTATGCCTAAGAGGTCTGCAAAAGGCAATTAGGGAAAATATTGAGTAGGGTTAAATTCTCAGCATAGCAGTCAGCATTGCCACAGGAAAGTGCTTACTAGCCCACAAATTGGAAAAAACATTGAAAACCATTGCCTTGTGTTTCACTTGATGCCGCATGTTGTTAGGAAGTGAAGTTTTCAATGTCTTTTCCATCGGATGCTGTTTTATGAATCCTCAAGCTTATTGCAGCACCCACCTCCCCTTCTGGCAAATTAAGTTGTCTTGCCTTGAGCTTATTGATGTGACAGATGAGCCTTGACAGGGTTACTTCCAAATGGTGCAATGTTACGTACTGGCACTGTCTGTACCACTCTGAGCAGTATTTGCAGCAACTGTGTAGGTGTGCGTTCTGCTTCTCACCAACTTTGTTTGCCTGCAGCTGACCTATAGATGGCTAGTGAATAGCCTGTCTGAAAAAGTGCGGTGGCATCACTGACCACTACTGGATGTAGTGCTCTTGGTACCCCTTGGTAGCCTTAAGGCTGCTCTTAGTATAGATGCAGCCACTGTGTTATTCCTCTACAGCCAGCACATTCAGAGGATCCTTGTCCCTGTCCTCCCATGATCCCTGGCCTTCAGACTGCTCTGAGGTTCACCTTAGGGTCTGTCTGTCCACCCAGTTAGCCCTAGTAGAGCAGAGTATGCTACCTTTGCCACTCTCCCTGAGCTTAACCTAGCACTGAAGCTCTAAGCGAAAGCTTTGTGGCCAAGCATGCCTTTATTTGAGTGCTGCCTTGTTGCCCTGATCCCTTGTAAGGCACTTCTTGGGGGTTGTTTGCCAATCCGAGCAGCTCTAAAGTGAGGGGGAGTTGTTCCTTGCTTGTGCAGCAATCTGTTTAGACTTAAAAATTCGCAGTACCGCTTCAGATGCTGTAATCGAGCAGGAATGTGTGGCTGAGGCAACGGCTAGCCTTGGTGAGGCTGTGCTAGAAGTGAGCACGTGTGGGCATTTCGGTCCGCCAGTGCCGGTGGTGGTTGTTGCGGCCAGTAGGGCAAAAGCCAAGGAGAAGGAAATCAAGAGGAAAAGTTCTATAAACAAACTCAGCAGAACAGGCATGTGTTGTCTTTTGAGAAATGCTGGTTTCTCCTTTTTCAGGCAAGGCTTGTCAAAGAAAAATAATTCTTTGACTTCAGTTGGGGCAGTAGTCAGATCACTCCATATGGAGGCTGTCAAATCAAGGATTGTTTGGGGAATTTAGTAACAGTAAAGCTTTTTTTGCTTTTGTTTTTAAACAAGGTTTTGGAACCTGAATAGACAAGTTATCTAGGAAACATTTTCAGAGCGTTTTGCCCTGATACATCATTTCCCAATGATTTTGCATATTTCAAACATCTCTCTCCAGTCACACAGACTTTCCAATTGTGGCATTCACCATTGACTCTCAGATCCTGAAAATGTAAACTGTTTCTTTACCAAGCTTCAGAGCTTGGGTGAGGAACTGCAATTTAGTCAAAGCAGATACCCTTTTTCCCTGCCACACAACCTTACATTACCCCAACCTTCTTTCACTCAACAACTGAAAAAATGAAGATGCGCAGGCCTAGAATAACAATTTCTATAGCTGTCTGAAAAACCTAATGAGTATTTCCAGTCCTTACCTAAATACAGACGCTAACTGACAAATCTTTTGCTTCCCAGAGAGTGACAGCTGAAAACTAGAAACTGTACATATAAGTGGTTCTTCCCTAGAACAGACCTGGTTTTACTAATCTTCTGGTTTGGCAGCAAAATTTGGTGCCCCAAATAAGTCCCAGTTCTTCATATCTGTTTCCACTATAATACACTACTACAGACAAGGGACTGACCATTCCAAACAAAGCTACGTTCCCAAGGTAAAAGCATCATGGGATACTGAAGATGGCCACATTGTGTAGCTGTCATTGCTAGTACTGATGTGACTTGCCAAACGGCAGCTGTGGAAGATGGGGACAGCTACGTTACAGGAAAGATGCTATTTCATAGACTTCTTCCTTTTGTTCTTGCCTTGAACAGAGTTTCTGTGGGATCACTGCCATTCAATTCCTCATGTCAGTTGCCTAGATTAGAATATACATGTTCTTAAATGAGAAAAATTTCAGCCTTTCCCATAACCTTCCCTTTCCTGTAATCTCATTTTTAACATGACGTATTTTTGTGCCTTCCAGCATTTCTAAGAATCAGTTCTTTTTTGTTCAAGAGAGGGTAAAATCATGTACTGTATTTAGTGACTGCTTTTGAACTGCTGCATTGGAGGACAATCTAGAATAAGAGGTTAGCTATTTTGTTTAGGAACAAAACCTAAACATGGTCTGTTGACAACAGAGCAATGCCTGGCACAAAGGGAAGGGAATCCCTTCATAAGAGCCTCAAAAGTGGTTAGGAATGTGGGTGTAAAACAAGGCAAACTTCCTGTGGTGGGAAAAATTCACAGGATAATGAAGAGCTTTGATCTGTATCAAATGAAAACAGTAATGATGAGAAAAGAAGAAAGTTTATACTTTAGAATGTTATTTACAATCTTGGACCGACATGACAGAAAGCCATTCAGTGAGGAAGGCCTCACTGAACTCGCCATTTAGCTTCTTAAATCCCTCTCTGTATGAATTGCACTGTAATTAATTCAAGCAAAGGTTATTAAGACTGGAATACCAATGCACAAATATGTGTGGGAATTTTTTCACTTACAGATCAAATCCTTTTCTTGATGACAGTCTCCAGAGCTTGAAGTTATTGCCTGGAAGCAAGTGTAGAATTTGCCTAATAGTCATGCTGGAATCAAACTTATGCTGATGCAGTCTACAGCTGTACAGCTGCTTGGTTGTTCTGAAAGTGGCATAGTCTAGCTGTGTACTTTATGTAGATAACAGTAGCAGAAAGCTTTCCCCAAATTACAGAATAGCCATATGAAAGGAGAAGCTATTAGATTGAATTTAATCTTTGCTTTCATAATAAGGTTGGTGAGCCATGCTGAAGTGTTAACAAATCAGATGTTAGCAAGCTAATTTGCGCACAGCAGCTGCCAGAGTTGTAAATTCTGTCCAGGACACCTACACAAATGTTTTTACCAAAACACAAAGTCTGTGTTTAGCCATGAATGTTTTTAATCATGCTTGCTTGTGTTGTAGAGTAAGACTAAGAAGGCTTTTCAGTTTCAAAAATGTTCCTAATCTGCTTGTAAATTTGACTTTATGTCACAGGCCCAAAGTATTTAAGCATGTGAATGTTTCTATTAAATAATCTCCTGAGTAGTGTCCCAGTGCTTGCTGCAGATTTGATGTCTGAGATCAGGAATTAGGTTAACTGCTTAGGAGCCTTAGAAACCACTGAACTACTCTATAAAGAGATACCTCAGAAGTTTCTAATATCTCTAGGCATTGAAATTCAGAGATGATAACTTGGATTTTCATCTAGATCTGGTCCCAGACATGAATGCGAATCAGAGTGGTTTCTTTCCCAACCTAGTGTCACTGGGGATATCACATTGGGAGAGGAATAGGGCTCTTAAATTTAAAACATGCTGAGGTAAAGGATAGACATAAAAATATAGAAGTAATTAGTTTTCCTCTTTGTGGAAGTTTTGTTTGCTCTAAAATTACTCAATGTTCAAAGCACTATGGAAATAATGAGAAGTGAACTTTGCAGCAGTCCTCACTTCTGTGTGGGGATAAAATTTTCTTGTTGTCATGCCAAAAAAGTGAATAGTTTCTTTTGAATGTAGTTTAAACACCATTTGAAAGTGTGAACATCTGTGAACTGGTGCTGCAAAAATATGTATTTTCTTATTAGCTGCTGTAATTGAACTTACAGGCAAAATATCCCCATTCCTCTCCATCAGGATTGCATTTGCTGTTGTAATAGCTATAAGTGGCCTCTCTCTCTGCTACTATCTGGTATTTATTTAAATTTCAGGAGCATCTGTGGGTCATAGGTAACATACGGTCATTGGCTTAAATGTAAAGGCATTAAACCAAAGGGACAGTAAAAGGCCTATACCCTCTGAAATTATCGTCTTAAGCTACGAAGCAACAGTGGGACAAGTGGGTCACTTTACGTAGGTGGAAAATTCATTTTTTGTTTGGTTTTGTTCGAAAGATTCCTGTTTGATTTTTTTGGGGTAATGACCTTTGGTCTTTCCCCTCTTTCTTACAGCGTGTAATGTCTGGTATCTGAATTCAGTGGAGATGGAGTCCCTCACGGGCTACCAGGCAGTGCAGAAAGCCTTGAGCCTGACGCTGATGCAAGATCCTTCGCCCATCTCAACTGTGGTCCATTTCAAGGTGTCTGCACAGGGAATCACACTAACAGATAATCAAAGAAAGTAAGCAAAGGAGGGATGGGAAGAGAATATCCGGCCTTGACCCAGGCAAATATCACTTGCTTTTGAGTTGTTTTTCCTAGTTATATTTTGCAGTCTCTGTCTCAGATGATATCTAATAGGATTGTCCAAAGAAAGATAATGTCTGGTCCCTCTTCCAGGTTGCGAACCATCTGCCGTGCTGGAGGATGAATATTTTAAGCTATGGACATTCCTTCCACATGGCAGTTTCTGTCTCTGGAAAGTCACTTTGCCATGACATTTTTTTCATTGTTATTATTTCTTAGAAAAAGAGAAAGTAATTCCAATGGCTTTGCCAACATTTGGTATTCAGCCTATTTGCTGAAATAATTCATCTTCACTGTAGCTGTCATCAATATCACTGAACAGAGTTGGCCTAAGCAGCCACTGTATACCTCCAGTATTTGAAATACTGCTATGGATAGTCCAATGCCTGTAAACTACTATGATAAAATGTTAATTTAAATTTACTTTGTACTGAATACTATTAAGGCTACTGCAAACTCCTTAGGTTTGAAAACTGCGCATTACAAAGGAGGGATGACAGGAACTCACTGTAGCTAAAAGTCAGACTTCCTAATTCCAGGAAACCTGCAAGCATTTGTAACAGGTCAAGGACAAAACTTAAATCACAATTTCCAGGAGTGCTAACATTCAGAAACTTAATATAACTCAACTTTTCATAAGTTCCAAGAAGTTTCATTTCCCACTAGCATTGTAGCTAAGTGGCTGGTTTTTAGAAAGATGCATTTGATGCTTCTACCTCTGTTCTTTAGCTTGAGAGTTAGTTTTACTGCGTTTRAAAACTTGATGTTACTATTCTAAATACTGATTTATTTGATTGGGGCAAATCATATAGTTTTTGAAGTGTTACTCGGAGATAACAAAAGAATATATATTGTCATTATTAAATTTAGAAATCTGTTGTCTTTATTTTTCTGATCCATTTAGTGTTAAAATTTTAAGCATCCTAAGTATGCCTGAAACTTGCATTATTTTCTCCTATCCAGGCTCTTTTTTCGACGACATTATCCTGTCAACACTGTTATTTTCTGTGCTTTGGATCCACAGGACAGAAAGTAAGGAAGACAAGCACTATTTCAAATATGTTCTTTGTATTGTTGAGCTAAAAAACCCTAACATATGTGTCCTTTTTATTTCTCCGTTCCTTTTTTTTTTTTATCTGCTTTCTTGTGGACAACAAGATGGATGAAAGATGGCCTTTCTGCAAAGTAAGTTGACATGTGTCCCAGTCATTTTAACTGAATGTTTTAAGAGTATCATTACAGTGATTAACTTGTTAGTCTTCTAAATTATGAGCTGCTTTCTTTGTCAGAGATGTAGAAAAGAAAGTAGCTGTTCAGAAGTAAAAGTCTTTCTGCCCACTGTAATTACACTTGTTTTACTTCATCTGCACCTCTGCAAGTCAGGGCCTAATTCTGTGATGGTGGGATATCTGGAACCAGAGTTAGTGTGGTTTATTTGGATTGCAGGTCTGTGATTTACCTGAAGTTTGCCCTTTGCTGCTCGGTTTTATGCTCTACTTGTGAAACAGTGCTAAGAGAAGCTTTGGATAGGTTTACTCTTCTCATTTGGACTAATAGCTTTAAAAAAAAAAAAAATCCCACATTCAGCACACACAGAAAAAAATTCCTAGTGATACTAGTGTCTGGCATAATTTATAATTACCAGTGGATTCCAAGTGTTTTCTGTTGAAGACCAACATCATTGTTCCCCTCTTACTGAAAGATAAAGCCTGAATGGAGAGAGGTGCTCTCCGTTCACTCAGGGTTGTGCTGATCTCTGAAACGGAACAGAAACAAATCTGAAGTACTTCATCCACTGAGATGTATTGCCTTCAAAATCTCTTTTTGAGTACCCCAGCCCTTCATCTCCCCCCTGTTCCACATCTCCAAGACAGATAAGAGCAGTACTGAATCAGATTAAGTATCTCCCCAGGTCAGTAGCGTGTCTCTTGACAGTGGGCAATACAGGATGCTTGTAGAAAGAACCGAAGAAACAGGACAGTATTATCCTTGCCCTGATTGTGGCCATCCTCAGCCTTTCAGGGCGTTCCTGAGCTGGCTGTCGCATTTGGACTGCTTTATTTGGTAGCCACACAGGACCTTCTCTTCCACAAGAGAGAAAGCACAATTTGAACCCCTTTGAGCTTTGTGCTTCTGGTTGCCTCGGTATCCTTTCTGGTTTATGAAAGGAGGCAATGTGTGTGTCTCAGTTCTCTAATATGTTGTGATTTTTGCCCTTGCAGAGTATTTGGGTTTGTTGCCAGGAAGCAAGGCAGTGCCACAGACAACGTGTGCCACCTATTTGCAGAGCACGATCCAGAACAACCTGCCAGTGCCATTGTGAACTTTGTATCAAAGGTCATGATTGGATCCCAGAAGAAGATCTGATGCCTTTCGAGCCTCAACTCAGAGCTCTTCACTGACTTGAAGGAAAGCAGCGTGAGAGGCAGAAAGACTATTTGGCAGCAAAGTCTGAACCTCATCATTCCCAAGAAGGAAAGCAGAGGACAGTCTGTCTGCATTAAGTTTGGAAGAGTACAGTCTTTTCTTTGAAGATGCCTCTGATGGATCGATGCATTATCTCTTTCTTTTTATATCAAAGGACAAAGCAAAAGAAGTTGGGTGCCACCTAAACCCACATAGCCCATACCTGAATGAAGCATAAATGAAAAACTTTTCCCCTGAGGGGTTTCTAATATATTTTCACATGCTGTTTTTCGTCATTTATTGGAACAGAAATATTCACCCACTCACTAGGCTGTGCTACTCTTTTGTGCAGAAAATGTTTCTTAGAACCACTACAAAGACACTTGCCATAATTGCATCAATGGTAGCTATAGGCCTTGCAAGTATATGCTCTTAAGAGAAAGGTGGTCTGAGGAGGACTATTTGCCCTTCCCTTCATCTTTATGTGATCAGTGGTGGGAACTGAATGGAGAAGGGGAAGATGTATGTGAAGAGAAGGTTTATGCAAGTTGATTTCTGTTAAGAAAGGAACAGCAACGTGAAATATTCAGGGAGATTTCTCTGTATTTAGTGTAAAGAAGGCTGGGCAGTTTTAGCTTGAATAATTTTAAATAGGGGAGAGGTGGCAGACCAAAAACGGTTGCGTGGAAATGTATTCCATAATTCTTTTTGCATTATTATTTTTTATACAAAGAACTAAGTAGGGAAGATACTGTATTTTAATAATTGCAGAATAAAAATGAGGGAAAAGCAAAGAGGAAAATTTTATAATTTATATATTTTTGCCTATGCCAGATTATTTATAGTAGATCTCAGATCTTGGAATATCACATGGATATTCTTTTACTAGGCCACTGTTGAGCTTTGCCTTTTTAGCACTATTTTGCATAAGTAAAAACGTGTTGCATGTGCCTTGCTGTAGAGAATAGAGTTTCATATTTTGACTTTTGTCTTACAGTGATGAGCAACTTCCCATCTGCTGTCTCTTTGCAATAATACTTTGGCTGTAACATTTGTTCCCCTATCTAATAACTACGTACATAAGTGGGTTCTTTTTTAGCCCCCTTTTTATTGAAGTTTTGGGGATTTGGGGCTTTTTTCATCTGTAGGGACTGTTTTCATGTTTTATAGTTGTGTTTTAATAATTTCTTGAGTCAGGAAATCCAAAAGGGAATGGAATTTATTTCATTACTCTATCCCATTTCTTGAGAGCATTTGTGTCATGATTTGTACAGCTGTCAAACCTGTACAAATCTCTATCTCTTTATAAGCACATCTGTATTTTAAATGCGTAACTGTTAGCTTTACAGCAATTATATATTACAGAAAACATATAAGGTAGGTTACAGTGGAAACCTTTATGAAGAAGGACAGCCATCTGAGGTCTACTGTTATAATTCCCATTCACTCCAAAAAGAGCAGCCCTAGACCCCATATCAGAACAGAAGGTAATAAAACAACTGCAGTGGGACAGTGCTGAGAAGTTTCATTGCCTTGATTTCTTTGATGTGTGGGTGTCACCGTTACAGTAATAAGCTGAGCAATAAGATGACATGCTGAATGCTGCATGCTAGATGCATGAGACATTGGATTAAGTAGTAGTTGTTAGATTTGGAGACTTGAAGGCTTCTTCAATCTCTTCTACTAAATAATGGTTAAGAAGGATGGAAAACTGATTGGGCTATACAATAAAAAATTTCCACCCATCTAAACTGTATTTGTCCTGTATAAATGATGATCTGGTTTTTATTACCAGCTCTTTTCTTTCTTTTCCTGAAGTGTTAGAACCATGGAAACCTTATTCAGTGACCATGGCAAAAAATGTTACCAAATGATTTGTATAATGATGTTTTGTGTAAATAACTTTTTAGTTTTTAAGGGAAAAGGGAGGGGGAGAGAGAGAGAGAGAGAAGAAAGATTTGAAGTATAATGTGTGGACAAGGAAGTGGCATAGTGGTAAAAATGGGCATTGGATGTACATAGAAGGGTTAAGCAATCCAAAGCATTTGTAGCTACCGTTGAAGCAACAAAGGCAAGTGCCTCTGATTTGTACCAAATACGTGTATTCTTCTGACACAGAGGTATATTACTTAAACAGTGTTTATGTACCATCCAAAAGAGAATGCAGTTCTTATTTTTAGCAACTCTGATTCTTTTGAAACATATGACAACGGGTTCCTTAGTAGGACTTAATGTATCTTTTAAATAGTCTTTTGATGCACCAGAAACCCAGTTGCCTGATCTAGTTGACCAGTTGGAGCCCAGTGAATTTCTTCAGCTGACATCTCAACTAGAGTCAAGTCAGATTTCCTAGGAGAAAAATCACGTGTAATAAAACTGACATATTATGAGGATTCAAATGAGGAGGAATTTTTGATTATATCTTTTCCACTTGTGTAGGTGATACTTGAGTGTGTGTTGTTAAACACCAAGTGTTGGCCTTCGGGCTGAAACTAGTGTCATTTTTTTCCTTTTATTGTCATTTCCATTTGGGGCCTTATTTTTTATTCCTTGTGTGTTGTCCAGGCCTGCTGAATTCAGGAACACAAGGAATTCAAGGCTAACACTCCTGCTGGTGTTACCTGGGAGTTTAGCTCTCCTTGCTAAGTGGGAAAGAAAAAGTTGCCCTGTTTCTAAGGGACCTTTTCTATTATGCATTCCTTTGGATGGTATATTACCACGTGCTTTTGCTTTTTAATGAATTGAAAAATGCACAAAGCAAAATATTTCAATAAGTGCCATTGTATAGTGTACGTAGAAAAGTATTCACGGAACTTATGTTCATGGCAAATACAATGACTAAATAGTTAATACAGCACTTTCTTTCCAAGGTTTTTGGTAGATGTGTATATGCAGTCTCATACATAATGCCAGCAAGTTGACACGTATTTAGCCAAGCTCCTGTTAACCTGCTTGTTAAATGTACTACTATAATCTTACAGTGTTAAACTACAAAAATGCTAAAAGCCATGTTTTTAATTAAATGGTTCCCATGTATCCAACAGTATCATTAAAATTTTAATGTTTCTTTCTTGGATTTACCTATTAGTGAAAATTTTTGCCTTTTTCTTTAAAGTGTAAAGAAGCAACAAAAGGTCTCGAGTATGTAAATGAATGTTCTATAAATTCTTTGTATAGTCATTTTCTCTGCTCTTCAGATATCGCTTCTATTCAGATTATAATAAAATTATGAATGTGAAATCTCACCACAGAGCGTTACAGGGCAGTCTGTTCTGAGAGAAAGGCATCCTGCATTCAAAACCAGTTAGTGAGGGGGATCTGTTTGTTTGGTGAAACAAAAATAGGTTGAGTGCTGAAGCAGGGTTCTGATTTGGGGTTTTTTTAAAGAGGTTCTTTCAAGGAGTTGACTACACACACATTTGTCTGCTTTAGCTGTCCATGTTTAGTTAAAGCATGTGATTTTCATAGTTTATTTGCAAGTAGAGTTGCATAAAAGTGCCTTTTGCCTGCCTTGCCTGGTTCAGTATAAGAAGGACGAATATGTGATGTCACTTTCAGAGATGATATTTGTACCGGTTTCCCTGTGCCTCCACAGTGACGACACTGGAAAAACTTCCAGAAGAGTGTGAGGGGGGTGAGAAATCTAACCCTGAACTGCAATAGCTCTCAGAACACAAAATCTGCACGTCAGCCACCCGTTAAAGGTTGAATTATTTACGTGCTTTGTGGGGATTATTTCTGAGACTGATAAACTCTGGTATGTCATGCTAATGCCTTTTCTCTGAGGCGTAGGCTGGGTGAAATTCCTCGTTCGGTGTGGTTGAGTGTCCGTCATCACTGCAGACCATTGTGCATGTGCTCTGCATAGGCATAGCAGATTGGAGAAATAGTCACAAAATGTATGAATCTTTATCAGAATCGCTTACAGTACAACATAGACTGCAAGGGCATAACTGTAACGTGGGTCTTCAGAGCCAGAGTCCGATCTCCTGTTCTGACAGAAAATAATAAATCTCTCCTGTCCTTAAACTCGGTTACATTTGTGTGTGCACGCGTTGTGCTGCTATTTCCTACTCCATTTGGAAGGCTGCTCCAGGATCTCTGTCCTCCAGTGGATGAAAATCTTCTTTCAGTATTCAGCCAAAATGTATTCACAGCTAGTTCGTATTCAGTTGTTCTTATGCCAGCATTGTCTATTAGCATAAATAACTGTTCTTTCTCCCTGGAGTATTTATAGCAAGAGATCAGATCCCCCCTTGTATCCCTCAGTCTTCCTTTGGCAAGACTACACAAGCCAGCACTCAGCCTTTATATTTTTGTCTTTGAAAGGGTGCAGAGGCCTGTTCTTTTTCAGTCTCTTTATCAAACAGTTAAATAATTTCTTTGGGAGACCCTGAAGTGAATGGCCAGATTCTTTAAAGGGGATGCAAGCTGCTGTTCTGTGATTTTTAAATATTTATGTTAGAAAACTCTTGAAACAAACAAACAAAAAACTTGGCCCACTGGATCGGCAGAGTGAACCCCTCCTCTGCTGTTGCTGTTGACACCTCGTGCGAGGGTTACAACAGCAGGAACGACCCTGGCAGCGTGCACAGAGGAAATGATGAGGCTTCATGTGAAACTAAAGGGCAAAGAACTAAAGACATTCTCAAAAAATAAATCAGAAACAGAAAGTTTGCAGGAGACTTAGTAATTCTGCCAGACTACAAGGGGGCAAAGGGGAGCTATTACAGAATTTAAGGATCTTGCTGAATAATTGGCAGCACATGTCACTGCAAGGCATATCGAGTTAGTACTAGGCCCTTCCTTTGAAGGCATCTAATGTCTTAACTTTTTGCATAAAGCACAGATGTTTGCGCCCCTATTTTCACACCTTAAAGATTCCTTCTTAGGTATGTGATCCTGGCAACACTGTATGGAAACTGTTCCCAGCTGCAACCAACTGCTTGTGCCCTCCCTGTAATCCAAGTGGTCTTAAAAAATAGATTCACCTCAGATTTCTGCATCACCTTTGAAAAAACTGGCCTTTTTTGTAAATCCTTTAAAGTGCATTTTCATCATTGTAAGAAGCTTCTTACATCTTGGGCAAAGAGTTGTCTAAAAAGTTCTTGAAAGAGCAAAATTAGCTTTTTACATCACAGGTTTTTTTTTCTTGTATTGTGTACTTATTGTCCCCCAAATTTTTTTTAGTCTGTGGCTATTCATATCCTGCCTAATTAAACCTGAGTTATGGGCTTTCTCCTGCTGCCACCCATGTTATGTGCAAGTTGCAATCTGCTCATAATGCAGATGGTAGGTGTGAAAAACTGTAGGAAAACAAATTATTAGAAGGAATGCAGTATGGATGGGGAATTGAAAGGTGGGATGGAATGGGTCCAGCAAATTTGTGTGCTTATGTTTATTGCAATGGAATAATCCAGCTATAAAAATAAACAGAAGTGTCTTGATTTGTATATTGAAACAGTAGTTCCCAGCCTTTGCATTTGCAAGTTGATGTGAAACTCCCACTGAAGTGGGAGATAGCTGTTTGTATCCAGGATATACAAGTGGTGAGAGCTGGCCCTAAGACCTCAGCTGGAGTTTTCCCAGCACCCCAAACCTGTAAGTTCTCCCTACATGTGAAAATAGTTAATATGGCTCAGGGCTGTGGCAAACTCTCAGCCATACTCTCACATACAACCAGTAAAACTCCAAGTGACAAGAAAGGACAACTGCTCTCCCCCCTGCCCCCCCCTCCCAAATAACTGCAACATGAAATCCTTGTCCCTGTGATCTGGCAGGAGCTTTCAGACATCTTTAGTATCCTCTTTAGTCTCTTTTCATAGGAAGTATGAGGCTTTTGAAATAACAGTTAGAAGTCTGTGAAGGATTTTATGAGGACATCAAGCTCAAGATGTGTCAGGCCCTTTCCTCGAAAGGGAGTTGCCTAAAATATCCTGGGAGGTGGTATTGAGAATGTAGTGACAGGCCAGCAGTATACAGTATACACATGCATTAAGACAAGTAGATGTGCCTTTGTTCATGTCAAATATATATTTGATCTCTCATTGTCTAGTGAACTGGAAAACATCTGTGTTTGACCATTTGGTTTTATTTGTTCTGCACTGTTTCTTAGAATCTCCCTTATCTCTCAAAAGAAGCAGAACAAACATCATGGTTTATATATCTCTGCAATTGGTAGCAGTTTATCCACGTTTCATGATAACTTAGGAATCCCATGCCTCATTTTGTTAAAATAACTTGTTGATGATCTCAGAATTTTGCTTGTCATTAGCTGTCTGATAAATTTGTTAGACTTGGGATCTCTTTTATGTTCAGGCCTGGACCTGAATCATGCAGCCTGCGTATATGTTTTTCTGGGTAAATAGTCACACTGAGTACTTTTGTAAGGAGCGCATTCTCCGTAAGGTTATATAAATGCATAGATGTTTTCAGACTTAAGCGGTATGTTGCTGGGATGCAGTAGATAAGGTTTTTAGAAAGCAATAGAGAGAGACAAAAGATCCTATAGGATTTTGAAATGACTGGAATCACCATAAAGGCAAAACACTGTAAAGAAACTTTGTTTAGCAGAGTTTTTCTTAGAGAAGATGATTAATGATGTCTAAAACTCTAGTCTGCTGCTTGGAAAATCCACTCTCAAATTGATCTCTATAAGCTAAACATGCCAAATGCTCTTGGCCAATCCCTTGAGCCCTGGGCCTTCAAATGTTAATACCTGCTTAATTTATGAATTGTTGCATTGATTTCTGAGTTGGTAGTAAAGTCTTGAGTATAGGCCTTTGGAAAATCAGGACTTTGGCCTATCTTTACTTGTTTCTCGTACGTGAAATGATAATAGCTGAGGCTGACTTCGTATCTCTGGAGCTGAGGTGCTTGAATGCATGTTTGTACATATTGGGTAGGTTCCAGAGCTGTTTAAAAGTCATGGTTTTAACCAGTTTTTAACCAGTGGTGGTTTTAACACACTCTAACTTCATTCATACAGTCAGAGTAAATTCATGAATGTGTGTGTATGTGTATGTATGCTACTTTGGCCCAAGGACAAGATAAATATTTACCTGAATTATTTTCTGAAAAATCCAGCTTTCCTATTATTTCCAGGCTATGCTCCAGAAAATGGATTCACCATTTTGCCCTCTCTGAGGTCTATCAGGATTTTCTGGCAGCTGGACCTGGCTGTGCTGCAGTGGACGTCAGGCATGAGCACGTGGGCTCCCTGGCCTGTTACTGGAGGACACAAAAATGGAGGCTGTTTGGTGCCAATAGTGGAAAAAAAGAGAGGAGAGATAAGGGGCTTGGCCTTCCTGCCATATTCATGGAAGCAGGAAAGAGGAAGGTTGTAGCCCAGATCACTAACGCTACATTGAGTCCATGATCATCGCATCCTCCTGTCTGTGTGTCGGGATGCCCTGGCCAAGAGCCTCTCCAGGCAGAGGCTGCCAAAAGGGAAGAACCTGAGCATCACCGAAGGCTCAAAGCTCCTGGCGGTCTAGATGGGGCGCATGGTGACATGGTACTGCTCAGCAAGGGATGCTGTGGAGAAGCATCTGGGTTCAGGCACAAGAAAGAAGGAGGCAACAGGACTATGCATGGGGTTTGTGGAAAGCGGGTTATGGTGAAAAGGGAGAATATATGAGGTTTTAATTTTTTTTTTGATATTGTAAACATCAGTTCCTATTTCTGCTCTTATAAAAGTGTGGGTAGCTTCAGATTTGTGTTTGCCTTGTGTTTAGGTCAATATAATAACAGTAATACAGAAAAAAAGCTGAAAATACACTTAAAAATGCAGTGGAAGATTTAGATATAAACAGGACATTGAGGAAAAGATAAGAGACTTGCATGGTTGACAAGAACTGTTGACTTTGACAACTGAAAAATAATGAAGCCTCAAGAAATCAGGAGATTTTCCTAAAAGTTGCTCTGTGTTATTTGTTTTGTTGGTCTGGATCTTCATGAGTTCTTGTTGGGAAATGTATTTATTTTTTAAAAATGAAAGCTGCTTCTCATGTAATTTGCCAATCCAGGGCCTTTATGGGAACGCAAGCCAAAGTGCCATGAGACCTTCGAAAATGTCGTGAAGGTCCGGTAGCATTGTTTATGGGGCTATTTATGGGATACCTACAGCATATACTGGAATTCGGACTTGCATTTCCGCTTCACATCCCTGTAAACTCTGCCCTAGCCCTGGGTGTGCCTGGAGAGTGTCAGGGAACGGCCCTGACCTGGAAACTGTCCCGTGGGGCACTGCTCATGGGAATAGGCATTGCTTTTCTACTTGCTCTTGTGTCAGATATTTACAATTTTAAAAAATCACTAGTGGAAGTGCCAACTTT